>NW_026912983.1:1800000-2238171 GCF_034315485.1 Pezoporus occidentalis | reverse complement strand
GGTTAGGAAGAAGAGAACCGTGTGCAGGGAAGCGTTTACAGTAGTACCATGTGCAAGGCTGGGAAGAAAGCAGTGCTCCATCTTTCTGTAGCTCTGCCTTAGAAGGTCTGCCATAAAGGGGCTGTTGGCCAGCCACAATAGCAGGACCTTGCTCTCTTCACTTAAGTATTCTCCATATGCAGAGTTGCCTCCTGGGCTGGAATGGCATGAGCTAACAAGAGAGGAAGCTTTATCAGTAGTAGGTGCTACCTATGCTAATAATGCTTTTCCCACATCCCTTAAAGGTGTTAAAGGAAAGGTTCTTTCCCCATAATCATCACAGTGGCCTGCAGAGAAAACCTCTTGGTGGCTTTGAGCAGTTGAGGAAATCTCTTGTTATATTTTCCAGGTGGATTTCTACAAAACCTGGGGTCAGGGCTTGATCTCTGCTGCATCCCTGACAGTTGTATGCTCTGATGATACAATAAATCTGTGGCTGCCTTGGATTTATGAGTCCAGAGTGTCTGGAAGTATCTCTGTTGTCTGGTTTGTTTTAGTGGAGTCTTTTTTAATGTATTTCATCTTCTTTCTAACCTGAGCGTGGTTAACCCGAGGCGTATTTAACGTAGGTCTTTTTCCATCTTCAGAAATTTTACATACTTACAAGTTCCTCACATACAGGATTTCCTCCTCTAAGTTACATGATCAGTTAATGTAGTACCAGCTTCGTTTCTGTATCCTGCTGGCAGTTTTCCAATGCCATTAAAGGCATCCTAAAAGTTATCTTCTTTGCTGTGTTCTCCTTTTACACTGCAATCTCTTCGTGAAGTGCTTGACGTGCTTTCAGCTCTGCAACCAGTAGTCCTCTATATCAGCAAAATGACATTTCCTCATAGCTGTATTATCTGAGCTGTACTTGCTTGCAGTCAACACAACCACCACCTATCCTGGAGCTTTAGTTTGTGACTTGAGCACTGGTCCCATCTGCATCGCGTTGGTTCCACCATGTTCATTCACAACTCGGTCCAGTTCTGCCACTGGCTGTCCCACAAGCAATTCCCACCCAAAAATTCCCTTCTCTATTGCTGATTTCATTTTGTCATTGCAGAGAGCTGCTAGAATCCTCCTACTATGCAGAATATACAGTCGTTTATCTCCGATCCTATTTTGGCCTTGTCTTTAGGCTTCTCCAGGATGATTTGGTTCTTGTAACTATTGAGCTCTTCCCAAAGACAGGACACAACTTTGGTCTGTGTTTTCTTCCATACGATTGCAATCTTCCATTGTTGTCTTGGAAAACTCCCTGCACTCTGAAAATATTTCCTGGGATTTACCTTACTGCTGTCCCTTTGTTATTTTTGCCAAGTTCACTGACAAATGCTATATGCAGAAATTTGGGATGGAAGCAGGAAGACCCCACAAGTCTTTTCCTTGCTCTGCATTCCCAGCTGTCTCACAATTGATGCAGCAATTCCTCTCCGTTCTCCCCCTCCCCTTCCCCAGTTTGGCAAGACATTTCTCTGCAGTCCTGTGCTTTGCAGGATGCAGCAGCAGCCCCACTTCTGTAGCACTCTGATCGTTGACTCACTCAGTCCAACCACGGACTGTCAGATACACATAGTGCCCCGATTGCCATTCCTGCAAACAAGACTTGACCTTGCATGCCTTAGTTTTGATTCTTTTTGTTCAGGAAGCCCATTTTGCCTTCAGGAAAACAGAACAACAAATGTTTGGCTGATCCTTTTCCAGTTCTTTTATTCCAGTGAGTTTCAGGAATTTTTCGGTTGCCTCAACTGTAGCTTCTACTTCTACCTCTAAGGTCAGTCGTCGTTTCCTGCACAGATGTCCTACTGTATTCTTTGATGATTCCTACTAAGTCTAGGAGGAAAGGATTAAACTTTGTCGAGCCTTTAGCTCTGTTAGCAAAAACTGATGGAAGGCGTTCAGTGAGGACTAGGGGGAGCGTTACCCTAACCCGAGGGGGTGAATGCTGACGGTCAAATCACCCTATCCCCCACGTTGCCTTTCTCCTGCACTTCCAACTCCCTGACTGCAGTTTGTGGTGAGTTGGTTCATGAGTCTGGGAGATGGAGGTTGGCAAAAGCATCAGACCCAACTGAACAGTGCTCACTCTTGCTGGGTCTTTGCTAGAGGAGAATAAACATCAGTGCACGGGAGCCTTCGTACAAGAATGTGGTTATGAGACAGTAATTCTCTGATACGCTGGTGATAATTCCATTCTCCTCAACTCAAAAACGATGCACAGAAAGTAGGAATTATGCAGATATAATGTCTGTATATTATATCAGATCTTATCAGGGCCTCAGGAACAGCCAGACGTCTCTGGGAGGTATAAAAGGTAAATTGATTGTGATTCTTGGTCTGGCAGAGGTAAACCACAATGATGAACATTTCATGCTGTTAGATCAGGGAAGGTGTGGATACGGTGAATAAGCAGCAGTCACTATTCTCCCAGTAAAAGAGATGAAGCAGAGTATTCCTTGGCACAAAGAAGAGGGGTTGAAGGGTGTAGCTCATTGCTGGAGCATGTTGAGACCAAGCATTAGATGGATTCAAAAGGTGACCGGACAAATGTGTAGAAAAAGAATCTCCTCAACACAAAAATACCTCTTCCAGTTTGTCTGGGTCACGGATGCCTGGGGGCATGGGGTGTACAACAGCATTCCTACAGCGCTTCTTTTAAAGCCCAAACACCCGATCAGTCACCATTGGTTTTCCATTCTTCACTCTTTCTGGTGAAGGATTTCTGTGGAGCCAGAGGGCTTCTCATGCAAGGGAAACCACTTGCTTCCTCCTCCCAGTTCCTTGTGTCACACAAGCTGCAGCGTGTCGTCAGTGCTTCAGACAGCAGTAATGGCACAAAAAGGGAGGCTGTGTCGGTGGGCCCTCATGCTCTGGATGTGGAAGATCTTTAGAAGCATCCTTGCCTCAAATCTTCCTTTATGATTCAGAGGACCTTATGCACAGAGGGGACTGCTGGTGTAAGAACGGGTCCCTTCTTTCCTTCCTCTGCTATGGTGTGGTTTCTGTTGAGACTGTCACTCCTCGCTGCTTGGGTGTCTAACTGTGAGTCCAAATGGACCGGTGAGAGCTGCCTCAAGGGTGAAAATGGAGGAAAGGAGCCTGGGACAAGCTTCTAAATTGGGCAGAGAGGTCTAGGTGCAGTGGAGAAATTCAGGGCTGGGCTGAGTGCATGCAGTGAAATTCCAGAGACACCCCAGAGCAGGCAGTGAGTGTTGGGGCTCCAGGACATGGTATTAAGTGCAATTGTGAGTGCTGGCCCAGCTCTGAAGCAGGATTTGTTCTTTATGTCCTGGGGGCAACTTAGATCCAATCAAAACCCATTCTGTTGCTCAGGCTACCTTGATGGCATACATGAAAATCTGTTTGTTAGAGGCAGTGATTCACTTCCCTCTGCAGAGCAGCCCAGGAGAGGGGCAGAGGAGCTGTCTGGAGCAGAAGGGACCCCTGGCTGTGTAGTCCTGGCCCCCTGCAGATCCTTGTAAGCTGTAGAAGACTAGGAAGGGTCATGATGTTTGAGGTTCTTGTGCTTCCTACTTGGCCCCCCTGGGCTCTGATCTCCAGTAGGAGCTGGAGTGTACTTTTTGCGGATGATTTTATAAGCTCTCTGATGGTTCTTTCCTTCTGTGAAAACCCCAGCTCCTGTGTTTATGATCCTGGGAGCATTGGAGCCATGAGAGAATCACAGCTTTTATTGTAGGACAACCCTGACGTTCATGTGAGGAAACCAAGTTGCGGGGCTATGGGTTTCGTGTTGGCCAGCCCAGCTTATAGCGACCACTGTGTCTGGTCCCACAGTCCCTGAGCACCTCACAGTGCCTAAAGGACATGTCCAAGAGGCAAGCCAGGGCTTTCCACATGACTGAGGTAGAGGGAAATGAAGGCTGACAGCCACAAAGGAGTTGGGATACAATTCCTGTTTAAAGAGCCGAGTTAAAATTGCAGGAGTTCCCAAAATACTTCAGTAGTAAGAACTTGCTCATGTCCCTCAGACCAGTAGAAGCACTGCCCATCTTGCTTTCAAGCTCCAGAGTTTTCTTCCAGGCTGTCCAACAGTGGAAGGAAGGGAGACTCTTGAGCTCACCCTACCCTAGGTCATGTGTGTAGAGTGGACAGGCAAGTTTGGTCACCCCTGTCCCAGCAGACAGAAGATCTGAGCAGGGAAAAACCTGGCTTGGATAGGGATAGAATGAGTGTGAGTGAGCTGAATGTGAGCTCTGGCTCTCAGAGAGCTGTGGTTTGTGAGGCCCTGACACGTGCCCCTTCTGCAGGGAGAGCATCTCCAGCGTGCCAGGCTGCGGTCCTTCTCCCAGATCATCCAGATTCTCCTGCTGAAGTCCTGGTTCACTTCTCCCCTCCTTGCCATGGTTTTCCTGAACCAAGACCGCACAGCACAGCGCACCCCTTGCTGTCCTGCTGGAGCTGGATGGGGGAAATCAGGGACTGGGAATTTGCATCTGTTCCTTAACTCGTGGATCCAAGCATAAACCCCCTTACTCAGGGGGCATTCCTCCATGCACTTCTCAGCCTGTGACCCTTGCATCCCTTTATTTTTAGTGCTTGATCTCCATCATCAGCTTTCTGTTCTCTGCAATGTTTCTTTGCCCTCTATCGCTTCCCCAGTATAAGAGGGATGGATGTTTTGTTTGTATTTGGGCCATCATCAGGGAGTCCCTTCCTTGGAGCTGGCTCAGCACATCTCTGCAGGGAACTTGGGTTTCTTCCCATGAAAAAATCCCCCCTCTGCCTACCTGCTTTCCTTCCTTTCCTCCCTGGAAACACCGGCCACCTCGCTTCCCACAGGTAGAAAGCTGTATGAAATCCAGTCAGGTGCGTCAGGATCCTCCATCAATGTTCCCATGGAATAGTTCAGGGAAAAGGATCCAGCCCTGCCCCTTACCCCCAGGTAAATGAGGATGCGCATCAGTCTGAGGATACGATTCCTGTTCTCGGGTCTGCTTTGCTGGCCTTCAGTCACCTGCTGCCGTGCCGTCTGTTTTGGGTGAGCTGTGAGGTCAGTCTGTCCAGGGTGCACTTTGAGGCCCCATTTGTAAGGTCTGTGGGAGTGCTTGAGTAGATGAAGCCAGAGCCAAGCAGTTCCTGCTGGAGAAATGAGCCTGGTGTTTCAAAGCACTGTGCCAAGCGCTGATCCCCACTCACCTAGACAGGCTGTGGTGGGATGCAGGACACGGGTGAGCTGCAGCTGGGAGCTCAAAGAGCTCCCTTCAGGGTGAGCTGGGCACAGACAGTCAAATCTGCAGCCCCAGATGCCATCTGGCAATGGGCTTCTGAGAAACAAGAGTCAACATAGCTGTCCGTGTTTCCATTTTAGAGGAGTCCTGGCAGGGAAGAGCTTTTCCTAGCTCAGAGACTAGAGCCTAGGCCAGCAATGCAAGGGAGAAAGCAAGAAGGTCCTGGAGGGAAGTGGGCCTTATGTTGAGGTCTAAAATGTGAGATGGGGAGGTGGCAGTAATGTAGCAGGGGAAAGGGGGGGTAAGAGCACTGTGGCAACAAATCCTCTTGCCTGTCCCGGCATTGGATTACTGTGATTTGCTCATAGGGCTGCTCCAGCTTGGCAAGGTGTGAAGCCATCAGCCTTAACTGGAAGATTTGTGGAGGAGCTGCATATGTTGTAGGGAGAGGAGCCTTGTTATGGCTTTGGAAGGAGCTGGTGGTATAGGATGGGTAAATTCTGTGTATCCTTCAACAGCCCAAAGACAAGTCTGTCCAGTCACTGCTACATCTTCTCATCCTCCTAACGCTAGTCCAAGGATATATCAGCTGGGCTCCATGGGCATCCCCAACGCTTATTTCCTACTCTTCATCCTGTATGTTGGCAATGGCCCTGTGGACAATGGAACATTTTCATGACAGTATTTGTATTTTTTTAATCGTGAATGGGGAGATAGCGTGCAGGTCCTTGTTACACAGGGATGTGTCTTCCATTCAGACCAGGGTTTCCCCTGGCTTCGTCAGACGTCTTTCAATGTTACTGAGATAAATAAACTAAATCAGATGTATTTATAAAGGAAACAGAAACCCGCTGCTCCAATGCCTTTGTAGGAGTATTTTTAACAAAACATTTTTTCAAAATAAATGTGAATTGTAAAGTTTGAAGCATTTGCTTGTGGCTTTCTTTTCTAGGTGCCTTGCTTAACTTTTGCCCTTCCTGCGTGGGTGTAATTATTATGGTACACAAACATGAGAGAGATTAACCTCAGAGAGAGGAAAACATGCCCATAACTTGTTTAGTGCCTGGGAAATGACTTCAAGATAAACAGATACCACTGTTACCCTGCTTAAACCTTTCAGTCTGAATAATTAAATGACAAATATAGCCATTTGCTCCACTTGTAAATTATCCAGAACAACACTTTTTTCTTCGTTATTAACTTTAGTTAAAAAGATGCTACCAATTTATATGTGCACATTTGAGTATTTGAACTTACGATTCCATTGATGATTTTACATGCCCTTCGTTATGAGTGGAGCAAGATGGGATATCTTAGTTCTATGACATTTCAGCTGCCCAATGCATTGACAATTGTAAACAGGAGGAGGAAACTCAAGGCAATTCAGTATCTAAGCAACTACCTCCCAGCTTGAGCCCTATATTGGAACTCAGTCATAGCTGTTTTCATTAGAATCTTGCTCCCTTGACAACCCTGCATGTAAAAATCACGTATGTAAATGATCATTGTAAATCAGTGAAAGGATCAGGTTCCATAGACATGAACTCAATGCTTTTATTTTAATTCCTATCCACAAATTCTTCTCTGCAGTAACCTTTCAACCCTGGAAGTCATGCACATCGAAAGAACTAGGTTTAGTTTAGGTGGCTGATACAAATGATGTAGCAAATAGGCTGCATAGACCATTAGGTGTCATAATCTAGCATTCAGTCGTAATAAAGAGTTTGGCTCATAATAAGAGCATCGGTAATTTAGTTCACAATCACAAATCTGTGATACCTGATTCTGTCACCCTCCTACTTCCTTTTTTCAAAGGAAATAAGAAATTTCCTCATGCATTTGTCAGGAGAAGCTTAGGTTTGCTCCTCTGTAACTGAGTTAAATGCAGCTACATTTAGAAAGCAGAAGCTAGATGTACATTTGACTTTTGGGGTTGAGACCTGAACCTGCCAATTCCAATCTCTGCACCTCATCAGTGAGAGGTACTGACAGGAAGCACCAGAACCAATGAACCTGGCAAGTCTTTTATTTTGCTGTTAATCAGTCAGCATTGTTCCTTCTGGCACTACAAACCTGGAAGTAGCCAAAAAGGGAACAAGTTTGCCCCTTTTTCATGGGGTCCTGGATGCAGTTAATGCTTCCCAAGCCAGACAGACACCCAGCCCACATGCAAAGAGGAGAGTCTTGGCAAGGCAGCAAAGGCATTGACTGTCTTTCCTGTATGGAAAGCTCACCTCCCACCCCACTGGCCACTTCAGTTTACTGGGGAAGAGCATTGTCTCTACCTAGGGCAAGACCCAATCCCTATGGGAAGCATACTGAACAAGCGGTGTCCCTAAGAACTTCTTTGTGCACACCTGAAACTCTTAACCATTTAAGATACATTTTCAGCAATAATGGTGCCAGGTTGGTGCCTTAGTCTAGGCCAGAGAGTCTCCTCCTGGCTCTCCCATGATCAGTTATTGTACCAGGAGCCCTTTCAGCACTGAATTTTCTTCTCCCACCTCTACTTTCTCCATCGGGTCAAGCATTCTCCCAAAGTATATTTGTAATATCCAGTGCTGCGAGGCCTTTGTCACCTGGGTTTTTCACTGTGTGAAGGTTCTGCCCTGTGTGCATAAAGCACCTGCAAAAGACTGGGGAAGCCCCTGAGCCCCCAGCCAGTTGACAAACATGATAGAGGTGTCACTTTGCAGAACATCCTGAGTGAAGGATCTCACTCTGCTCTCGTGAGACCTCACCTGGAGCATTGTGTGCAGTTCTGGTGTCCTCAACATGAAAAGGACATGGAACTGTTGGAACAAGTCCAGAGGAGGCCACGAGGATGATCAGGGGCTGGAGCACCTCCTGTATGGAGACAGGCTGAGAACACTGGGGCTGTTCAGCCTGGAGAAGAGAAGCTGCGTGGAGACCTCAGAGCAGCTTCCAGTGTCTGAAGGGGGCTGCAAGGATGCTGGGGAGGGACTCTTCATTAGGGATTGCAGTGACAGGACAAGGGGTAACGGGTTAAAACTGAAACAGGGGAAGTTTAGATTGGATATAAGGAGGAAGTTCTTTACTGTTAGGGTGGTGAGGCACTGGAATGGGTTGCCCAGGGAGGTTGTGAATGCTCCATCCCTGGCAGTGTTCAAGGCCAGGTTGGACGAGGCCTTGGGTGCCATGGTTTAGTGTGAGGTGTCCCTGCCCATGGCAGGGGGTTGGAACTGGATGATCTTAAGGTCCTTTCCAACCCAAACTATTCTATGATTCTATGATGATGCCCAAATATGAAACTGGTTTTACTGCTTCCAGCCTGCTTCCTTGCTTTCAGAGCAAACCATTAAGAAGGAATCTCAGCTGTACTGGTCTCATGTGAAACTTGATCTTCTCAGGCTATAAGCTTTTCCTTTCCTGACCCCAGAAGGGAAGTCTGCAGCATAATGTTGTTTCTCTCCTCTGTTATCCATTCTGCAAGTAGCTGGTTTGCTTGCAGCTTTGAAAGCCATGTGGTAAGCAAACAGCAGCCCAAAACCTTCTCTGCTGCACTCCACAGAGACACACTAGTGATTGCAGTGTGGTTTGGATTTCTTTCCCATCACACTGGTACAAATGAGGCATAACTCTGTGGGCATCAGTGGAAAAACACTGATGGGAAACTGCTGGGTAATCAGAATCTACCATGGGTGTGTAGGGTTACAATTCCAAAAGTTATAGAGACCTAAAGAATGACATTAGAGGGACATCCATGTCTCCACCTCAGCTCTCCCTGCAGATGCCGTGTGGTTGAGACCCACAGGTGAGATCAGGCCCTGGAGGCTGAATCACGGTCCCTAGGGCTGTGCATAATCATTTAAGCACCTGCATTTTTGCCCTAGGAAATGCAGACATCTCTGTGGTTTTCTGGACTGCACAGGAGGTGCAGAACAGCTCTAAACTTGCCTGCTTGCCTCACCTCCTTTTGTACACATATTTCTCAGGGCAGCATGTTAGCACCTCCTATTCATTTGCTAAATGCCTTCAAGCTAGGGAGAGCAGAATCGAAGGGTGCACAGCTTTAAATTCCCCCCTGTTTCCTTTGGAAGGAAGGCCTGACTTTTGCTTCCCCACCAAGTACGAAGCATGATGGCCAGGAGCCCGACTGCGGGGTCTGTTTCACCTTTCAGAATCAAGTCCACCTTTAAGGCCAGCCTTCAACTTCAGAACAGCTTCCCTGGATCCCAACTGAGTTTCTCTTCCTAGACATGAGGAGCTGTCTGCTTTCATCTGCAATGCTAGTAATGAACCCCAGCATGGCTTAGTATTTGTGATAGAGACGTGGTTCCTTGCGAAGGTGACAGACATGGTACGTGGTGAGCTTCCTGGGACCTCCCTACACCAGTGCCACAACTGATGGGGTTGATGCTTTCTGCAGTACCAATTTCTATCAGGTCAAGGTCTTCACAGCCCCATTCAGGGTGGTGTCTTCTCTGTACAAAGGAAAGTGCTTGGAGGCCAGCTGCATCTGAAGCTCAGCACACAATGAATTTTCCAGCTCTGAATCTGCAGCAGTGCCTGCAGTACTGGGTTATCAGAAAGGATTTCTCCCTTGCTAGCAAATGCATCATACTGTCTGCTCTCAATATTGTATGTTGGCTTTCCCATTTCACTCCTCCGGTTTTGTATGGATTATTTCTCTCTGGTTTCATGTCAGGATTCCTTTAATTTACTGCTGAAAGCAACGATTCCACTGTTGCTTGGCTGATGACTATCCTTGCTGGTATGTTTGTGACTTACACTGCCTTACAGCCTGCATGACATTTTAATTTCTCTTTGCTTAGCTCTGGGTTTGCTTCCTCCCTTGGCACAATGCAATGCAAGCCTTTGCAGCTTTGCTTATTTGCAGAAGCATTGATGTCTCCTTCCCATTCAATTTCCTGTTTGCCTCTGTGCCTCTGCCACGTTTCCCCCTTATCTGATGCTCTTCAGAGCTTAAAAAGAAAAAGCTCTGCCATTTTGGAACTCGATAGTGTCATAAATGCATAAGAGCTGGCATTCTGAGACACTGCTCGTATCCCACGTATCATGCTTTCTTTCCTTGGCTTCTTCTGGTCTGCAGATTCTTGCACAAATGGTTGATCTCCCTATGGTTATTAGATACAAGATTAGATAAAAGTGAGGCATTCTCCTTAAGGCATTTTATCCATTGTCTGCTGTGTTCCTCCTTTACGTATTTATCCGGGTCCCTGCAGGTAGGTCCATACCTCAGGAGTGTACCAAGTGCCCTGGGGCTCGACTCAGAGCCAAACCCACCATGTCTGCTGAGGCAGCCCCTGAGAAGCTGGCTGCTTCCACTCAGACAGAGCTGTTGTCAGAGCACTGAGTAGCCAAAACCAACTACAATGAGCATCCTAGCTTGTCGGGGCAGTTCTGCTGAGTGCTCACCCTTTTTCACTATGTTTCTGCATTCACCTGCTCAGGAACAGGATTAAGTGCACACTTGTATTTCCTGTCCTATATCCTCCAATAGCTTTAGGATCTGTCACTTGTTTACAATGCACATTAGTAGCAGAGCATGAGGAAAGCTTTGACTCTTCAGGTCTTGCCAGGTGCGTTTGGAATGCACGTTTCCAGGCATCACAGTATTGTGAGAAGTACTGGAATAGGAATGAGAACCAATCCAGGGTTGCTTCAGTGTGTTTCTGGTGGGATCCTAACAGCACTCTGGCAGTAGTGCTGTCTGTGCATACAAGACTGATGAGACTATGCCAGAAAATGTGTCTTTCTATGCAGTTTTTGGACCACCTGGGCTGACAGATGAATAGAAGACAGCTTTGGGGGGAAGCTATCAAGTGGGGTGGATCTTTGTTCCCCTCATCTTCCAAGTCACCAAGTTAGTTAGTGGGGGTGGTGGAAGAAACCTCTGGTGTCTCTGGTCCAACCTCCCACCCACAGCAGAACTGTCCCCACCACTAGATCAGTGCAAACATGGCTTAGTCTAGATGGGATGTGCCCCACTTCCCTGCTGGTCTGTGCCAGGATTGCACCAGCCTCCCTAGAAAGGAGCTTTTCCTAATGTCCAACGAGAAGCCTCTGAGGCTTCAAATTCCTTTGCCACAGGCCTTCAGAAGATGCATATCTTCCTTTAGAGAAACTCAATGAAGAATTATAGTGTTATATTAACCCTTTTCCATACAAAGTTTCACTAAAATTAGCACTGAATTTGGATTTTTTTACTTTTTTTTTTTACTATAAATCCAAATTGCTTTGCCATTCTGAGCACTGGATTATTACCTTTTTCTGGTGTATCAAACATATTTTTGTCATTGTTGATGTATATCTATTTTAATAAGGCTTTAAGCAGTGTGGGTTTGCATTTTGCTCTCTTATTCCTTTACGCCATATATTGTTTCACGTTTTAATGTCTAAATAAATCTTTACTTTGTTGTGATCTTGATGGAGAAATTCATTGAAGTACGAAATGTAGCACATCTGAAGTGAAGATCCAGGCTGGCTACAAGCATAGCAGAAAACCAAACTGCAGTTCTTTGGACTTGCTGATAAAAATCAATTAGAAGTGTATTTCAGGTCTATCTAATCCATATAAACTGCCAACGTGAGATAACATAGATCATAGAATGGTGTGGGTCTCAATTAATCAGGTAGGTCACGTACATGAAAGTGTCACATTTACACTAGTTAGTCCATTACTCATGAGAAGTTATGGAGCTGTGAACGCTCGGGGGAAGGTTTGAGGAGTGTCAGGAGTCTTCCAGCAGAAGCTGAAGAATCAGTTGTTCCTTTACCAAACCAAGGAAAGAGGATGGTATGCTCAAACCAAAATGAAACCATTTTTGTTCTGTTTTGTTGTTTTCATTCAAGAAATCAAAGCACACCCACAAAATACCTGAGGGATTTAACGAGACTGGGATGAAATGACTTTCTTTTTACTTCCTCTTTGGTTCCACAAACACTCCAACCGCTGTTTCTCTTTCTTGGTTTACAAATGTAAACGTTTACAGATTTCATTCTGAACCAAAGGTAGCATTATTTCATTTTGAAACTGTCACAAGGCAGCAGCCTGACTGTCAAGGCAGATGATTCTCTATTCAAGGCTCTAAGAAGAAATGTTTTGACACCAAAAAAAATCCCATTCTTTCTGGTTGAAAAGATTTTCCAAAAGCAACTCAATTTTTTACTCATTTCCATCCTTCCTGAATGCTTCCTTCTTTGGGAGTTTATTAGCAACAAATATACACATATATGTGTGTGCTTGTGTTCACACGTGTATATAATTGTTCGTTTCCACTGGCAATTAGCACTCAGTAAGTGTACACCCAACAGCCAGCAATGGTGAGCAACCCTTGGAGGAAGGCACAGGATGCAATTGCTGCTTGATAAAAAGCAATGTGAGTTTATAGAGAACAAATAACGCCATAATTCCAGGTGTGTTTCAGAAATGGATTATTACAGGGAAAACATGCTCAGAACCCTGGTAACAAGCAGCACGTCTCATGGGAGGACATCAAAGGGGAGGATGAACCAAGATTTACAAACTCTTCTGTACAGGTTGAAATCTTTTTTCAATAGTTATTGGACAGGGGGAAGACAAGAAAGATTAATCAATAGTTAATTTCTTTCACTGGAAAGATATATTTTATTCATTGTTTTCACTGGTATATGCAAAGAAACTTTGCATTTGCACTCGGGTTTCAATGAGCAGAGGATGCCTAAAACACCTGGAAATAGGAAATAATTATTTGTATACATTTTCTCCTGTTCTTTCCTGCTGATCTCGTGGCTGGAGATGCTGCTGTGACTTTTCCTCCCGGATTTGAGCACTGCACTTTTCAAAACACCAAAGAAAATGTGTCTCATTCTACATGGCTCAGAAAGGAATTGTTTTTCCTCTCTTGGAAATCTCCTGCTCACTCTTCTGCCACTCTCAATCCACACATAATGCTTGAAGGTATTTTTGTCGCCCTTGCTGTTTGTACCATATACTGATAATAAGTTTGTCAATGATCTCTATCCTTGCCCTCTCTTGCGTCATGCGCTTTAAGTACAGCATCTCCATTTGGTTACCTTGTTTGTTGAATATCTGTCAAATGATTCACAGGTTTCCACACTGAGCCTCAGTGTTTTTTCTTTCAATTCCCTCTTTTTCATTATCTATGATTATTATGATTCTCTGCATGTCAGCTGGGTATCAGGGGTTGATTTCATGAGCGGGCTATTTGCCCTTCTACCACAGGAGATTATTGTAATAGCTGTCTGATCTAGCATTACTCGCACAATGCTTAGGCTAAAGAGAGTCTCTTAATGACCCAGCATTATTTCTGATCACATCCTCAAATCAACACGGTGATAGTCCTGAAGGCAATCATGCCAGGAGCTATATTCTGCCTCCTTTACAGATACTGTCCCACTTAAAGCCATAGAAATGCTTGTTGACTCATGAGGGTGGAATATTCCTACTTTGTGGGTAGGATTTCCACAGTCATGTTGTCTTTCCTATTCTCCTACCATTCAGTTACATTCTGACAACACTTAAGAGTTGGGTCTGACAGCAAGGCCTGTGTTAGCACCAATGGGTGCTTTCACTGACTATGGCAGGCTTCCCTCTCCACTTGTGTTTCCACACAGGTTAACGTGAGGACAATTGATGTACAAAGGGGGAAATGTGTGACTTCACTGGCAAGAGCAGAAGCTGTTGGTTGATGAATGATGCAGTAAGTAAACAGAAGTAATGAAGAGATCCCTCAACACACAATGGAATTAGTGGTACAAGAGGAGGGATGCAGTCATTTTGGCTTTCTTTGACCTTCATGTGATAGTGCCTTACTCTCCTTAATTAATGGATGTAAGTTAGGAATATAAGAGCCTCTCTAGGGATTACAGACTAGGAAACCTTTAGGGTCTTTTTAATTAACATCTCCCATAGTCTGTTTTTGACTTGAGGCTGTCATGATCACCTCTTCCTTAGTGCAAGAACCAGTCCATGGTCTACATTCTCCTGTTCTTTCTTCAGCCACACTGACATTGCCTTTGGTAGCTGGGATCCCTGCCAGGCAGGGACATCTGTCCTTGTCCTTGTTGCCATATCTCTGCAGCATTTTTGCCTGAGAGTCTCCTACCAGCAGACAACTCTGTGCCTGTGTAGCCAATGTTCTTCGTAGCACATGTTGTGGGTCACCCCTGACCGAATTTCTGCTTATAGAAACGAAGGTGCTCCAGATAGTTCTACTTGCGCAAGCACTGCTAGCAGCAAACTGCTTGGCAGCCATGGGTTCACATTAGATGGATTACCCATGCAAGTTGTATGCCTGCTTTCTTCTGCTGGTCATGTCAGAAGTCTTTCTTCATCAGCGTTTCTCTTACATAAAAAGTACGCACGCACTGCTCTGTTTAAAGGACAGGAAAAGCCAGAGCACAGTGATTCCAGTGGAGAGGTTCTCCCAATTTGTGTTGGGAAAAACGTTTCAGGAAAATAAAACCCCAACAAATCAAGGTCACGAGAGAGCTCACCAATTCAAACTGCTCAGTGGCCTGGATTCACAATTCTTTTCTTTACCAATTAACTTCCCCTTCCCCAAGTGGGGATTTCACACCCCTCGTGTTAAGCAAATTGCTGTCTGGATTTTTATGAGCTTTGGCAGGAAAAAGTAGCCAGTGAACCAGGGAAAATCTAGAGCTTTTGGATGGGGGCACCCAGGACTTCAGGCTCACATTTGAACCAAAGGAATGATTGTGAGAAGTCCTTTTATGAGTGAAGACAATAATTTTGATGCAATTTCTAATTAAATATTGCTGTGCATCTCCGTTCTTCCAGAGCCTCCTCCTGCCACTGGAGTTTCATTCGCGATATTTATGCCTCGGTGATGTATTCTGAATGCCGCACTAACATTGACGGATATTACACTTGATGTTTTTCCTTATGTCCCTTTGGTGGGGAAGATGTGAGAAAGGGCGATGAACTTTCAATGACTCTCTTGTATAACTAAAACCAAGATTTTTTCATCGGGTTCAAAAGTTCAGCGCGTCAAGAGGAATCATCTTCTTGGCGCCATTGCGCAAGGGGCGGGAGAATTTGGGGAGGGCTTTTATTTATGCCAAAAGGTAATTACGCTAGGATGCAAATTTGGTCTCTGTGACCAACATCGGCTTTCAAAACAGCACGTTGATAAATTATTTGTTGCAGTTTTATTAACCTCTATGACCCAATATTGTGGGGTTTCCAATGCCGAAAGCTGCTTACGTTGAAGGACAAAAAGCTCTTGGCGCGCCATTCATTGTGGTAATACCGCCTCGGGGTCCCCTCAGTCTCCGCTTCACTGGGGTTGGTAAAGTCAGAAAAGCAAAGTCTTTCCTTTGGTAGCAGGGGAATGATGGGAAAGAAACATGGAGAAAGAGCGAAGCAAAAATGCCAACAATTTCATGCCTCTCCACAAGTTCTTGATGAGCTTTCCAAATGCAATGTTTCTTCAAAGCATACTCATCTGGAGGAATTGAAAGGCAATTAGGTTTTAAAGTAAATGTGTTGGAAAGCAAAGTCCATTCTGGTAAGGGGCCATTATTTTGGGTGACCAAGAAAAACCTAACAAGCTTCTGTGCATGGGGGAAAAGACTGAAAAAAACCCAAACACCAACTTCATTGTAGTTACTAAGACCAGCTTTTTATGTTTGATGGGACATGGACTTAAATGGACCATCAGGTCTGTCAACTATTGGGCAGAGAACCACCGATGGCCATCTTGATCATCACACAGCCTTTCCCTATCACGGTTATGGTACCACAAGGGCAGAAAAGCAAAACAGAAGCAAAAACAAAACCAAGAAAACCTCAGCAGACTCCTCATCAGAGCAGTATTTTCTCCATGAATCAGCTTGTGTTCAGGGTATAGCACAGTGCTTTTGACCAATGCCACTTGTCAGGGGAATGTTGCCCCACTGCAAAGCACCTGTTGGACAAGGGGATGTGGAGGTCGGTGGTGGGGCAGAAAACGCTCTTCTTTACCCTGTTCTCCTGGCTGATCTTGGCTTCGAGGTCCCTGCCACTGACTTTCTATGAGTCTTGACTGAAATGGCTGGCAGCAGGCTTGTGTACATGACAGGAGCATCCCTGGAAATCTCTTGGCAGCAGTCACGTTGTGCTGTGTGCACAACACCTCCAAAGCTGCTAAGCTTCCTGTTCAAATAAAAGATGTGGCTAATGCATCCTTCTGAAGAGTCTCAAAGCCTCGGACTGACTTGTAGAGACAACCATCTGCCTCTGCAGCAAGTGTCTGGGAGTGAGACTTTTCCCCACATCATCATAGACACAGGCACACATGCTCATGTGTATGTATAGAAGTGCATGTGTTCATATGCGTACACGTGTACTTTAAAGAGAAGGGCTTAGTGAGATGTCTAGAGTGACATTCCCTACCTTAGTCGGTGTGATTCTCTCCTTGACTCCATGAGATGAGACATTCTGAGATGAACTTCAGGAAAGCTCAAACACATGATGCTAGCAGGATTGTCCTTGCCACAACTAGCTACCAAAGCTCACACTGAATGCTTGCTTGCAAGTGGCTCTGGGACACATGCATCCCATTAGACTGCTCCACCTGGTTTGACGTGGGCAGAAGAATCACTTCTAGCTGGGCATGATGCCTTGGCACTTCTACAGTGAGATTCATCCCACCTGCACTTGTGAGACAGCTCCTGTCCACAGATTCTCACACCACACTCGTGGTTCTGGGAGAAACGCTTGTCCCAGTTCTTCACCACTCTAGATCTTCTCTGTCATACCACCAGCCAAACCCACTTGTTTCTTCTTCTAGGATTAAGTAAACTCCATGGAAAATTTAGTTGGGAAAGGAAGAAAACGTTGGATTTCAAGAGACACTATTTCTCTGGGATACTCTCTTTTAAGGCTGAGAGAGATACTGCATGGAGGCATCAGTGGTGTGTGGAGACAGCTGTCTGCTTGTCTGTCCCCAGCCTTTCTGGAGCAGTTTTCCCTGGAAAATAGGTTGAGCCGCTGACAGCAATGCACTGGTTCAGAAGAGCAGCAGATTGCTTCTGTTTAGAAAGTGGGAAAGTCACTCCCAACACTTGCCGAGACACTTGCAAAACGACGGCGCTCATCTTTACAAACTGAGCTTTGAAGTGTTTTTGGCTAGAATACGAATCAGTTGCACGGGATGAGCGTGAGTGGCAACTGACTGATAGGGCCAAAACCAAAACCCCAAACAGATTCTGTGAACTGTTTTTCCTTTGTCCAGCATGGGAGTTTCGCAACCTTTGTTGCTTGTTGTTCAGGGGGCAGCTCTGTTTCTGGTGCTGGTTTTTTCTTCTTGGTTAGTGCTCCGTGACTGATGAGGATCTCAGTAGAACACAAATTGATTTGCTTGGCTTTCATGGTCACCTCTGGACTGTAATTATTCAGGCAGGAAAAATTAATTAGTCCAGTGTGGCCAACTGCTGCTTTCCAAGCACTGCTGAATCTTAATTGGAGAGCTCCAGAGAAGGTGCTGATTCACACCATGGCACAATGGGGCCAGGATTTTTCCAGGGACAGAGGGTGGAGGGGTGAAGGGAGCTGAAGGGCGAGATGAGATATCTTGTCTGTTCCAGTACTAGCAGCTGTACCGTCTTCCCTGTCCTTAGCTGCGATAATGAGCCCGTTAAAACCTGTTCACCTCTTTCAAACAACTGAATTAAAAAAGACTATTCACTTAGTCATACAAGTAACTACATAGATCTTTCTGAATATGCAATGTTGACTAGGAAAAAAAACTGAGGCAATTGTTCTCCAAGAAACCCACTAGTGATAATTCTTCTTTTCCATGATGCCAGTTGCACTGACGTTTCACACTGCTGTATTTGGGACTGTGCAAATTTGGGACTGTCTGCTGGGACAGACAAAGTTCTAATGGTTAGAGATGAGCTCATGACAATGTGAATCATGGAATCATAGAACAGTTAGGGCTGGAAAGGACCTTAAGATCATCCAGTTCCAACCCCCCTGCCATGGGCAGGGACACCTCACACTAAACCATGGCACCCAAGGCTCTGTCCAACCTGGCCTTGAACACTGCCAGAGATGGAGCATTCGCAGCTTCCCTGGCAACCCATTCCAGTGCCTCACCACCCTTACAGTAAAGAACTTCCTCCTTATATCCAATCTAAACTTCCCCTGTTTAAGTCTGAACCTGTTACCCCTTGTCCTATGGCTTTGCTGAAGAGACATGCCTCTGCTGTTACTGCATTTGGTGAATTATTTTCATTTTGGCAGCATTTGTTCTGCTCGTTCCCTCCAGTGACAGTATTATTTGGTGCAAACCGCATGCAGCAAGTTCGTTTTTACTTTTGCACTGCTTGTGGAGGCCTGAAGAGTGGAACATTTCTCAGCCTTCACTCGAAAATTGGTGTCAGTGATTGCCTGAGAAAAAGATGAGGAAACGAAATTTAGCAGAGAATATTTCTCAGTTCGCAGCGATTATGGCATCTTGGCTGTGGGTTTGCCTCATTTCCCATGTGTTCCTACCCAACAGTCAGCGTCGGCACAGCAAGAGCTGAAGGGAATATTCTCATAGCAGATCAGCTCTGCTCACAGGTTTGCTCATTAAATGAAGTCTTGTTAGCAAAAACGCTTTTACTGAGCTCAAAATATTTTCATTTGGGGTTTTTTGGGGGGTTTGGTCTTTTGGGTTTTTTTTTTTAAGCCTCTGAAGTCTGATGCTTGCACTAAATCTACAGTGAAGATGCGGCTCACTGCTTCCTGGGTTCATGGTGGTGGCACAGAGCCTGGGATGCTGCTCATTAGCGAAGCAGACACCTACATCACTTTTACTGTTGCTGTTCTCTCAATTGAGAAAAGGTAGAAATCCTGTTTCCCCGGCCGAGTTGAGTGCTGCTGTTGACTGCTGAAATAGCTAATGCATCTCATGCCCTCTCTACATTAAAGTAATTGCCACACAGAAGGAGGGGGTTAGTCGTGCTGAGTCATTCACAACATTTGTGAGCTACAAATCTTATCGTTTTGACCCGAAGACCAAATCTACATCTGGAAGCCCATTTTAATGATTGCAGTTCAAAACTCCCACTAAAGCCTCACATCTTGCAAATAAGGATTTCTTGTAATATGACAAATTTCACCATCTCTTTTTCCTTTGTCTAATCCTTCGGAGGACAGACAGTCGTAAGGACAGGACCTTAAAATTCACAATAATCCTGACAAGATGGAGAAATGCACTGAAGAAATTCAGTACAGTTTGTTACATACCAATACAGCATGCTATTCTTTACAGTTAAGAAAAAATATTCCAAGTAGTATTGGACAGCAAAAGCATAGCTTGGCAATAATACTGTAGAAGAGGACCTGGGAGGCAATAATAGGCCACAAAGTGAGCATAAGGCAGGTGTAACACATTGCTGCTGAAAGAGAAAATAGAATGAAATTATACATATTTATAGATGTATTTTCCATTCTTAAAGCGTGCGCAGTAATAATTTTACTGTGCTCAGAATGGGCAGGGTCACAATGGGAGTACTATTGCCAGTTTAGAACTACACTTGGAGAAAGAGGAAGAGCAATTAGATGAAGATCTCTGAGGGAAAAAATGGCTTTGAGATGTTGGTCTGGAGGAAGAGCTGATTTAGGGGACATATGAAAAGAATGAGGGAATAGCCTTGCTTCCATATCCATTACAAATAAGCTGGAAACTACTGGATTTAATTCGCATGATGAGATTTAGGTCAAAGTCAGCAGGGAGATTATGGAGTACTTTAAAGTACAGATTAGATGAATTTTTATCAGGAGTGATGAATATGTATTTCCTCATGTGTAGAGGTGGAGCAATGAACCAAGGAACACCAGAAATTCCTTTCCTATGATTCCAGGACTGATTGCTACCTTGTACATTGAAATGAGGAATACTGGGACTGGCTTTGAGCTTGGTTGTTTATATGGATTTATTTGATTGGCATTGCCTTTTACCAACGACATTCGGCTTTATTCCTGACCAAAGTTTTGTCAGTCCTACAGGACAATTTTCCAGAGAAGTTGGAGCCACTTGGGCATCACCCACAGAATAAAACTATTCTCTTGTGGAGGGGGATTCATACATATTGCATCCAACAGAGCTGTGCCCCTTTTCTACCTTACAATGATGTGTTTGGGTCACCATATTGACCCCCATTTGCACCAACTTCACTGTTTGAGTGAGTGTCTGAAATTTTGCATGAAAAGGGCTTTTCATTGAAAATCATTTGTGCAAAACAAAACTTCTTCTTGAAAAAATAATTATCATTTAAACGCTCTGCTTTTCACTTCCTGGTATCTAAATCTGATATTTTTATCAAAGCATTCCTAAACATCTATCAAACTAATTTAAATAATTGATGCTTTGCTGTCTTTACAGTAGACACAATTTTCTGTAAGCAAATGCAAATGAGCAAAGAGTGAATATTTCAATAATTGTTTTATTAGCTTTAGAAGAAATCTTGCTTAAAATCTGATAGATAGAACAAGGAACTTGTGTTGGATCCAGTTAATGGAAAGCGTTTCATAATCTTGGTACTTTAAAAAAGAATTTTCCCATTTTTACCAGTTTAATTCCATGTAAAGCATTTTTGATGTCAAAAACTTGATAATCGTTTATCTACATTTTTCACTTGAATCAGGCTAGTTGGTGTCTTCACCTCAGATGATGCCATGCCTACTGCCCTACTCTTACATTACACTGGGAGTCCCATTAATGCCCTTGAGATCACATTGTTGCTGCAGTAAATAAGATTTTCAGACTAAGTGATAAGTAACTTCTGATCTATTTTTTCCTCAAGTGTGCAACTGCCCTGATTTTCTCTTTGTTCCCTTTAGTTTCTGTGGCTTAAGTGTCATTTACTGTTACCAATTTCAATTTCCTAGGTGAGGTAGGTTTTTGGTCATTCTTACTTTCTTTTTGCAGTTTATAACCTCTTCCCACTGCTCTCTCCCTTTTGAATTTTGAATTTGAAGTAAGTAAGTAAGTAAGTAAGTAAGAATGCTTTCTCTGCACACACATCCCAGAGCTGCTTAGTCAGACTCAATAATTCATTCCCTTAGATGTCAAAGTTTGCCTTTCTAATCTTCCAAACCTTCTTTCTAGACCTACTTTTGTCCATTTTGAATTTTCAAGTGACAAAGGTTAGCTCACGATAGCACTTTATGTAAATTTTAGTGCATTTAAACCCACACAGGAGCTAGGTCTAAAATGGTCTTATACTTACTTTTCTGAAGGAGTCCATCACCTGAAGTATCTGAGCCAACATAAGCAGTAATTACTTTCCAATCCATTTCTGAGATGTTAAAATCTCCCATAATTCACATTAATGAATGAATACAGTTATTCATTTGATAACTGTATGGAGTCTAATCATGATTTGGCTGGAGCTGGAGGACACAGCCTAGTGACTTCCTTTCTCTTTCCAGCCATCCCTTCTGGCAGTGGTTTGCACCAAAACACTCTTTTTCCCCTGCCATAACATTTCGTTTCTCTACCCTCTGCTTCTTTCTAACACAAAGCACCACCTCGTTCCATTAATCCACACTGGTTTCGAGCATCCCTGATGTTTCTTAGGACCTTAGTGACCTCTGTGCCTTTTGTTTCACCCTTCCACATGCTGTAACTGGTTTGGGTCATGTACATGAGCATATCTAAATTTGCTTGACAGTTCAGTCTTTCTCATATTGTCACCAAGTGCCACATCTCTGTCACTTTTAATAGACATTGGGTACTTGTTTAGATTCTTGGCATTCTCTTTTGTGCTGGTACTCAAATATCTTCTCAGACCATAGAGCTGGTCATCATCTGAAGTGATATGCGACATTTGGCTTCCAGTGTATTCCAGCCATTATGAATAGTGCCAAAAACCAGGAACATGACTATGGAAACGATAATCTGAAGTAGAAGGGATATAAAAAATGTTCACCTTTTCCAGTCACAACCAAGAAAAAAGATCCAAGCCCTCAAATGTCAGAATTGTGGCCTAAGAATTAGGAGAAACAGCTTTTTTTTGCAAAGCTTGGATGCTCTCCATTCACCCAGCTGGGTGAGCAGAGCACTGGAGACTTGCATGGCTTCAGCTCATGGCCAATACCCTGAAAATATCTATAGGAAGCTATTCTTATCTCTGTGCCCACTCTCTGTTTTGTCCCCCTCTCTGTCTTGTCCATTTATAATACTTCCTCTTAAATTGCTTCTGATATGTGTCCACGCAGCATCCAACACAACATGGTTCCAGACTCCTGTGGGACCCCTAGGCACTGCCATCCTGCAAACAAATAACAATGATAGTGAGTATAATTTAGCTGTGCATCATTAGCCATGCCCTGAGAAAAATAACCTCTTCATCAGTCTGCTATGTCAGCTGTGTCTTCATTCACTGTCACTAGCAATCTAGCAAAATCCCTCCTTCATGTTTCTTATTAGAACATGGCAGGGGGTTGGAACTGGATGAGCTTTTAAGTCGCTTCCAACCCAGACCGTGCAACCCTTTTTGCATGAAGTTATGCAAAAGGCTCCTCTAGCTTTGGTTTGTGGCTTTTCATGTTCTGCAGTGGGCTCCAAAGGAGATTCATCTGTTGGGCAGAGAAAAGATGTGCTCCAGAAACGCACTGGGGAGCAGGAGGTTGTATGGGACTCCTCCCCCTCCTTCCTTCATCACCTGGAAGTATTCATTACTCTCACTTCAAATCATTTTTGGGGAGGGGGAAGGACACTATTGCTGGACCTGTGCATTCTCCAACCCGATCAAACCACAGCATGGTGCTTGTCCTTCACTCTATGATGCTCTTTAACCTTTAGATATGTCTCGATCTTTATGAGCCTTTTCATTCTTCCTGTCTTCTTTCTTTGTGTCCAGCAGGGATTTTCTTGTTCCATGTGCATATCCAGGACCTAATGACTTTCTGTCTTCCCTCCTTTTCCTGTGGCCGGACAGTGCTGCCTTGATCAGTGAAGCGGCAACGTGTCACCCAGTAAACTGCTGAGCTTCCTGCTGTGGAGCACAGCTGCAGACCACAGGAAGACCACCAATCCCATTTCTAAACCTCTTGTCGCAGTTCTCCCGCATGTAGGCTATGATGCTGCCAAGAACAATCTCATCTCTTAGGCACCCATCCATTTCTTCTCTTCCCAGACCCTAAAGGTATCCCAGTCAAACCACACTCCTTCATCTTGCCCCATCTGTCCCACATTCCTCTTTCCTCAGGGCCCATCTTTTCTTCCCAGCAACTGCAGCTCCTGCTGCTTCACAGCGCAGCTGCCAGGTGCAATATTTGACAACCTCTGGAAAGCAGACATTTAAGAGAACAGAAAATTGATAAAGGGAGTTAAGATCAACATAGAAAAAATCCAGAGCTGGAATCAATGGAGCTTTTTCAAGTATATTAGAAACCAAAATTCTAGTAATGACAGAGATCCAACATGGGATTGCTTCACTGAGAAATAATGATGCAAGAAGCATGCATGTATGCATGTTTTGTTGCATATTTGGGCAATATGCCATATGATCTCCATGTGTGTCTGCAGTGTGTGGGTGCTCAGTGGGCTGCTGCTAAAGTACAGAGTGACACTAGATCACTGTGTCCAGCAAGTGCTGTGAACAGTACCAGGGTGCAGGCTTCAGGGAACTGAGCATCTATCTGATCCCTCCGGGAAAGGATAAATGTAAAAATTATATGTACATTGAGGTATCACCTTCTGGTAACAGAAAGAAATGCCACTGCTCAGCTACCTTTAGTAGGTCCTATCCTAAAGGTTAATCTTGAGCTAGGTCACAACATGAATTTAAAATATAACATTGTGGTTTGGATCCATCTGGTGGCTTTTGAACTTCCTATAAGGGGGGCCTATAGGGATGATGAGGAGGGACTCTTCATTAGGGACTGCAGTGATAGGATGAGGGGGAACGGGTTAAAACTTAAACAGGGGAAGTTGAGATTGGATCTAAGGAGGAAATTCTTTCCTGTGAGGGTGCTGAGGCACTGGAATGGGTTGTGAATGCTCCATCCTTCGCAGTGTTCAAGGCCAGGTTGGACAGAGCCTTGGGTGCCATGGTTTAGTGTGAGGTGTCCCTGCCCATGGCAGGGGGTTGGAACTGGATGATCTTAAGGTCCTTTCCAACCCTAACTATTCTATGATTCTACGATTCCCTACCTCTCCCCATACCACATGGAATAACAATGGAGAACGGGCTCATATCCATCTTCAACCTGAGCCTCTGAACCCATATCCACCACAGGCTGTCTGCTACCGGATGGCAGCTGGTTTTGTACTGGTTTGAATGCATCAAGTGGGAAACCTTAGCTGCTGCTGCTGCAGCCTGCCCCAGGCACAGTGTCATTTGGTGGCAGAGCTCAGAGTGCAGATCAGGACAGCACTTGTGCTTATGTGTGAGAATTGCAGTCCCCTGCCAAAGAGCAAAACATCAAGCACACACTTTCCGGTTGATGTGCATCCAGAGGGAATCAAGCCCCTGGAACAGCAAAAGCCCAGCCCTTTGTGTCCTTCCTGGCTACAAGCACAACCGTGCCCAGACACAGCAGATCTGTGCATGCTCCCCAGGTGCAGCACTCGTGTGTGTGTAATCTCACCCTGGCCCTGCCTGGCAGGAGGAGGTCAGCCCAAGCCCCAGCACCAGCTTGCTCTCTGCTCCGTCTTGGGCTTGCTTTAATGGCTCCTCTGAGACACTGCCTCAGCACAGTGAGTTTATGAATGTGATGTTCAATATTGTCTACCATAAGCCACTCTGTTACCATGGCAACTGCCTCCTTAGCCCAATTCCTGGGGCTTTTCAGGTCTGCTTGATATTCACCTTGACACCTTTGCTGGAGACCTTGGGGAAACGCATTAAGTGTGAAAACACCTTGCACTTATCGGGCCAAGGTAATTCCTCACCACATGGACGTGCACATCATATCAAATCCGAGAGAAGGGCTCTCACCCCCGGACTCCTGTCCATCCTCCATTGCATGGCTGATGAGCTGCAAAGCCAAGCCTAGGCAGGATCCTGGGGTCCTCTATAATCAGAGATGCTGCATTCTCAGTGCTCTGGCCAGGGCTCCCGCTGAAGGAGCTGGGCAGATGCGATTAGGAGAGTATGTGAAATATTGACCCTAGCTAGCACGATTTCTCTGTATTTCCGATCCCCTGCGTGTGGCTACCTTTCCTTTAGAGCCTTCCTCCTTTCATGTCCAATTATTCCCTTTTTCCTCATTTTCTGGGCAAGGCAGTTACTTTTCTAACCCAGTCTCCTGATTTGCCTTCCTTCCCAGGGATTTCTTCCTAAGGACTTTGTGCATTCTTTCACTCTGCTCCTCTGTGTCTCTTTCACTGTCTTTTATCCATTGCCTGCTTTCTCCCAGTTCCCTAATCCCTGCCAGGTTATGGGACTGGCGTTTTTGTACACAGCTACCAGGTGCTGTCCCTGGCTCCTTGCACCTATCAGAAGGAAGCATCACAGGGCATCATAAGGGTAAAGACTGAGGTTTAATAGCAGGCAAGATGCCTTGGCAGGAAAACTATCCAGCCTGGAGAAGAGAAGGCTTGGGAGGGGGGGTTATCATGTCAGTGTCATATAAATAACTGAAGGGAGAGTGCAGACAGAACATAGACAGGTTCTTTTCCATGGTTCCCAGTGCCAGAACAAGAAGCAATGGGCAAAAACTGAAACAAGGAGGCTCTATTTGAGCATCAGGAAACAGTTTTTCACTGTGAGGTTACCAAGCAGGAGAACGGGTTGTTCAGAGGGGTTGTGTGGAGTCTCCATCCTTGGTGATATCTAAATGCCAACTGGACATGGTCCTGAGGAACCAGCCCTAGGCAGGCCAGCTTGAGCAGAAGGATTGGAGAAGATGATGGCTAGAGATCCCTGCCAACCTCAACCAATGATTCTGATACATCAGCCTTAGGTCTTGCTATACCAATAAGCTCTGGGCACAGAGTCAGGGAAGATGTACAAAGTCTCTGAGACATCACAGCAGGAATTGGTGACAGCTTCACCCGTGTGAGAAGTGGGAACATTTCCAGGAAAACAAGTGTAATCCTTCCATCAAAGGCTTCGTGACAAAACGTCTCCAAGACCATTTGGGAAAGCAGTTTCCTTGGTTTGAGTCCTCACTTGTGAATAGAGCGTGCTAGCTTGAGCATGGATCATGTAGATACTTAGACCTGAGGGCAGCCCCAGCATTATGAAGTCATAGGCACAGCAATCCAATCAGTCTGCTCCAGTATCCTGGGTGGGATCAGTGCAGCCCAAAGCTGCAAGCTGTGGGGCTTGGGTATCCATTAGCACCAAAGTGATGGGAATAAGTGGAAATAACAGCAGGCTAAAAATAGGGCAGAATGGAGTCCCCAGGAGTCCCAGCCTGATGAGAGGGAAGTTCAGAAGTTCAGGAGCACGCCTGACAGTAAAACGTGTTGGAAAATAAAGACCTTAATTACAGTGACCATTTTTGACCCTGCCATTGTTAGTGACTCAGGCCCTAAATGCCACATTAAGCAGGGGCTGGCGTTGGTAACTGTGAGCAGGCTCGGCAGCAGGGCAGCAAGGAGGAGCAGTAACAGCCAAGCCTATAAGGCACATCGCTCCAGGAAAAAGCTCCTATGGAGACATTTTGGGCTGGAAGTCCCCTGGGACTACAGGTATATATCTGGAGGAAAATTAGGTAGAGTTTGTGCACGCAAGTATCTCAGAGCAATGCAGGCATAGAAGATTTTCACTGGCAGAACAGGAGCAGGAATCCACAATGGAAATCTGCTGAGATAAGTGCTTGATTTGCAGACCTTCCCATGATGGCTCTTGCAGTGACTTGGACTCACAGCTTGATTACGTGAGGGCTGGAAACAAGGTATTATGAAATGTGATTTAATTCCTTGCCTCAGAGCCAGATCTGAGACCTAGCACACTCACGGGGTGAACTGTGTGCTCCAGTCAAGGTCCAGCCAACTCACCCAGGCAGGACATTTGATGTAAGCTGAACTACATTGACCCACTGCTTCCCTCTGGTCCTGAAGCGTGTAATGGTCTGAAGGAAGGTAGGGGAGAGCAGGAATCACACCTGGATCTGACCAATAATTTAACCACATCACTGCTGCTGGCTTTTTCTGCCATGCAGAAGGTTCCATGCCCTTTCCATAAGAGTAAAACAAAGACAGAACATGCAAGATCTTGCAGGAAGGAGAGTCCGAATGTCCGAAGATGCGCTTAAGGATGCAGACCAGGTTGGATGAAGCCTTGGGTGACATGGCTTACTGTGAGGTGTCCCTGCCCGTGGCAGGGGGTTTGGAACTTGATGATCTTAAGGTCCTTTCCAACCCAAACCATTCTATGATTCTATGTGGATCCCCACAGCCCCAGTTATTCCCCATGGAATCCCAAGTACACGCTTACTACAGCGTGTGACAGCTTGTGGTAAGAGCATGCATGAATCCCTAATGCCGGGTGACCTGGGGTGAGCAGACCAAGCTCTCTGAGGAAGTGAGCACTGCTGACTCCTTGGGAAATGCAATTAAACATCACTAAGCCCATGACTTGTGGCCCTCTGATGATCTGCCACCTTGTCATGGACAGCTATGCCATACCCCTAAACTGCTCCCGTCATGCATCAAAAGGAGCGTGACCAGCAGGTCAAAGGAGGTGATCCTGCCCCTCTACTCTGCTCTGGTGAGACCTCACCTGGAGCATTGTGTGCAGTTCTGGTGTCCTCAGCATAAAAAGGACATGGAGCTGTTGGAACAAGTCCAGGGGAGGCCACGAGGATGATCAGGGGCTGGAGCAGCTCCTGTATGGAGACAGGCTGAGAACACTGGGGCTGTTCAGCCTGGAGAAGAGAAGCTGCGTGGAGACCTCAGAGCAGCTTCCAGTATCTGAAGGGGGCCTATAGGGATGCTGGGGAGGGACTCTTCATTAGGGACTGTAGTGACAGGACAAGGGGTAACGGGTTAAAACTGAAACAGGGGAAGTTTAGATTGGATCTAAGAAGGAAATTCTTTACTGTTAGGGTGGTGAGGCACTGGAATGGGTTGCCCAGGGAAGTTGTGAATGCTCCATCCCTGGTGGTGTTTAAGGCCAGGTTGGACAGAACCTTGGGTGCCATGGTTTAGTGTGAGGTGTCCCTGCCCATGGCAGGGGGGTTGGAACTGGATGATCTTAAGGTCCTTTCCAACCCAAACTATGCTATGATTCTCTGCTGCCTTGGGAAACAGGTTTTTGTCAGTGTCTCCAACCCTGCCCAAGCCCTCTGCCTCTCTCCCTGCTCTCCAAGTCTTTGCCTCTCATCTTTCCTATCAGGTGTTTGCTGCCTGCAGGCAGAGAAAGGCGAGTTGGAGTTTGGAAGCAGGAGACGTTTTGGTTTGGTTGCTTGTTTGGTTTTGCTTTTTCCCCCTCGGGACCTAGAACTTCACCCTGTGCTGTCAGGTGTCGTCAGACGAGACAGCCTAGCCTTTTTCTAACCCTTTGGGAGGCACTGGGCCTGCTCACCTCTTGGCTTCTCACAGAGAACACCTGCAGCAATACATCGTCCTTGAGCTTTGTGTGCAAGCTGGAACAAGCACCCCATGGCTCAGGGAAGAGGGACAGAGCCCTCTGTGGAGGAAACACCTCCATTCAGCCGTGCGAACTAGCCCCAAGGAGCATCAGACCTGCGCAGGAATGCAGGAAAGGGCTCTGTCCTGCAGGCTAATGAAGAGCCCGGGAAGGAGCTCAGCGTTAACCGTGTGCTGGGAGAGTGCCTAAGCTCAAAGAACTGCAAAGCAGCAGAAAAGGATTGGATTGAGTGCAACTTTCCAAGGACCTTGGTTCTGCTCACTTGCATTCCCGCATGCGCATCTACACGCAACAGCCTGCATATGCCCCGGTGGTGTCAACAGGTTCATGTGTGTGCAGCTTGGAGGATAAAGGGTGTCAGCTGCTGAGTCCTTACAACCCCTTCCTGGGTGTTTTTGATGGGTAAGGGAAAGGGATTTGGGGATAGTTGTGACCCAGGAGTTAGTGTTTATTGCAATGTGTTCTTGTGCTTTGGAATTTTGCTTGCTTCACCCTCTGTAAGCCTTAAGTGAGGCTGATTTCTGCTGCCTGTGTTTCCTTGGCTTGGGCCTCCTGTGGATCTGGTCTCTTGGTGGGGGTAACAGAAAGAGAAATGGCACATGCATTGCGATGCAGAGCTGCCAGAGGACAGGCTTTTGGCTGACAAATCACCTGAGCTGTTGGTCTTTGCACAACACTCTTCTCTTACTGTTGTGTGTAATGTCCTTTCCATCAGCCTGTGCTTTCCTGAAGACAACTCCTACAATCCTCCTGCAAGCAAAGGTAGGATGGGTGCCAATGACAGTGGCATTTGGAAGAAGCGTTTCATTTGAAGGGCAGGCTCTCATTCTCTAGGTTCACATGTGAGTCTGCAGGAGCACATCAGCTGGAGCTTGGTGTGTGACTCGGTTTCAGGAGATGTCTTTGGACGTGCGAATCAGTGTAGAGGCAGAGTGTAAGGCAGAAGCTGCACTGAGATGACAAGTAACTGGGATAATCCCTGGATAGAGAACAGACCCACATGGGAATGTGTACAGGCTTCCCAAACCTTCCAAACCCCAGAAGGTGGCTGGGCAATACACATCTCACCAAACCTGCCTTTGCCTGGGGGCCTGTAGGAGGGCAGGTTATGGGCAATACTCATCAAGGCCATCTTCTGACAGGACAACCAACCACGAATCACAGGAAGAGGCAGTGATCCCAGAACTGCAGACAGTGTGGCAGGAATCCCAGGATGGGAAGAGTCAGACTGGAGCAAAGAGCTGCATCCCACAGGTGAGGAGTTAGCTGAGGTGGTAAGTGAAGGGAGTGGGATGAGAGGCCCTGGAGGGTTAGTTTCAGGGAAGACTGGACACCACTGAGCTAATACAAATGAATACAATGAAAAACCTTGAGTTAAAGATACAGTAATGGACCACCCATATCAAAATCAGTGGGCACAATCAGTCTGAAGTATGATTGACTTTGAGTAACAATCAAAGTATCCCAGGGTTAAGCAGTGGACTGATATAGTTCAATGTCCTCATATGCTTTCTAGACAATAATTCAGATGCACCCTCACCAATTTTTAGACAATATTAAATTATCTAAGTATTTGAAGTGGTAAAATGAAGATGTAGCTGGCACATGAATGGCAAAGCCTCATTCCACAGGGACCTCAGGAAACGTCAGGTCTGAGCCAAGAGAAACCTCACGAAGTTCAGCTCCTAGGAGGGCCGTGCTCTGTACCCAGCGCAAGACAACGCCGGGCATCAACACAGCTGGGGCATCAATCCATAGGCCCTGCTAAGAAGGACCAGGAGGAGGAGGACAAATTGAACACGAGTCAACAGTGCACTCTTATGGCAAATAAGGGAAACCACAGACTGCGTTACATCAGGACTGTGACCAGAAAGGAGGAGTTACCATATCCCTCTACCCAGTGCTTCTGCTGTTGCATCTGGAATACTCCGTGTTTGTCTACACCTCGAGCCCCCTCCCTCCACCCAGAACAAAGAAGGATATGAAGGAAACAGAGGACGTGTGGCTGAGATGTCAGCGGTCTCAGATGCGAGGCCAAAAGACAGGTAGAAGGATGTGGTTTGTGCCGTCACAGAGGATGCTGAGGGGCTGGTAATTGCAGCCCACACATACTTGAAGGGCAGTTACACCAATAACAAAGCCAAACACTTCTCAGTGATGCCAAGCAGCAAAGCAAGGGCCACAGAGGCAGCAAAGGGTTAGGTGTGACATTAGGAAAACCTGTCAACACCGCATTAGCTCTTGCTCACTCAGATCCCACAGTGACCTCTAAGATATTTCCCAAAGCAACCGCTTTACCCCAGACCCACGTTGCTCCCTCAAGAACAGGCATTCCCTGTCTGCGGTCTTGCATGCACCTCTCCAATCGACACAGCAAATACAGATGAGGATCATTTTTCTTCAATATGTGTTTATGAGGAATTCTGCTTACCTGGAGCTTTCCACCAAGCAGATTTCAGACACACGCTTGAGACTTGTTTGTACAGGAAAGGAAATGAAGGATGAAGCAGCATATTAAATTAGCCCGTGAGCAATCAGTGCTGTGTAGATTTGATAGTGCTGTAGTTTGGGGTACTACTTACTTTGTGAACATAAAACATTACTCCATGACTATACAAGTATTCATACACTGTGAAAAAGGAATGGATCACTGTGGTAGCTAAAAGTGGAAGGGAGGTGGAAAATGAAGTGGAACAAGAAAAAACACATCGACTCGTAGCTGAAAAATGGTAGCAGCAAGAGAGGAAACAGAAGAGAAGTAGAAAATTTTGACTCATTCAAACTAAGGAATATTTTACTTGTTCTTGAGGCATCGCAGGGAATGAATGTAAACTGAGAGGGAATGTATGCAAATTCATGTAAATTTATATGAAAATCAGCACATACCATCAGTCTCTTGGCAAGCTACCCAATGTCTCTGTGCTTTAGTGACTGTATATGACTAAATAGGAGGTTAAAAGTGAGTGACTATATCAATGTTGCAGTACATTACAGCCCCAAGACAGGAGCTGGTAGACTGCATTTACACAGAAAAGGCTGGGGTTATATTTCTGCTGCCTTTTTCCCACTCCAAAATTAACAGCATATTCTTACTCTGTCCGCTGTGAGCATGGGGAAGGCAGATACACAGGGCAGAGGAACAAATCAATGGACTGATACGTACGGTTGAGTCTGCCTGTCATTCCAGTGCCTTCCTCCAGTAGTTTTACCTCTGTGTGAGCAGAAATGTTCTGCATTTTGGCTTCTCCAAGGCCCACTCAGAAGTGTCTGTGTTTGTATCCTCACGTGCACGTTTTCCCTCTGGTTTAGACTCTGTGTATTTAAGGATTCCACTCCTCTGTTTGTCAATACCTTTCCTTACCCCCACATAAAAAGAAGTAAAAACTGCTTTGTTTTATTCTTTGCTTTTCTTTTCAGGTCCCTTGTTTTTAAATAGTTTCTCAGAATGAAACATTTTGCATGTTCATCACTATGGGCTTCATTCAACCTTACCTCCTGAGACCAGTGGTGCTTGTGTGATGCTCAAGTTGTGCCCTTTACTATGACTCCACTTGCTCTCTGCCCTGATGAAAGTCCACTGGCACCCAGGGACATATGAAGAACAGTTTTGTGTCTGTTAACCTCAGGAATGGAGAGTTTTTGATCTAAACTGGCTCTTCACCATTGCAGACCTTCACACTGGCTGCTGGTCTCTGCAGTGAGACAGGGGAGCACAGGGAAAGGCTTTTCACCGGTTCCCCAGTGATGGGTTTGTACCACTGTGGCCCACAGTGATGCCTGAGACATGTCCCTGTGCACATTTATGAGCGACAACATACCCCTGACCTAGCTGGTGATGCTTCAGGGCAAGTCTGAACAGGCAGTGGGATATGGCACATGAGGGGTTAATAAAAACTGCTGGATTAAATCATTACATTGCCACTGAAAAACCCTGCTGTTAGCCACAGGGAAGGACCTCGTCTGTAGCTCCCTTACAATAAAATGAAGGGTAATTTTATCCAGCCACCTGCTGCTGACCTATTTAAAGTACCCAGAGGCAGGGCCAGCATGGTCATTGCTGTTTTGGCCCATAGCAGCCTGGTGAGGTATCCTGGTACTACCTCTTTGGGGACCTGAGTGCCCACAACTTCTTCTCAGCCTGGACAGTGCAAGCAGGCAAGCTGGTGCTGCTGGCAGCATCCCACTGCTTCTGCCCCTGGTCAGGCTCTGTGCCATGGCTGTGCTGCTTGGCAGAGGCTGGGGTGCTTAGTGAGTAATGAGGTTGCACAAGCTTGACCATCACCAGCTGTATCCAGGCTGAGGGAGCTCAGTCTTCAGCACAGAGAGCTCAGTCTGCACACCCAGGCTTTGGGTACCCCTGCGCATCCTTCCTCAGCACCTGCCCAAATCCCCCCCTGTGCTCCTTCGGGCTGGGGAAGGGGAAGCTTCATTACACCAGCTGCCACTGGGTCTGAAGCTTTTCAAGCTGCACTTGTAAGACGTGAATAAACTCTTCTTCCTTGCAGTGGGGCACTGTGAACTTCATGAGGCTCAACAAGGCCAAGTCAAGCCTATTTGTGGCCCTGCACTGGGTCGGGGCAATCCCAAGCACAGACACAGGCTGGGTGGGGAATGGATGGAGAGCAGGCTGAGGAGAAGGACCTTGGGGCACTGATTGATGAAAAGCTCAACACAACCCATCAGTGAGTGCTTGAGCCCAGAACCCCGCCGTGTGCTGGGCTGCACCCCCAGAGAGTGAGCAGCAGCTCAGGGAGGGGATTCTCCCCCTCTGCTGAGCTCTGAGAAGAACCCCCCTGCAGCCCTGATCCAGCGCTGGGGCAACAACACAAGAGAGACATGGACTTGATCGAGTGACTCCAACTTCAAGTGAGGCAACCTGCTCCAGCGTCTCACCACCCTCATAGTAAAGATTTTCTTCCTAACATCTAATCTCAGTCTCCCCTCGGGCAGGTTAAAGCCATTCCCCTTGGCCTGTCCCTACATCCCTTGTCCCAAGCCCCTCTCCAGCTTTCCTGCAGCCCCTTCAGGCACTGGAGCTGCTCTCAGGTCTCCCCTTCAGGAGCCTTCTCTTCTCCAGGCTGCCCCAGCCCAGCTCTCTCAGCCTGGCTCCAGAGCAGAGCTGCTCCAGCCCTCGCAGCATCTCCATGGCCATTGTCTGGACTCCACTGAGCAAGTCCACGTTCCTGTTGTTTCAACATGCCTTGGAAAATCTTTGTCACTGCCATGCATGCTGCCTGCCCATCACTGCCTGCCTGGATCGTGCAAAAGAGCCGTACATGATCTTCCCATCTTTTTCTGTCCTTGCCTTGTGTGCAACCCTCTGTCATTGAAGGCTAACTCAATACTGGGCTGTATTAACACAAGCAAAGCTGGCAAGTTACTCTTCCCGTTACTCAACACTCATGAGGTCACATATGGAGGACCATGTCCGTGCTTGGGACACCCTCATATGGGAGATGTTGTTGAATTCTAATGGGTGCAGAGGAGAGGTACTGAGATGGTTGGAGCTGGGGCACAGGACATGTGAGGGCTTGGTCTGATGGAAAAAGAGGGGGTTGAGGAGGCTCTAACAGCCTGAAGGGGCTGGAGGAGGACGGAGCCAGGCTCAGGTGCACAGAGAAAGCACAGCTACAATGGGCACATGTTACGGTACGATGGGACATTTCTTCATGGAAATGATGGATTTCTTCATGGCACGACGGAAAACTTCTTCAGCTCGGAAGTGGACAAGCACTGATTTTTCTTTTGGTAAGGAAGTTTTGCACCTTTCCTTTTTCAAAATTCCCACAGGATCCCCGCATCTTCACTTGACCCCAGCAGCGTTTTGAAATGTTAAAAATGGCACTTTTGGGCCAGGCTGGGTCTTTTTAACTTATTTGCAATTGTTGGCATTTTTCTGCCTTACCTGCAAAAGGAATAATTCCTAAGGGACTTTGCAAGAGGGAAGCTGTGGGTTACTAGAGCTGTGTCCTTCATTTAAGAATAATGGCCATTAAACTCCTTGTTGCTATGGGGCTGCAATTTCCAGAGGCGAAACCCATTATCAGAGGACTGGCTGCTGGCAGGCAGTTAATGAGAGAGCTTTGGAACCGCTCAGTAAAGATCCAGCTTCCCTGCAGACTTCTGAGACATGTATGAAAGAGAACAGGGAGCCGAAGCTGGATCCAGCTGTGATTTACGCAGACGTGGGGTGGTGGTGGTGGCTCCATGCACTGAGTGAAGCCCCCTTCAGACCTAACCCAGGGTTTTGCAGCTCTTTAGGGGCTCTGCTGGCCTGTGACAGGTCAGGGCTCTCTGTCCTGAGCCCTTGGACCCCTCCCTGTGTCCCAAGCCAACACCGGCATCCTGCTGAGCCAGGAAAACAGAAAGGTGCCTTTAAGCCATGGGAGAGCACACAAGAGCCGGGCATGGGGTGTGAAGGAGTTCTTACATCATAAATCATTCTTTTACTTGCATTTTGGGGTCTTCACTGTGTCTTTCCAGCAGCAGAGGGAAGCTGGGAGAGCAGCAAATCCAGCTGGATGCAGCTTCTGCCTGCAAGGTAGAGCTGCACACCCGCACACCAAAGCAGCATCTCTCAGCAGCACCAAAGCATCCCATCAGGCTGCAAAATGGAAGCAAGGGAAATGCCATGGTCCCACTGTTGCTCTCCACTGAAATAAAGCTGAAGTCGATGTAGCAAAGATCCTTGCACAGAGGCATATGGTCCAGCTGAATCCTCAGGGACAAGTGATTGGATGAAATAAGGCATCTTCCTGCTCTTCCTCTCTGTTTGTGTTGTGAGCACTAATGGGAATTCACAGCTGTCCTGTTTCTAAGACGAGAAAGTTTTCATCTTTGTGACTGAGGAAAAAGAGAGGAAACCCAAAGCATCAGAGCCCTGCTGCTCCCTGACAGAGCCTGGAGGGATGCCCAGGCTGTGACAGGCACTGCCACTGCGACTGAACGTTTCGGAGGATGTCAATCTCACCCAAAGTCATATTAACAGTGCAAACACACTGTGCAGCAGGAATTCCATGCTAACAGTGGTTATTCGACTTGCATGAAGCTCTCCCTTTAAGCAGACATGCTAAAGATCCCCGTTTGGGATGCTATTTGCTTTTTGTTTATATACCTGGAATTGCAAACTAGAAACACAGTGTAGCTCAGTGCAGCTTTAGATAGGGAAGACAATGGGATGTGCCAGGTTGCCATAGTTATGCTCCAGAAAGTGGAGGGAATTTCCCAGTGTTTAAGAATCCAATTTTAGCATCACCACATAAAACATAAAAGAAACAGATCGACTTTGGGGCCAGGAGTAATAATTCCTGTCTTTTAATTTACTTTCTAGAATCATCTTCTACCAAGAAAGACAGGTTTTCATTGGAGCAGTGGATATCAATAACAGCACCCCAGGACCTGCAGATTGAGAGTTAACTGTCAGAAACCTCTAAATCCACAGTAGCTAGGCTGTAGTTTCCCAGTGGCAGAAGGACTGGACTGCCTCATGTGTTAATGCCCTGCAGCTATTCAGTAAGGTTGTGGCATCTAGGACATGTATGTTCGCTGTCTGTGTGGCAGTTCCAGGAGCAGGATGGTTTTGCATCGCTATGCCGAGGAAGAAAATAACACATTTTCTTCAAATGCATTAAATAAAGCAAAGCTATCGAAAGGAGTTTACTTGTCAGGGAGCAAGAGGGCTGTTTGCTTCCTGAGGGATGGGGAGCCAGGAGCCAAGGGCAGTAACATGGCCTGCAGGGCAAGGACCTCAGCGGCCAGGACCCAGCCCTGCAGTACCTAAGTTAGGTGTTAACAGAGCAGCACCAGACATCGTGGCTTGGTTCAATCAAGAGGAGCTGGTGTTGATGAAGCAGTCCCAATGTCAATCCACATGTCAATGGAGTCCCCAGCCGGGCATGGGAGCGGGCATGGCTGCACTGGGGACCAGCGGTCTTAGAATGTATCTCAGACAAGGACTTAAAGACTCAGGTCTTGAGCTTAAATGCAGCTCCTTGGACCAAAAGACAGGGCATGTAGTGGACGCTGCAGGTAAGGCTGGTCTGGGCCATTAATGCTTTCAAGGCCCTGGCGAATCCTCATGGAACATAATGTAGTATATCCCAGCCTGTCACATGGAGCAGCATTTGCCATTTCTGCTTTATCACAAATCTGTTGATAAACAGTTTTCCAATAAAAACCCCAAATCCTGGGCTCATGGGATCAAGGTACGTTAAGCAAAAGTGCAAAACCAGCATGCTTCTTACTTTCAAGAAACCCTTGAAAACCTGCCCCAGTCGCCTCCAATATTTCTTCTGAGGCTTCTCACTCTTGCTTTCTGAATTCCTGAGCTGGGCAATGACAGCAAATGGCAGCAGTGGCCACCCCCTCCATTGATATCTGAGTCCCCAGCGTTTCCAGGCTGCTTGGATGCAGGTTGGTGCAGCCAGAGCCCATTTGGCAGTGTGCTCTATCTTTTGACTTTCAAAGCTCACTTCAACCGTACAAGCCTATCAGGAAAACGAACCAGATGGTAACGGGACACAAAGGCTGACAATGGTACCCAGTAGGACACAAAGGACACCAGGTGGGACAACAGAATCCCTGGCTGAGCCCTGCAATGTGGGACCCTGGAAGAGGAAAAAATCTCCCTTCACCCTCATGCTGACTCAAAAGCTGGCATTGAGAGGAGGGCAATTAGAGCTGCCAATTGCTTTTCCTGCTGCAGCTTCCCCTTTGTCACTGCTATGAGACTGAGAGCCCATTAAGGAGCTGATAACACGGCTGTGAGCCCATGTCCCTCAAACGTGCTCACTGCTCCCCCCCCCCCCAGCAGAAATAAAGTGCCTAGACCATTCATTCAAGAGCCTGCTTCAGTTCATTTCCAATTCCTTCTTTCTCTTTAAACTACCCATACAGCAGGACCCGATTCACCCCCAGGCTGTTCCATTTGAGATTGCCCAAATATTCTACATAAAATTTCACCCAGACAACTTGTGTTGGGTTTGAATCATCAGATGCATAGAGTAGGCAAAGAGCCATTCCCACAGTGGGATAACATCTATTTAAACCTGAGCTCTTGTGTGCATTTCACTGCCATATTTTGTAGGCACATGATTATTCACCACTTAGTCACTGGGCCCTTTTACTTTGTAAATAAAGGAATAGCTCAGAGGTGCTTTTCCTCCCAGCCTAGAAGCCAGCACATCTCTGAGCACAAAAGTTCACATCTGTTCGTTCTAGCTAGCAAAACCAGACATTTACAAGTCCTCTGTATAGGGATCAGCTCTGAAGCAGTAGCATAGACAATAGCTCGGACCTTCTTGAAGACCTCTAAGTGCATCTTTCTTCTCCTTCCTCTGGCAGGAATATGGCAAGAATACCCTTTAAGTCAGAGATCTTGCAGAACAGTACTGGGGAAAGCCATATGGAGGTCTTTTCCTTATGCACATGTAGTGAGTTAGCCTTCTCTAACAGCAAACCCCCCCCCAGCTGCCCAGTCTCCTCCCTCAGATGGAAAGGGGGATAACACAGGAAAAAAACAGGAGCAGGAAAGCTCATGGACTGAGATAAAGCCAGGAAATTCACTTACCCATTACTGCTGCAGGCAAACCAGGCACAATCTGGGGAAAAGTAACTTCATTTATTGCCAATTAAAATATAATGTAATTTGGTTAATGGCAATCGAAAAGGCAAACATTAAACCAACATCTTTCCTGCCTTTCCTTTACCAGGCTTAATCTCACTGCTTCATTCCAGACCTCTCTGCTCATGCCCCTGCCAAAAAGGATGGACAAGGACAAACTCAAAGGCAAAAAAAAAAGCTTATAGAAGGTGGAAGGGAGGAGGAATACAGGTATATTGTTCAGGAAGCTAGGGATCAGGTCAGAAAAACTAAGGCTCAATTAGATTTGAGTCTGGCCAGGGCTGTCAAGGATAAGAAGGGCTTCTAGAGGTACATTGCTACCAAAAGGAAGACTAGGGATAATGTGGGACCTCTCCAGATGGAAATGGGAGAACTGGGCACCCCGGATTTGGAAAAGGCTGAGGTTCTCAATGACTTCCTTGCCTCAGTCTTTGCTGGCAAGTGCTCTAGCTACGCTGCTGAAATCACGGAACACAAATGCAGGGAGTGCGAGATTGAAGACCTAAACCCACTATAGGAGAGGACCAGGCTCGAGATCATCTAAGGAACCCGAATGTGCTCAAGTGCATGAGACCTGATGGAATCCATCCATGGGTCCAGAGGGAGCCGTTAATCCATCATATTTGAAAAATCATGGCAGGGAGGTGAAGCTCCCAACGACTGGCCAAAGGGAAATATAACCCCTATTTTCAAGAAAGAAACAAACCAGTCAGTCCCACCTCTGTGCCTGGCAGGATCATGGAGCAGATTCTCCTGCAAACCATGCTGGGGCACATGAGGCAATAAGGAGGTGATCCTGTCCCTGTTCTTCTCTCATGAGACCCCACTTGGAGCACTGTGAACAGCTCTGGTGTGCCCAAGGTAAGAAGGGCATGGAGCTGTTGGAGCAAGTCCAGAGGAGGCCAAGAGGATGCTCAGTGGCTGAAGCATCTCCTGTATGGAGGCAGGCTGAGAACACTGGGGCTGTTCAGCCTGGAGAAGAGAAGCTGCGTGGAGACCAGTTGAGGGTACACAGGTCTTTTCTGGAGGGAAAGAGCAGAGCCAGCAGCTCTCAGAGGGAAGGTCAAGAAATAGAGGGGCAATGAGTGAACTCTGCAAAATCACACTGAGCTAGGGACTGAAACAAGCTCTGCAGAAAAGGAGTTAAAATGAAGAAGGAATGGGATGACAATGTGCAATATGTAAAGAGCAGGGCTTACCTGCAGGTGCCCTTCTTTGATTTGGAGAGTATCTCTGCACAGGCTGTGAAGACAAGCCTGGGAAGGATGGTAACAGGGACAAAGGAAATAGGGGTTCCCAGAAACAAGGAGCCACACAGGGGTGAGAAGCTTGATCAGTCTTCTGCATCCCCCTTCAGGACACAGCTCTGGGCACAACACAGGCTGCAGAGGTTCCACTTGAGTATTTTGAGCACTGTCCATGCCTGGGCTACTAGTGGAGATACTGAAAGGAAGAGATGCTATTGAAGAGAATATCCTTACCTGTGAACACCTGAAGAAGGCAATATGATGGCAGGACCCCCAAGGTACATAATCCCTCTGGATCTGGTGTATTAACTAAGGGCATGACCATGCCCTCCTCTTTAAAGAACATTCATAATGTACTTCACGTGATAACGGCAGCTTATTCTTAACATTTCCAGCTCGCTGTGTGTTAAGGATACCCTCTCCCCACCTCCCCATTGTCCGCTCTGCTATGTTGTTTGAGCCATGAAAGCACCACCAATCCTGCCTTTTGGCTCTATCCCTGGACAGATGCTGCATTTCGAGGAGGGGTGAGGCATGGCTGATTAATCTGTGCTCAGAGAGGCTGGTTGCTGGGATTAGTGCTTCAGATGCTCTTAACATCTGCAGCTGCAGGACAGCTCCGAATTCACCAGCACTGGAAGCCAGAGGGTAGCATCAAGGCTGGTAAGAGCTGTTATGGGGGGAGTTGTCTATCGAATTGCTGCTGCCAGGTAGCAAGACAAGAGGGACATTTATGGGAAACGTGGCTGCCATCCCAGTATCTTGACACTTCCATGCAGTTTCTTGGCTATGCCTGTGTTTCCCAAGACTAAGCACTGTGCTGTTGGCTGTGCAGAGGGAACAAGGCTGAGAAGCCAAGGAAAGGGCTGGAAGGACCCCACAGAGCAGGCACAATGGAAACGTGTCAGCTCTGAAGGTCCTGAAGGTCCAGTTCCTTGTGTTTGGGAGGTGGGGTGAGTGAGGAAGCCCCAGAACTTGGGGTCAGCCCTTGCAGCAAACATAAGGTGCTGCCAAACCAGAGGTGGAAAGAGGGAAGGTGTTACTGTGGACTTACCTTATGTGGTTACTGTGGTTTATCTCCCTGTCCAAAACCAGTCCCTCTCTGCTGGTCTGCTTATCTGAGCTGGGCTTCCTTACCCTGCGCTTGCCCCCTTGCTCTGACTCAGTTTTTTTGCCCTGCACTAACTCTTGTTTGCCTTCATCACAGACCTTTACAAGCCTTTTGTTTCCGGAGGCAGACAGCACAGGGAATTAGAAGAGACTTCTGAGCAGCCATGGACGGCTTACAGCTGCAGGTAAGGCTCACCTTGTGCAAATCACAACCTCCTGCCACCCTTCAGGCTGCCCAGTGGCTCAGAGGAAAGGAAATACCAGCTCCACCTATGCACAGTGACACAGACATTCCTGATAGCTGGGAAGGACTCCCTTGGGGGGGACTCCAGGAGTCTATTCAGGATTAAGCCCACAGAGTGCTTGAGCTCCTGCCTTAAGCTCCCTCTGCCTCCCCTTCCTGCAACAGCCCGAGCCTGCCCTGGCTGGAGGCATGCAGGGGCCGTCCATCCCATGAGTTAATCGCCTCCTGTTCAGATGTTAGGAGGAGATGAAGCTGCTATAAATAGACCGCGAAGCCCTCATGGGTTCAGCTGTGATTCGCACACATGGCAGAGAAGCATTAGGGAGAATTAACAGTCAATCACTCAGGCCCTTTCCTAAGCATGAATGCCATTCTGTCCCTGGCACTTAATCTTGCCCAGGGGAGGTCAGCAGCGCTTTCTGCAGAGTCTGAAGGTGTCAAGTGGACAGGGAAACCCAGAGCAGGGCTCTCATGAGCTAAAAGCAGCCAGAGTGACTGCACAGCACCTGCCCGTGATAAGCATGGCAAAGCATCCTGCTCCCCTGCCACTGGGGCTCAGATCAGACGGGGCGGTTTTCTTACGGTGTGCGTTCGCTGGGATGCCTGACAACAGCCTTTGGGACTGAGACGGCTTTTGGTGATGGTACGTGCAGGGGACTGGGCTCTTTCTGGCTTTACCTAACCAGTGTTGAGATGTGCCTCTGACCTAGTGGCCCACAGGGTCTGTGATAGTCTGATTAGATAAGTGTGATGGGGCAGGACTGTGTACCTGGGCGGTCTGTGTGACATCCCAATATCCCCCCTACCCCAACCCAAGATTTTCAAAGATTAGGGGGAAAAAAATAGAGCTACATTTCCCCCATTCCCATGGGAAGCTATATGCACATATTCCTGCATGCATTTGCATTCATTTTCTTGTATTCAAGTGTTTGGTAGCCTCCCTCCCCTTGCCTTGCTGTGTTTATGCTGTTAGCAGTGATGGTCATGGAGTAATGCAGGTGAGATGGAGAAACCAGCTGAAAGGGAGGCGAGACCAGACAGGTCCTGGATATGAATAGAAGGAGGTATCTACCTACCTGTTTGACTTACAGTCCCCCAGGTACAAGGAAAGAGTGGCATTTTTTCTTGCAATACCTTGGGCTTAGAGGGTAGAGCATCTCCTCAGGTTGATGAAATTCCCTCTCACTTTGCATATTAGATGCCCCATCAGTAAAAGAGAGATCCTTGTCTCTTGTTTCATAGCATTGCAACAGTTTTATGGCATCACCGCTACATTGTGGGTCAGAGGATGAAAGAGATGCTCAGAGCACTTATCATCCACAAGAGGTAAAGAGGAGTCTGGACAAAAGGGATGAGAGTTCAGTGTTGGGATCTTTGGGTGCTCCGTTAGTGGTCTAGGGAGTCTGGAGCTCGTGAGATGAGACATATACCAGAAAACTTCTTCTTTTCATCCTTCTCTTAAGGACTGAGGAGTCAGGGTTTTTCAGTGAAGAAAGGAAAGAGGCAGACCAATGCTCAGAGAGTCTTCATGTTGCTATGGAAGTTACCTTATTATGATGGGGCTAAATCTAAGATAGTCACCCCATGACTACTCCAGAGCAAAGAGAGCTATATCCTGCTCCATGCTGCAGGGAAACAGCATCTCATTGCAGCTCTAGGCAACATCCTTCAGCATAAACTGAAGCCTGCCAGCATGGGGGTGATTAAAGAGATCTCAATACACACGGTTCTCCTTGCGTGGGTATGATCTCCTGCCTAATGAGGCACTGCATGAGGTTGGCATATCTAAACCAAGCTGATTTCGGTGTCAAAATGGCATTCCTCTATTTAGGAACATGTCACTTGGGCTGGAATACGGACTGCATGTGTGCTGAGGAGCTGAGGTCCGAGTGGGTCTGAAGGCACCTGTATGGTCTTAACTCACCCTTGAAATGTTAATTATGTTATGGAAGAACCTGAAGGAAAATTGCCTTCAGGAATTTGTGTGGGAATGACTGAGCAGGCTAAAGGGCTTTGGAAATAATTGTGTTGTATTTCCATTATTGTACTGAAAGTGGAATTGTACCCTAGAGTTTCAGCAGGGGCCAGATTCCTCAGCTGGATCCTTAAAAAGCCACAGAGCCGTATTCAAGTCTGGAAGTGGCTTTGCAGTTTCCTTAGCTGTGAGAGACGAGGCTCCATTGAATTGCTGAAGCTTTTACGTGGACAATCTTGTATCTCAAGGAGGAAAAAACGGGCCATGTGAAAATCTGAAGGGAGTATTTCAGTCTGTCCGTCCTACAAGTGAGCCCAGACACCCCGAAATAGCTTGGGAATGTGGACCATATTGGATGCAAATGGCAGGCCATATGTTGTATAACATTCATTGCCAAACTTTCAAAAGCACCTCATAGTTTGTCATCTGTTCCTTGCTTTTCTCCACCATTTAGATGTCAGTACCACCGACCTGGATGGTCTCCAGTGTTGGGAGACCTGCATGAACTCAAAATATTAGCCAGTTTTCCAAAACATGGCATCTATAAATGCCAAGCTTACAGATGGTACATGATGCAATGGGAATTACAGGCACAAAATAGAAGGGTAAATGCAGTTCATGGCAAAAAACTCAGTCATTCATTTATAAAAGCTGGATCTCCTCACATGATATGGCCTAGTGGCTGCCATGAAGATGCTGGACTGCTAAAAAAGGGGTTGGAAAGATACAAAGGTTGAGAAAGGAGGAAACTAGAGCTGTAACAAAGAACTCTGCTAGTTTGGGCTGATGAGGCTCACCAGCAGGGAGGGGAAAAGGCAACACGTGTGCATGTTTGTCTACATGAAGAAGACCAACTAGGTAAGGAGAGTAACATCTCATAAACATCATTGGAAGAGAAGTCAACCCTGGTTCCAGTTTAGAGTGTGGGCTGGTATGCCCAGCTCTGGTGCCACAATAGTGCTGCAATTGGTCCCCGTCTCTTCAGTAGCTTTATTCTCCAGTGTAGTGTGCTCCTTTCACACAGCTGATATGCACAAGAGGCAGTTTTTCTCTCTCTGAGACCATATAATTTCTGCTTACAGCAGGCATCCAGCAGCCGGAGTCTCCTCAAGTTTGCTGTTATGGAGGTGAAGTGGATTCATGTGTTGGGCATCCTCTTCTTCGTGTTGTCTGTTGCAATGACGGGCTGCTTTCTGTGGCAGTACAGCCTTCCCAAGGTGGAGCCCAGTGAGTAACCATCTTTAATCTTGGTCATGGTTTGGCACAGAAGCTCCTGAGACCAATAAATGCCTTTCTCCCCGTGTGGATGATGTTCTTCAAAGAGCATTTCCTCAAGCAGCACACAAATTTGCTTCCTCCCAGCTGGTACAAGGGCAGAGAGGAGATGAACACGGGGCTGATGGGGTACCACGTAATTCTGTTGGCATCCAGAGAAGCTCCATTACTTCTGGCACTAGCGTCAGCTAATTGATATGCCAAGCAGATATTTTATTTTATATTCTCTATTATATTGTAAAAGTCCCTCCAGTTTACAACACACTTTGTTTTACACCTCACCATGTGCTTCAGCTTATGGGTTCTCCCTTTCCTAGTCCCATAATCTGAAACCTCTGAACTGGCTCAAGTCCTCGGTTCACAGACCACTGCCTAAAAAGATTGCAGACCCAAAGTTTTATCACAGAATATTGGAGGCTGCCTGTAGGCTCTTGTGCATCAATCCTCATCCATCTCAAAGTTCTCATGTGTATTTCTAGTGCTTCGTGCTTCGATGGTAAGTGAAAAGATAAAGACACGTTTTGTTTCCAGTTTACAGAGCAGAGGAACTGTATTTATGAACACCTTGGGATCAACGGAGAAAATAGTGCCTCCAAGTAAGAGATTTCCCATCTCTCACTGAGTTGAAAGATCTCTGCTTGCCACAGAAATTTAAGATATGTCTCTGGCATACGCAGGTTACAGCTAATTCGAGGACAGCTGACATACGAGGTATGCAGCGTATCAGCTGCTATAGTGCTAGATTTCAGTTCACTTCTACATCTATTTTCTAAGGTTACGGTATGCATGGAACATCTCTGTCCTGAATCCAAACTCAGACTTTACCCTAGACACAGGCAGGGGTCTAAACCCACTATCAGATACCCTACAGAGTCTTCCACAGTCCCAGATCCTTCCTCTTCCAGGTTGCAGTCAGTTGAAGCCTACTGCAGTTCCTGTCCATCCCACGTCCAACCCATGTTGGAACAAGCAATAACAGAGCACGGTGCCCTCTTCAAGTTCTGTTTTATGTGAGATAGAAACAATCCATTATCTCTTTCCTGTGCAGAAGTGTCCTTCAGCTTTGGACAACACAAGCAAGACAGCTAGTGCTGACTGCTGTATGAGGTCAAAGCTTGTTAAAGTGCCTATTGAGGTCATATATTGTACCTTTGAAATGCCTTCCAGGCCCATCTGTGATGGAAGTGAGATCAGAAGCCGTGCAGATGTGCCCCCGCTATCCTGAACCAGTACCCCTGGACCACCCAATCCCCATTCTGAAGGATGCATTGGAGAAGGTCTGTGAGAAGGGAACAGAGGGAGAGAGCTTCTGACTGCTTTTCTGAAGGTGTAAAGGGGAGAATATTTTGCCCCTTAGCATCTGTGGGGCAGGAGGTGGGAAATCAAGGAAGTGAAGAACGTGTGAATCTGAAAATGGGTATTTAAAACTTCCCTGAACCTACAGAACAGGTCACTATGCAGTTATCCTATCCAAAGGGTAAGCTATAATGAAATAGCATTGTCCATCAGAAGGTGTGGAGATCAGATATAAGCAGAAAATGGCAGCTTTTGGCATCTTCTATACTATTAGGCAGCCCCCATACCCTGGGAAGTAAGTGACTCATGTAACAAGTTCCTATTCATCAGTGGCTGCCAATTCCTTATTTTACTGCTTTGCTGGCTTCCCCCATGCTACCCTTTAAAAATCAAGAAGCTATTTGTAGGTAACTACAAGGAACAGAATGAAGGGAAAGGAGAAGAGGAAGGGGACCTGCACATGAATGAGAGAGACCTGCTTTTCTTCACTATGATATACTGCCTCTGAAATATTAGCACTGTCTGACATTCTGGTAGGCTCTATTTGTGATGAAGAAATACTGCTTTATTTCCTGTATGACTGTATGGACCATAAGGACAGCCATGCTCTGACAGGACATTCCCTATCACATGTCCTTTTTTCTTGAGGTGCTTAGTTATCAGAGCTGTTTCGTGGCACGAAAAGTGTCGTGGGATGTTTGACAAGTCGGGATTGTTTTCTCATACATCTTTGAATGTAAAGAGCAGATGTGCACAGGACAGTTTAAAAATGAAGAAATTGCAATTATAGGTTTTAGCATTTGGTTGCAATTATAGAAGCATCACAGGCATTACAAGGATGATCACCACATTCTTCTATACGGTGGACATGTAGATTGAAAGAAAGATACTGAATAATTCAGCCTAAGCAATTCAAAAGAATAGTACAGTTAAAATATTTTCTTTTGGCAAAATCCATTTGGAAAAACCACTTTCAAGTGCTTGGAAGTAAGGAGGGCTGATGGTCTGGTTCTTCTACCACCTGTAACAGACTGTATGCATTGTAAGGCTCTTGGTTTGGAAATTCATCCTTTCCCTCCATTCCCCAGGTAGATATGATGCTGCGCCAGAAGATTCATAGCTCTGGTCTCCCTGCCATGTCTGCCATTGTTATCTACAATGACACTGTGCTTTGGACAGGCAACTTCGGGAAGAAGAACGCTTCGGACCCCTCCTCAGTGGTGCCCAATGAATACACTATTTACAGGTGAGACAGATGTATCACAGGCCTAAGTGCTAGGAAAAGAGCAGGTACACATAGCTGGTAACTGGGTAGAACCACTGTCACAAACCACATCTTCTACTGCCTCAGGTCCGCTGCAGAAACCTCTTCTGTGAAAACCTGAGAGACAATGCTTCAGCTAGACCGTAAATCATGCTTGTGGCTCACTGAGTTGTTTCCTTTGGATTTTGGTTTTCATTATTTTTAGTTCAATCTGACAAGATTTTAATGGCAAGAGCTGAGAAGTGAAGAAAATTGGTCTAGTGAAAAACGGGGTTTGGGAAGAGTAGCTATGGAACACGTAAAGACCTGTGCACTTACACATCTCCTAGTGAAGTCAAAGCCATGTTGACCATTACTTTTTAGACGAAGATAGAATCAAGCTCATAGCGTGTGGTAAAAAAAACCCAAAACCTAATATAGAGGAAGTGTTTGCTTCCTTTAAAGATCTATTATTGAATTATTATTAAATTAATTATTATTAAATTAAATAATTTATTATTATTATTAAACTGCATTATAACTGTTGTGTGTATGAAACATACAGGGTGCACACTTACTGTCAAATATTGTCCTCAGAATATACAATTTAGGAAATTACGGTGATTACCTGTTTTTTCCCCCTCTGTATATCATGATATCATTTTGTTTGGAAGGGGCCTTAAAGGTCATGTAGTTCCAAGCCCCTGCCACTGGCAGGCATAGGAGAACCCATCTCTGGGTGGGCTTGAATCACCAACCTTTCAGTTAACAGCCGAATGCGATGACTGCATGATGGAGACTCCCCCAAAACCCTATTGCCAGTCATCATGATTTGTGGTTGGAACTACCCCAGTATCTGATCCTCTGACTTGTGCTCTTGATTAATTAAAACATCCTTGGCAAATGCTTTCACTCTCTGCTGTCTTCTGTTGGTCCAAGAGTTTCACTTCTAGCAGCACAATATGAACGTGCCTGGCCATCCCTCTTAATCATGACCCTGCTTCTGAAAGCCAGCAATATAGAATCAAACTCATACTCCAGAAGGCCTTTTGTAAATCTGGCGCTGTTCTGAAGCCACCCAAATAGCAACTCTGAACATGAACTGTAAAACTTTATGGCCTTTTAACCTGAAAATTCTAATAAACTACTTGCAATTTGTTGTGGTATTTACTAAGCAATAATTTACAAAACATTATGTTGTATGAATATTAAATGAACAGGAAAAGATCTGTAGCCCACTGCACTACTAGGGACATACTCCTGAAGTTTATGTTGAAGTCTGTAAAAGCCAGAACTAGGGATATTAATTCAAGGTTCTTACTTGCATTTTAGCCATTCCCTTTTGAACTAGCAAAGGTGCAGCAGGTAGAGCTACAGGCAGTAAGTCCGTTGGGTGATCTCTTCTTCCTCTCAAACCATGGGGTTTTGATGCTTAATTTCCATCAATGTTTGTTCCTTACTAGAATTGCCAGCATCTCCAAGATCTTCCCCACCATTATGTTGTACAAGATGTGGGAGGAAGGGAAAGTCACGTCTCTTGATGATCCATTGGAACGCTATGCCCAGAACTTTGTTATTAAGAACCCTCTGGGAAGGCTCAAGGAATCGGAGCAGAGACACACAGCAGATGGGCTGGTTTTCCTGGAAAAAGGCTCAGTGCCACTTAAGCCATCGCCTGTTACCTTGCGCAGAATGGCCAGCCAGCTCTCAGGTGAGACAACACTGCTGCCTGCTTGCCCTCTGCCCACCGCTGTACCACCTGGAAGAGTCCATAGTGAGAGCAGACCGTGTCCTAGGGATAAAAAGGGTTGCTGTTGAGGCCATTTCACCTTTGCATGTCCCAGAGGTCCGACAAGACCCTTGGAAGCAGGCTGTCAGTAGCTTCATCAGGTATTAAAAGGAACCTCTTGTCCAGGCCGCCTGCTAGGAAAGGGGCCAAGCTGCACAGTGGGATGGGGAACTGCTTTTCCTGTGCAAGGTGAATACATATTTCTTTCAACACAGTAGCATGACTGGGAGTCAGGCCCCAATTGCATAAGGAGTTTTTGTCCTCTAGTCCAGAGTGCTTTCATTTCTCTGGGATATAGAGTTGATGGTCAAAGTGGCACCATCCGTCTTTGCTTTGAGCAGATGCACCTTGACCATTGAGCAAAATTGAGCTGTCAGTGGGGTTCCCAGTCTGGGATTCCTGAGCTATTGCTTGTAGAAGCCTGTTAATCTGCTGCTGCCTTCGTAATTGGGTAATTCTTACGTTAAGGTTGAAGGAGCTCACAGGGCTCAGGAGAACTTGAACATTTCTCAGAAAGAAAGCTGCTAATACTTGACTCAAATATTCCAGAATTTATTGACCAAAGAAACTGCCGTTATCCCATGTGGCATTTGAATCAAACTCTGTGGGACCTGCATTATTCCAGATTGGAATAAATGCCCTAAAATTAGGATTTAAGATCAAAATAGCATGCAGGCAAAATGCAGTACCTGAGGACAGGGTAGAGCATCACCTGAAAGTAGCCAGTATCAAAACAAGGGTTCCCCAAAAAGGAAAGATGTGACTGGAAACAAAGAAAGGACCCGAAGTGGCCATGCAGGAGGCAGAAAGATGTGTGCCCAGCTCTGCCCAGCTCCTTCCCATGAAGACAGGCTCTTCCTCTCGCAGCCTGATGATGTCCTCAGAGACACAAACTCTGCCTGCTCCCCTCTGACTCTCAGGAGCTGAAGCTGGCCTGGGTGCTCCTTGCAGGAGCAGCGTGTGCTGGGGCTCCCTTCCCAACCTCGCTGCAGTTCCCTGTCACACAGTAAGGTGCGAGGGATGCCCCAGAAACACTTGTAGGAAACGTGTCAAAAGTGTTCCTGGTCATAGCGTGTTCATTTGTCAAGTGCAGCCATTCCATCACTACCATCACTGTGCTGCATTTGTGCCCCTGCTTAGCTCCTTTTACATCTTTTACATCCCTATATCTTTTTTTTCCTTGTTTTTTTTTATAGAATGTGGCCCAAATTTCCCAGAGCACACCAGCAGCCCACAGCAACCAGCTTGGACCCTTAGAGTTCAGTACAATGAGAAGCAGAGTTTAAATTCCCCATTGAAAATCCAGTGAATGTTGAGGTCACGTTACACTTCCTGTCTGTCAAAAATCAAAAGGAAACAGGTTCTGCTTAACATCAAAATCAAAGCCGCTGCATGACATAATGTGAAGTGGTTTTTATCTGAATTCTTCCAGTGCAAACTGATCTATAATATATCCTTATTATCAGGGCTTTTCTTGATTGCATATTACAAAAGCAAGGCAAGAGATTCTGCTCCAAAACACTTGATGGGTACATTGCTAGGGAGAAGCTCCAGCTTGTTAAAACTATGATTTTCTAATGGATGTGAATGCCAGGATGAGACACTAATGTAAATGAGCAGCAGTGTGCTTGTCACTTCACCAGTTAGCAGCCCATGCGGTATAGATCAAGGACTGGATTTTCTGTGATGCTCACACATTCTCTGGTTTATCCTTTCTAAGGAACCTCAAGAGAGACATGGCAGTGCTGTCAGGTCACTGGTGGTGCAGCAAGGTCTGCTGCCATTGTGGCAAGTAGGGAATGAAGGAACCCGCTGACTACTGGAAGACGGTCACTGCATCTCCTCTCTGCTCATTCAGCTGCACAAATAACCACAGACCAGAAGCAGGAAAAGTGCTCTCATTCCAGTTCAAATCCCAAGGCCAGGCCACTTGAGATGAGCAGCAGCTGCTGCAAAGGAATAGGGCCTTAGTCAGCTTTGCCATGATTCGACATGTAGTCACTGAGCAGACAATTGCAAGTCATTTCTCTGTCCTGTACCCTTACTGCTTTCCTCCTAACCTCTTCGTCAAAGTCAGCTCTAAACTGCAATGCGGATTTAATTCCAGATGTAATCCAGGTGCTTGCAGCACATTTGCTGTGTGTATGAAGCACACGTGGGCATCGGTGTTACTTCCATCGTGCTTTTGAATCTTGCCTTTTGCTCCCTCTTCATCACACTGAAAGTTTTCCTGGACCATCTCCTTGTCTCACCCTGTTTCCTCTTTTCCATGGCACAGGTCTGCCCAGGAGGCTGCGGTCTACCAGCCTGCTGTGGAAGGGCAATACACAAGATGCTCTAGCTCTCCTGAAAGACGATGTCTTGGTTGTTGATCCAGGAACGAGGTCAGATATATCCACTTGCAAGTCTTTGATCGGGGTTTGTGTTCTCCACTGGTATCAGCCTCACCGGCAGTCTCTGTGGGCCATGGATAAAAGACAGCCATTCCTAGAGGGAGCTTCAGCCATCTACCCATGCCCTGTCTTAGGTTGGAAGGAGGGACTGGAGGTGCCAGGGGTTCTTTTAATTTGCATAGAGCTTGAGTGAGAAGCCTAGATGAGGCAGATTAAACTTCTATAGTTAGGTCCAATGAGCCTTAAACTGTGAAAGATGCAGATTTTCAACAGTGGAAAGGCACGTTCATTTAATCGTTTTATTTCACTAAAATCATGCTATGTCCATAGTGATTTGCATTTTCCTAAATTACCTAGTTCTATTAATGTCTGTCACAGGTTACATAGCCTCTTAAAAGTCTATTACCTGAGTTACAAACACTCAAAAATACAAACAGCATCCAGCAGGTGAAGGATATTATGCTCACCATTAAAGGATGTAAGGACATCCACTCCTAGACTCTCAACCCCTCATTGCTTGACATGTTGATAGTTTTAACACTGTCTCCTAAGATCATTTTTCCTCAATGAAATTCCCATTCCCTGATATAGAAACCTTATCGTATTTTTCTTGGGGTGCTTATTTCAGATAGAAAATTCTAGATCCAGAATGTGCTTATTCTTGGGTAGAAATATGTATGCTCATCATGCTTGCGTTCAGCTAGATGGGCTGGAAACGATTGAAGCGGTACCAGATTTATGATGTAAATAAATCTGATCAGGCCTCGGTGAGATGTGGGGATTTACACAATTAAAAATAAATAAAGCCAACAATGCTAAAAACACCATGAACTTCAAAATGCGTTTGAAAACTCTTGCCCATTTATGTCTTCACGCTATTAAACTTCGTTCAAGCGCAAAGCCTTAAATCACTTTGTGGATATTAAAGACTGAAGCACTCAGGTGTCTCTGATGACTCAGCGTTGCTGGATGCTGCTTTGTAGAATTTTAAGTGCTTTTTAAGTGCTTTTATCTTAAGGTAGCTTAGGTGCTTAAACAATTATACCATGTTAAATCTCCAAAGAGGCTTACCTGGGATTTTGAGACCTTTACAGAAAGCACTTGTAACTTTCAGCTCTGTTCTTAAAAAGAATGGATATATTGTTTGGTGGAAAATGATGAACAATAAATCAGATATGCAGATATATAGGGTTTTTGCATAAAAGGTTTTTTTGTTTTCCATCTCCAGCCCTCTTCCTGTACATAGTGGTTAAATAGAATCATAGAGCAGTTAGGGTTGGAAAGGACCTTAAGATCACCCAGCTCCAACCCCCTGCCAAGGGCAGGGACACCTCACACTAAACCATGGCACCCAAGGCTCTGTCCAACCTGGCCTTGGACATCACCAGGGATGGAGCATTCACAACCTCCCTGGACAACCCATTCCAGTGCCTCAGCACCCTAACAGGAAAGAGCTTCCTCCTTATATCCAATCTAAACTTCCCCTGTTTAAGTTTTAACCTGTCACCCCTTGTCCTGTCACTACAATCCCTGATGAAGTCCCTCCCTGGCATCCTTATGAGCCCCCTTCAGATACTGGAAGGCTGCTCTGAGGTCTCCATGCAGCCTTCTGATGAAGTTTCTGTATGAAATTCCTTTCTTAACAACAAATCAAGGCAGCCACACTCAGTTTTCCTTTGTCCCTCTTGCATCTCTCCTCCCTTTAGCGTGTCATCTGATAAAATGAGAGATTTTCCCCAGAGAAGGGAGACCTAGCTACTGGTTTTGCATCCTCATACCCACATTGGATCATGGAAGTAAGGCTGATCCAGATACATTCCTCTTCCTTTTCAGATGTCACTACAGTAATTTGGCCTTCTCACTGATGGCACATGTGCTAGCTGACCACGCAGCGGAGGGGCAATACCAGCGCTGGGTCTCAGAGAACATCCTGGACCGCTTGGGCATGGAGGACACTGGCTTTGACATCACACCACCGATCCGATCCCAGATGGCTGTGGGTTTCTATGGCAGCCGGCAGCCAGCCCCTCTCTATGACCTTGGCTGGTACAGACCTTCTGGCCAGATGTACTCCACAGCTGCTGACCTTGCCAAGCTGGCAATGGTCTTCTTAGGTACCTACCACCGCCGTCTCCTGGCACCTGACACAGTGAAGACGATGCTCACCCCTCTGTTTAAATGCTCCACGGAATACTTTGCTAACAAGACCGGCACACCCTGGGAGATTAATGAGCAATTGGGATACGATGTCATTAGGAAGGATGGAGACCTCGATGGCTATTCAGCAACCTTCTCCCTTATCCCCAAGCTCCACCTGAGCTTCATTGTGCTGATGGCAGGGCCCAGGCCTCAGGGTGGGGATATTGTGACTCAGACATATGAGCATCTTATTCCTGCCATGGAGACGGCATTCAGAGAGGCAGAGAAAAGCTTGATTCCTCCTCCAAGTCCAGGCCCTTATGTTGGCTACTACACCTATTCCAATCTGACTTTCTATGAGATCAAAGTTGGAGCTGGTGGGGTGCTGGTCATGCAGCAGTTTGGGCCTCATGTGGAAGAGCTGATTCCTGAAAAGTACCGGACAATCAAGCTCCACCACCTGGAAGATCGTGTTTTCCAAGTTGTTTTTGACAAGGAGTTCCCATGTGTTCTGCACCTGGGCTCTGCTTCCATCTCCCTGGAGACCCAAAACGGGCAGCTCTTTAACTTTTACCCCTTCGATCGCAAAGGTTTGTCTCCTGGTTTTGATGCGCCAGGGCTGAACACGTACAACGTGGTGCGTGTGCTTCGTAAACCTGTATTCTATAGCTAAATGTCCCCCTGCTTTTCTGGACCCTTCTGGGACATGGCTCCAATTCTCTGTCTTACCAGACTCTCCTGTCTGTGTGGCTTTATGGAGCTATTTAAAAGGGAAAGATGGTTGCAACGGACAATTGCCCAAACAATATGTCACATCCCACTTCTAAAACTACTTTAATGGCTTGCAATCCCTGGCAGTGCACAACGGGCCAGCTAGCAACTGAGGATGCTTGCAGAAAACAGAGGTGGGAATGTGCTGGATGGATGGAATATGGAAGGAAAAAAAGAAAGACAAGCAATTAAGACTCCACACTTACACTGTCTGTTCGATGACCATTGTGGTGATTGATGGAATCATCACAGGGCTGAAAATTCCCTCTGTCTCTCAGAAAATGTATCTTCTTCAGCCCAGGGCTCTTCAGGAGCTCATCTAACATGAAGAGGATTCCTCACCTGGTTAAGCCAAAAGCATCATGTGCTAGAAAATGACACCAGCCTACAAGCCCTGCTTGTGACACCTGGGAAGTGAGGGTCCATTTCCTTCCTGGATCACATGGAAGCTGCGGAAAGAGCATCCAGGGTGGATGGATTTCTGCAGAAGTGGTGGGCACACAAAGGATGTTGAAGCATTTCAGTATTAAAGCTGAAGCTTACTCATGTGAGCGGGCACATATGAACTTACGCTGGTATATTCCAGCGGGACTCAAGTTTGGGTCTATGTCAGTATATAGGCAACTGTGTGAGTGTGGCATTTAAGTACAGGAATGCGTGGGAATGCGTGCTTTGGGTAGGGTGTCTGTAGGCATACATACCCGTGAAGGAGGATGCTAAGGGAAAGTGCGTTAGCCAGCAGAAGTCTACCTTTAGGACAGGTACAGCAGCAAGCAATCTGCAAAGCCACAGGTGCAATTTCTTCTCCCTGCTTGTGCCCACTCAATGCCAACACCGTATCGCTATGATGGGAGCAGGGTCAGGCACGAGTGCAAGCAGAGCAAGTGCCCCTGACTGAGGGCTCCTGCAATGCCCATGCAAGTTTGGGAGGATATTGTGATTGCAGCCCTAACTAGACCCTGAAATTAAAGCAAGCAGAGGGTCAGGGCAAAGATAACTCTTACCTTAAAATGAATAGCCATCTGCAGAATGGCTGTACAGGCTGGAAATCCTGAAGGCAATGCAAAAGGGTAGGCAGCCTAGCACGATCAAAGACCCTTCAAAATGCATGTTCCCATATGCCAGAACTGAGTTTAGATCCTCTTGCAGAGTGACTTCCTTCTACTGCATGTTTGCTCAGTGTCTCGAAAGCGGACGTGTCTCAGAGAGGATTAGAAAATTCCTCTCCCTGCCTCCCTTTCCTCTTGTCTTTCACTGTTTTCACTCTGTGGGCAGGTTTTCAGCTTCATTTTTGGGTACAGAGACCATCACTGAAGGCCTAGAAAACTGTGATCTGCAGACTCGGCTCCCTGCCTGATAAAGATATGAAATAACGTGAACCTTGCCTTACAGGTAGTCATCGTTGCTGCTTTACTGGTTTCCTCTGGACTTCGTAGGTAATTACATTTCATGTGTAATATGAACATCACATGCTCAAGTATTTCACCTGGGCTCTAGAAACAGCAATAAACTCTATGCAAATTCTTGCTGCAGTCATGTATGCTCATGCCCAGAGGTGTGCAGGCAGATACGTTGCACTAGGGTTGATTTCCTGTAGAGGTGCCTTTTCTCTCCATGGCATGCCTGACACAACATTGCTTTCCAGGCTTTGAACTCACAAGATGTAACAGTTGATTGCAAGATATTCAAGCAGTTTAACGCTGGTCTTTTTGAGTGAGGGCTACGTGCCAGTTTGGGGCAGTTCTTGCTTTGGAACAGAAGAAGTGGTGGTTTACCCACCAGCTGCCTCTAAAAACTTCCAAGAATCATTAGGATTTATACCCCATGGCACTGTCTAGTCAGGATGCCGCAGCACTGGGATGTCTCCATCTGCCTGATGGAGAGGATAGGATGTTTTGCTTTTCCATCAGGACCGCAGACACTAACGAGTCTTTCCTTTGCTAGTGAGTCACCCTCAGACCTGGACACCGGCTCTGTTTGGTGCTCTTGTTCATTCTCATTAACAGCAAGAGAGGTGGATGACCAGGCAGCCTGACGCCTGCAATATACCTCAATGCTGCATCTTAGCAGGTGTCGGTCCTGAGCTGGAGCAGCTCTGCTTTGCTCTCCAGCAATGCAATGCACTTTGTGCCAGTGTTGCTGCCTGGAAGCCCTGTTCCTGATGTATACGGTGCCACTTCACATGCTGTTAGGTGCAGGAGCTTTGTGTGAACTGTGAGGCACTGTGGTTCACTCAGTCCCAGTTTCTGGCATCTCCCACCCACAGGCTTGTAAAACGGGATTGTTGTGACTTCATTTTGAGCAATTCAGTCCTGCAGTCGGAGTTCTAACCTAAAAACTGACCCTGTCTTCCATCCCTCCTGACCCAAGATCTTCCTGACAAACAGCCCAGCCCTTTACAACCTTCTTTGCTCCCAGCTGACACATTATAACTGACTTTTCACTTTGCTTCAGCTGGAGGGATGTCTGATATGAAATCAAGCCATAACACGTCACTATATGCATAGCATAAGTAAAATATACTGGAAAAACTGAAAGTGGTGTATTTTCCTCTTCAACTCCAACCCTGTGATGTCAGCATGCCCATAATTGCACGTAATGACTACTATGATATTTTTAAGAAAATTTGTGAATTTCTTCCAAATCATTTAAATCAGCCTGGTCTGAAATATCACCAGTTCTTTGGGGTTTCACCTCCTAGTTCTGGGCCTAGTCTGCTCTAAGAAAAGTCAGGTTTAAACAAATGCTAAAAGACCCTAAGTCGAGTGCCTCTTCCTCTAGTGCTTGCTCAAGCAGCACCGACAGGCAGTTTGATAATTTATTCTGAGATGGACAATTACACCTGTGAGTCACGGTCTATCCACCTATGTTTTTGTATGGAATGGAAACATAAAGACTTTTGTATATCAAAACCTTAGGAACCTGGGAAGAAAGGATAAGATTTGGAGAATCTTCAAACATTTTTCTGGTACATCAGTTACAAACTGGAACTTTCCTAACAAAAGACATTAAATTCCTGTCCAGCTCAGAAGAAGCAGAGATGAAGACATTCAATCCCAATGTAAAAGAAGCCACTTCCTCTCTTTCCTGTCCCTCATTAGGATGAGACACATCCCAATTCTCTCTACAGTCTGTAGGCTAAAGATCTGATGATCATGGCAGGACAGTACTTGCACACTGAGGATCACAGAGATTTTTGGGGTACATGTTTCTGTGTTTGTAAAATACACGGAAGAGTGAATGCGCACAGGAAACAGAAAGGCTGATAGAGATTGAACTTGTTTAAGCTGAAGAGCTAGGATCAAAGGTAGCCCAGGCTGTGAGTCTGTGAATTCAGGGGTTACTACAGCAAAGAAAGCTCCCAAAAGAAAACTCCATCCCACCCAGTCCACAAACTTCAGACAGTCTCATAGGCAAACAGAGATGCAAATATTCCTGAGATAGCAGGGACACTGACAGAGACCAATTGAACAAGATATTCCAATCAGAGGACATCGCTGTTAATTTTTAACAGTTGTAAATTGCATTTGCTTTATTAATTTGACTGGTTGATACATTGTCCATCTGTACTTGCATATCAGTCTGGAGTTACTGCGATCCGTGTGTGCACGGATTGCATCACATAGATATAAACATGTTTGGTCATCAAGTATCAATCCACAGAGGCAGTTTCAGTCATCTGCAGGTTACCAATCTGAGTTCATTGCCTTGGGATTTTAGAGCCCTGGTAAATGCAGAGGCTACTTGTGACCACCCCAATAATAAATTCCATGACTCTTCAAAAAAATTTTTGAAAGTAACATTTAACCCCCTTCCCATTAAACGTTGGAAGAGATGATTCCCATCTTCCTCTGTCTTCCCTTTGACTTTGTGCTATAAAACACCCAATGTGTGCAAAGGGAGTTAATTCATTGATTCACAAGCAATAAAGCATCAATTAGCAAGCCCAGAGCTCCTGAAAGTCTTCTGGAGCCCAGGATGTGAGCAGCAGGGCTGCAGGGGCACTGATGCCTCCAAAGTGATCTCTCTACCTTGGCCCAGCATTCATTATTGCATTGGTTACTGCAAGATGCTCAGGAAGGAATTCTCTCTAGCTAATTTGTCAAGACCTGTCAGGGATACTCTGTCCTGCAGAACGAGACATTCTTCAGTATGTGAAGCCTTTGGGAAATAGTTAAATAGAAATTTGGCACTGAAATATCAGGATCCATCTCTTCTCCCAGCTCAAAGCAGGATTTGCAGCTGGAGGGAATGCTTCATCAAAAGCATCACCTTTTAGTCATTCTGGCAGTGTTTTTAAGACTTTCTGTGGTAGTGCCTGTTAGAAATGCCTTGCACTGTGCATTTCAGAGGGTCATTTGTCATTCTTTTGTATGCAAGTGAAAGGAAATTTGAGCTAGAGCTGCTGATGCCCAGGTAAGCAAGACCACCATGGTTTAACTTAACAACAAACCTCATTTTGTGTGTTTTAACATGGTTGGTGTTAGCTGTAAAACCAAGAGAATCGCATCTCACATTTTCACCCACCATCATTTCATTTCAAACTGATGAACTAAGGAAATGCACTCAGCCCAACTGCTCGCAAACAGAACGGAATGGTCCAAAGCATTTCTGCTATTGTTCTTCTGCCTTTGTATCAGTTGGTTTAATAGGAGACAGGGACCTCACTTTGCAAGTCTTCATTTGCTGGCATGTGAATAGAGAGGCAGCTGCAGAACTTCAGCAGCGTATGTGATGTTTTTCCAAATGCCAGAGCATCAAACACCTTCTATGTGATCCATTGCTAAATATTTCAAATGCCAGCAGTCTCAGTGATTTCTTTGGGCAATGTGAGATGTTTTTATAGAATCACAGGGATCACAGAATTGGGAGAGTCAGGTGTGAGCAATCATTTGTGCTACAGTAGCATTGAAGGGAACCAGAAAATCTAGTCTAAGTAGGGAGAAAATGGGAAATAGTTCATCCAAAGCTCAAAGCACCGTCTGCAGCTGGAGGGAATGCTTTGAAGGAGGTCACAGCGCACCATTCTGGCTTGTCTGCAAGACTGTCTGTGGTAGTGCTGTTAGAAATGGGCTAGAATGGCATTTCAGGGGTCATTTGTCATTCTTTTGTACTGTGACAGGAAAGACTTTAACGTGGGCCCAGGTAAGCAGTGTTTTTATTGTTTATTCAGGACCAAACCCACTTTTGTGTGTTTTAACATGGGTGGTGTTAGGGTAAAACCAATAGAAGACTAATGTATCTCCCTGCTCACAAAGGCAGCCTTGATAAGGAAGCACTGCCAGGCTCAGGCAGGGATTCCCCTTGTCCTGCTGGGCCCTTCTCCATGCGCAGGGAGGGCTAAGGGACCATCCTCAGTCTTTGCCTGCATCCCAGAGCCCCCCTTCAGACACTGCAGAAGCAGCACTGAGGTCTCCAGGCAATGCCCCCCTGCTTCTCTTCTCCAGGCTGAAGAACCCCAACTTTCTCAGCCTGTCTCCATACAGGAGGTGCTCCAGTCCCCTGATATATAGGTCTGAGGAGAGCAGAGTAGAGGGGCAGGATCACCTTCTTCGACCTGCTGGTCACACTCCTTTTATATTTAAATCTCCAGAAGGATTTTTCTGGGGTGGTTTTCATTTTAAACCCACTCATCTTCAAAAAGTCTTCATGATGGAATTGGTGAAAATGCACACAAAAAGGTCAACATCTGCAGTTACACAGAGATTATGATACTCGTTTATTCATGCAAGGCTTTGCTTCAAATCTAATGAAGTCTGGTTTGCATCTTCATGTTTGTCTATTTAAACATGATTCTTACTGTGTGTGTGCAAGGAAAGACTGTGTTTCAGACTCTTGCAATGCAACTGTATATGACAAGCACATACACCAATACTGTTACAGTTGTTTATGGTTCCTCCATCTTAGTCTAGTAAATCCAAACATCAGGTTATATTTACATTGCGTGCACTGAAGGCTTACCTTTGAGGTTTGTGGTAACAGAAATCCACAGAGGTGCATGTTAACCTCACAAGAAAGCAACAGAGGTTATTTAATATTACAATCAGTTGCAAAGGTCTGCACCACTGTCCCGTGAACCCTCACGAAAACCTTCACCTCGTGAAGCAGAAGAAGAAAATGTGAGAAATGTTAATGTCTGTATATTAGAAAGGATGTGGACTAAGTCAAAGAAACGCAGAATAGGTCAGACAATCTCAGGGCAGTTTTTAGGACCCCTGAGATACAGCTGATGAGGTTTTTCTATAAAGCACAAAAATAAGAAATAGCAATTATTATTATTATTATTTAACATTATTAAGAGTAATAAATATTATTAATGATATCTGAAACATAATGAAGTTATGTTTCATTTTTATTTAGCAAGATGTTACACTCTCAGCAAATGAACCCATCCGTGTGCAGAACATCTGCTCCACGTAAGTGTAACCTGACAGTATGGAATGGCATCACAGCCCAGCCACTGTAACAGATCCTCAAAGAGACCATTGCCATGTTACGCATACTCAGCCCATTGAGAGTCTCTATATAAGAGTCTACTGGGAATGAGAATGATGTCACAGAAGTAAAAACAGTGAGATGATGATAACTGTTTAATAATACTTTATCATGTGAATAAAGCTGAGCTATGCCACAAGAACTGAAAGTTGTGCACTATGTCAGAGAACATGCTGCAAAGGGGACAGCATCATCCAGTTTACCAATAACACAAGTGTCCCCATGAAAAGAAGGGCTGGGTGGAATAAGACCTCCCTTCAAAGGCAGCATCAAAAGAGTTGCATTCTTAGCACTCACTCTACTCATGTGATTGCAGAGTGACGTTGGAAGGGTTTGTACAGGGTGCTGAAACACAGCACAGTGGTTGGAACTCAGTAACTGCACTTAGTTCCCCAGCATGCTCAGCTGAGTCAGGGATCACTGAAAGATCTCAGCCAGCTCTTTCTGGACTCTTGGTTGAAAGTCAGCAAATGGAGCTTGCTCAGCTAGAAATAAAACAAATGAATGCTAGTAAAGCTGGTGCAGTCTGTGTGGCCCCTGACATCCATCTGAACTGACATCCATGCCATGTTCATTGACGGCCACCCCCACCGCTGAGCCTGTGGGGAAGGTCAGGGCCGAGAGGGAAAGGTGCAGGGAGAGGCAGAGCAGTTGAGGAGGGAAACGCAAGCAGAGTCAGGAGGCGGTGCAAGAAGGGGGCTTTAGCCCAGGAGCCAAGCAGAGGAAGATGGTCCTAGGCAGGCAGAGGCTGCTGCTGGGAGGGATGAGCCAATCAGGGCTGAGCAGAGGGTCGGCAGCCAATCAGGGCGCAGTGAGGGAACTGGATGCGGTTTCCAAGGCGACGGGCCCCATCCTCACAACAAACTCACTGGGTGCGAGGGGAGGCTGCCGTTGTGCACCCGGTGTGAGGGGATCGCAGGCTCTCGCTCCTTGGGTTGGGTCCTGGTGCGGGCCCCGTTCAGAGCAGCATGGTGGCCCCGGAGAGCAGCGCTGGGAGCAGCGAGGCCCAGAAGGATGCGAAACGCACCTACCAGTCACTGCTGGAGCAGCTGAGCTATAACAGCAAGCAGCACATCGATGTCCTGACCATCGTGGCCGAGGAGAACACGTGCTTCAGCAAGCACATTGTGTCCCTGATTGAGGCAGAGATCATCAAGGTTTTTATATGCCACTCACTCCTACTTTTACACATAGTGCTGGAGGGACCAGCTGGGGCAGCAGGAATGGGTGGCCTTAGGGGCTAGGAGGAAGGGCATAGGGGAGAGGGAGTGCTGAGGAGTACAGGAGACAGGCAGCACAAGGTGCAGGGGTTGCAGGAGGAGGAATGGAGGAGGGACAAGGAGAGACAGGAAAGTGGGCAGGGGACTCCCAGGAGAGCAAGAGCCCTCCCTCCCTGCTCGTACTAGGAGAGGGTTTGGGACTCATCCCACCAAAAGCTCTGGGAGAGCAGCATGTCTCCCGATTGAAGCCCCATGTCAGTTTCTTCTCATTACTCCAGGCTCCTCCATCACAGAAACTGCCATTCCTGTACCTGATGGATTCCATTATAAAGAATGTGGGAGGAGAATATGTGCCTGCGTTTGCTGGAAACCTAACTTTAATATTTCCTCGCGTGTTTGAAGAGGTATGCACTCTTTCAGAAAAGTTCTGTAATCTCGGCAGCATTTGTTCCTGGTAGGACATACATTTGGGGTTTTCTTATTCTGCTGCCATGTCTTTAATGTTTTAATGAGAGGTGATGGGCATAAACTCAAAGGCAGGAAGGTCCACCTGAACTTGGGGAAGCGCTCACGTCCTGAGAGGGTGACTGAGCACTGGGATGGGGTGCCCAGAGCAGTTGTGAAGCCTCCTTCCCTGGTGCCTTCCCATAGTTTTCTTCCTGTAATTTTTTTCCCACAGAAATTGGGCAAGGAAAATGAGACTTTTGCTAGGGAAACAGGTGAAAGAAAGTTTTCAGAGAATGGAATCTGTGCAATAAAACCTTCAAATCGCCTTGAAACACCAATTGCACATTTGAGCTTCTTTTCCTTAGTCCATGGGTATAGATGTATGAGCTGCACTGCTTACAAGTGCTGTAGAGCAAGGTGGTAACATGGCAAACTGTTCCTAGAGGTAGGAAAGAGATGAAATCTTTAGCTTGACAGAAAACATCAAGAAATTGTTTTCTATTCCCTTCACAAGCCCTACAATTGTCTGATTGTTTTAGGTGGATGCAGCTACTAAGAGGCGTTTATTTCATTTACGTTCTACATGGAACGGTCTTTTTCCTGCAAAGAAACTGCTTGTACTTGACATCAGAGTCAACGTGTTAGATCCGGCTTGGCCAATTCAACACCTGCCTGCAAACCTGGACTTCTCCAGCATCCTGGGGAAACGCAAGTTTCCAGAGAATTCAGTAAGTTTGTGTGCCTGCTGCATGCACAGACGCTGACACGTGTAGTTGTCATTGTCTGTCTGCTGCTGTCTGACAATTTAGCATGTTAATAACAAATTATGTGACCTTTGTACACGGGCAAGAGGGTTTTCTGAGCTGAGACTATGGGATAGGTTGGGGGTTTAGATTTCAAATTGTGGAACAATGACAAAGTTCTTGGGGTTTTGTTTTTCACTTCTCTCCAAAATGCTGCCTTCTGATGATCCTCGTCTTCCATCTCTTCTTGTCGCTCACACCTTGGGGTTTTGTTTCTCACTTCTCTCCAAAATGATGCCTGCTGATGATCCTGACCTTGTATTACTGATTTTGCAGGAACACGAAGGCACAACATCTGCATCTGAAAGAAAAGCCATGACAACAGAGAACTCAGGAAATCAGAGTCTAAGGCCAAGTCCAGAACAGTCCCCATGTTTGCAGGCGAGGAGCTCACGTAAGAGGAGATGTGGGAGTTTATCTCCCACTTCATCAGCTCCTAAAGTAAGGAAGGTATGTCAGACAGCCCTAAGCAGCCTCACGTCGAAGAAGGCTTATGCAGTCCTTTGTGGACCTTGCAATCCCAAACTGGCACGGCTCACTCTGGGAAGGAGTTTGCCATGTATGAAATCATTGAGAAACTTGTACAAGTGAATGATAAAAAAGCAAGTTTCTAATTGCATTCTTACCCAAACAATTCTTGAATGCTTATTTCTGCAGGTTTGTGTCTGATCAACCTGGGCCTGAAGAGCAAGGTCAGCAGAATTTCCCACAGGCCACAAGTTGTGCTCAGAACCCCGAGGGAGCTGTGGAAAATCCACACTGTTGTCCATGACACGAGTGTTTAAACCAGCTGGGGCTGCATCCATTTTTCAGTGAATGCATTCATTTCAGACTTTGTGTGGTTTGCTTTCAGATACAATGAAAGAGGCTTTCCAAAAGAAGCCCTATCAGTAACTGGAAGAAGCACCTCAGTTTTATAACAAACCCACTCTACTGTTCCCTACATTTTGCCTGTATTTCCTAGAAGATAATCCTGTGTTAAGATAATATTAAAACAAAAATAAGCAGAACAAATAAAGCAAACAACCCTCCCTGATTTCTCTGCTCTTCCCTCAGAGGACAATGTCTATCAGAACAAGAAGGAGAAAACCCCTATAGGCACTCTATTGTTATTCATGCTATTTTACCTGATTACATGCATCTGTCTCTAACATTCAAATCTCCTTTCAGTTTAGGTGCTAAAGGTAGCAATGCCCAAAACCAAGGTTGCTTGGCATTTTCTATGTTAGCTAATTTAGTTAATGCCAAGCTTGCTTAGTGCTTCGGTAAGTTTTACATCTGATCTCCGATGATGATGTGTGTGTAGCGTGAAGCTGAGATGGGATCAGAGAAGGTCCTGTAAGTCAGCAGTTAATCAAATGTTGCTTGATACCAGGAGCAAGAGAATGCAGAGACTCAGCTATGCCATGAGGGAAAGTCTCTTTAACACGTGCCCACTGTCTACTTATTGAGCTGCAAACAATGACAGCCTAGTAAAGTAGTTATACTGTAATACAGTATATTACAGTAGTAATACTGTAATGTAGCAGTAATGCTGTAGAAGTAGCTTTATTACACACATGCTCAAGCAAAACTACTCGTGACATTTTCTGGTTTTGAAGTGCCTGATTTTTATGACTTCTAAAGTTTGGGGTTTGAAGGCAAGGGAGTAAAAACCTTGCATTTTAATTTGCTATAACATTTGGCACCCAGTGTTTTACAGTCACTGGATTCATTTCTTTTGTAGTAATATTTTCAATCTTAAAGTCTACTCATACATGGCAGGGGGGTTGGAACTTGATGATCTTAAGGTCCTTTCCAATCCTAACTATTCTATGATTCTATGATTTGATTTACTGAGTAATATTTGATATATAAATAACAGTGAATGCCAAGAAGCTGAAAATATTGTTGGTATAATCCCAATTCCTTCCGTCACATTAGCTCCCAGAATAAGTTTGTGGCAAGAAGTGCTGCTTCAGGCTTATTCAAAGCAAAATGAAACATCAGGCTTAATTGTTTTTAGACAAGGAAAGTAAGACCAGTCTATACAGTTTAAACAAATCACATTCTATGTTATATTTTCTTCTGTCACAATTTCAAAGCTCCAAAATGGGTTTTGGTTTATCCCCAAAGAGCTTGGAAAAGCTTTCTGAGGCAAGCAGGATTTGCAAACATCTTAAGGCATTACCTGGCTTTTTGGTTAAAAAAAGTCTCACTTTTTCCACATTCATAATTACTCGGATGTAATCCATCCTCAGACATGGCACTGAAGAGAAACTGCACTTCTGTAAACTAAATTATTGAGTAACTCAAGCTTAAGGCATTACCAAGTTCTGTGCCATGCTCCCAGCGTTTGGAAATGGACATACTTGTACGCATTCCACTGAACCTGGCCATCCACAGGCCCGCTCCTCACCCTGGCATCCAGAGTTAACATTACACTTCTGGTTTATCTAGTTGAGGTGGCAGATGAACTCTGCTGCTACAGCTGTCCTAGTGGTAACAGTACTAGTTAGTTATCCTGTACGCATCCCTTCACCCAGCCCTAGGCAGGGGAGCTTGTGCATCTGCTTAGAAGTAGCTGCAAAAAGCAAAGGAAGAAAGTAAAAACCCATAGTTGAATGTACAAACTCTCATATATGCTGCTCCTGTAGATACATGACTATGAAAACCAGTTAAAAATCCATTCAAAGATTTATTTTTATCCAAATAGAGGTTTCCCGTCGCCAGGACAATCAAGTCAGGGGTTCACAGAGTTGAGGCAGTCAGGTTTAAATCTGGAGCTGCTCTCTAGTGGCCAGGTTTGGTTTGCTCCCCCTCTGCTGAGAAGCACTGCTCAATCTGAAGTGTGCCAAGGGGGTCAGGTTCAGAAGCTGGTCAGTTCTGGTTCCTCCTGATACTCTGGACACCAAGTTCTGGAATCCAAATGAAGAGGGTGTTAATGGAATACCAGACTTTTCCCATTTGATGAAGACTGGGGAGCTGAAGCTTCTGCCACTGCTCCAGCTCCATTTGCTGGTTTGTGTCTGTGCTGTTTTGTGTAGTTTACACAGCAGCAAAGGAAAATGTTTCCCAGTGGAGATCAGGAGAAAATCTTCCAGGCATTTTCACTTGCTCAGCCACTGATGATTATGATGCCCTTTAGAGAGACAGGATTGCAATTCCTGTCTGTGCAATCCACAGCATCTCTAGGGGCACTGAACAGGCTACTCTTACCAGGCGAGGATGGTGAGGAGGCTTCTCTTCCAGGGAAGCTCGCAGATCCAAACTGCTGAGCATGGGGTTGCTGCAAGAGATGGTATTTTTCCAGCCAGCCAGGCAGTGCTGTGAAGAGATGGGAGTGCTGCATTGCAGTGCTTCACCCTTTTTAATCCATTGTGGCCTGTTAGTTCTACATAATAACTTCTGTGCAGGGAGGTTTAAGCAAGTAATTAATTTGGACTAGCAGGAAAGAGAAGAAATCTTTAATGAAGCAGAACCGCACAGGCATCCCCTCTTCAGCCTTTCACTAATTATTTCTAAACCCATCTCCTGCTGTGTGAATTCAGTCAACCCACCCTCTGAAACCAACTCCACTTGTGCAGTTCCCTAAACCTCAAAATCAAGCTTCTTCCTACATCTTCCCTGGAAATGTCTAAGCCAGGGCTAGGTCTGATCAGTAATACTGCCTGCAGCATTGCCCTGTGGCTGGAACACAAGACCTACTCTACTCAATACAGTTTTAAACCCACCCTTGCCACTACTGATTCTGCCTGGCCCATGTGCAATACACTGTGAATACTTAATGGAAACTTGTCTTTGAGACTCCCTAACACCTGTGGAAAGAAACACAGGCACTCTTAAGGTCTGGTTCATCGTGTTGAAATGTCAATGCCTGAAATAAGTCAGCTGAATCATGCCTCAGAAGTACACAGCTCCATATGGCACTTTCTTTTCCTCAAGGTAAAGCATTTGGAGATGTGTCATATACTTTATGTCAGTTGCACAAAGCTATGAACTCAGAAGTACACACCAGTGGTTTTCCTTGCTATCTCAGCGACACAGATCAGAACTTTTAGTGGAAGCCCTGCCCAAGGGGATGAGTCCCAGATTCTCCTTCCTTCTGGTGCTGTACAGCAATGTACAACATGGGCTGTGCCATCAGTATCAATAAGAAGACAGCGACTTACCGAAGGTAACGCTAGACTATCATCTGGTTCAAAGCTCTTCCTGCGATGGGCTTTGTGTTTGTAGGCAGGCATAAGGGTAGACCTGGGAATGCTGACCCTGCAACCACAGAATGGAAGTCATTGCCTATGCTTTCTACAAGGCAAAGGAAATCTGCACACCTGCCCCACTCAGAACCCAAGGGTCTAATCCCGAAGTGAACCAAGTGAAACAGTTTTGGATTAGAGCATTAGACACTTAACATGTACAGAATGCAGATTCTGGAGCAAATTCAGATAAAACATGCATTTCTCACTGACTTCAAAACTGCTTCTGCTTATGGAAAAGATGAGTGAGAAGTTTTAAAGCAAGAGAGAGAGAACAGCAACCATGAACAGAGCAATTTGGCACTGCTTTCTCCCTCACATCATCAGCTTTTTCTTTCCTATTGTTTCCTTGACTTCTGCCCATCACAAAGCAATAACTAATTTACCTGACATAGGCTGGCTCTCCCAATTTCTCTGGGGGCCGGTGAGTACGTGGGATCTTACACACGGGGCAGGCAGACTCTGAATCCACAGGGACAGGGAAGAGGCGCTGGTTTAACCGGTAACAGTAAACACCTGCCACGGAGTAACACACCATCATGGCAGTTATTGCTACCATTAGTAATAGCTAAACAATAGCTATTGCTATTGTTTGCCAGAAGGCTTCTCAATCCACTCAACCAAGCTGTGCTCCATCAGTGTCACACACGCATTCTATAGAAAGAGCTGCTTTTCCTGAAATATCTTTTACATTTCCTGTCCCCAAAGAAGTTCCTAAAAAGCAAAACCAGAACTTCAACCTCCTCAAGTTAATAAGAGAACATCAGCCAATTACAAGAAACCCTGATGAAGTAAGATGACCCTGATAGAGAGGGGATCCTTAGGAGACTCAAGTTATCTTTGGAGTACGAAACTGAAGCTGGTTTAGAAGCTGCACCTAAAAATCCCACATTCCTCCCTGCCTTGCACGATGCAGGGCTTCCTCAGAACAACAGGCAAGGTCTGCTCAGTTGTTCGTTCACAGAAATTAGATTAGGAGGCAATATGATCTTACACTTATGGGAACTGGTTATCACATCTGGTTCTTGTTCAGGATCTCTGTAGTCCACAGCCCTGGGCCTAAAGGAGATATGCAAACAAATCAGTGTAAGGGGGCAGGCTCTCTGAACAGCCCCACCTTTTCAAAACATGCATTTCCGACTGGGAGGGAAATAAAGGCCTACAAAGCCACCCTTACAATTTCCCACTCCAATCAGGCTCTACTCCTCATCGGGCTAAAGAGACACATTGCTGCTTCAGCCCTCGCCCCATACCCACTCACTCTGGGCGCTGCTCATGAATACATTCTTCTCTGTTGACCTGTCGGAACTCGTGCAGCTCAGCAAAGTACTGGTCAGATTTTTCTGCTACTGAAGGGCTCGTATCTAGGAGTCCTGAGAGGGCCAAGGAAAGGGAAAAGGTCAAGGATTTACCACACATAGAAAAGCCCCAAAGCAAACCTCACATAAAAGAGCCAAAGTAAAGGTCTGAAGCACTAAAATGAATACTAAGAAAAACACGTCGTTGTGTCAAGCCAGAGATTTACTGCATGATTTGGGTCCGTTATTGCATTCATTCATTTCAGTTACTTGGTATCCCCTCTGACCTCACTCAGCTTTGATGTTTGCTGCCTGGCTTCCCATTCCACTGCAGCATCACCATTCCAGGGATGCACTGGACAAGGAATGGCATCTGACAAAACCGCAGCTCCTCTGCTGAGACCTTCCACATGGGCTCTAGGGCTGCAGTTCTGTCACACCTAAACTTAAAGGGGCCGTAAACTGGGTTTGACGTTGTCATATTACTACAACATCCTGAGAGCTTTGCTTCATGTTGAGGACTCACCCGCAATCCAGTCGTAGCCCAGGAAAGGACGCATGGACCAGGTGCTCACAGGTATGGTATATTCTTCAGGGTCAGACTCAAAAGTGATGCAACGAGCTCCCTTCTGGGAAGAAAACAATCCATAAGACAACTAGGAGACGTTCAAAGATACAGCTTAGGAGACAACTGTTCAAATGGGACAGCTGTGGCTTAGTTTGTGGCTGGATTCTATCTATGCCTCTACCAGTAGCAGCCCTTTGTTTTTTCACGTCACAAAACAGAAAGAGGAGGCAGGGGACTTGCCCAGGGAAAGGCAGAATTTGTCAGGGCTTTAAACAAAATGCTCCTTGCATCACACATCCCCAAACATCAGGTCACCTCTGCTGGCCTGGAGGAAGACCACAGCAATAACCTGCCCTCCACACCTATGGAAACAAGCTATGTGGCAGCAGCATCACACCAGGCTGTTCTCCCTGAGAGGTCAATCACATACACAGAGGACAAGGAGTCTCACAGTGAAGTGCTGAAGTCTTCAGTTCAAGGGCTAAGGAAAGTAGGGCCTGAACAAACTGACACAAGCCCCAGCTGCTAAGGCTGGGAACAGCTGACCCCAACTTCCAAATTGCACAGTGAGAACAGAGCAAGCAATGTCCTCCTGAGCCTTTCTCCCCCATCCTTCTATTGACTAATGAAAACAAGCAAAACCCCATTTACCTTTGGCTCTTGGGACTGAGACGTCAGCAAGACTGATTTAGGAACGACAGGCTCTCTAACAACCACATGCTGCTTGCTGGTCTCTTCACCTTGGCTGCTGCTCAGTGATGAGGCCAGAACATCCTCAAGCTGCTGCTTCTCATGGAAGCTATCTAGCAGAGTGGACTGGATTCTGTTCTCTCCATGTCCCGGAGGGAAGGATTCTTCCTCTGGACTTCCTTGAGCATGGCCACCCCTCTCCACTTCAGAGGTTTCTCTGCCACAGGTAATGACTGCAGTCACTGGCACAACATTCTTCTCTTTCCCAGGAAAGCCAGAATCCAAACCTACTGCTTCCTGCATCTTCTCTTGTTGTTGCTGTACCCCCCTGTCACTGCTGCTGTGCTTAAGAGATGAACAGAGGGCTGCTCTGGCTGCGTAAGCTCCAGGTTCCACACACACCAACACTGCAGGGTCAGCTGTAGGCTCCACAGCATCAGCTGGATTCGTCTTCTGTAAGGACAGAGACTCTCATACCACACAGCATCGTCCAGATTACACACACCTTTTTCTAGGACACTTCACTCAGTAACAGAAAATCAACCTCTCATTCTAGTCTGCTCACCCCTTTATATTCCTGTGGGGAAAAAAAGCAAACCCATGTATTCATGAGACATTATTTAAGTGCCTGGGGAAGATAAGGAAGGGATCCACTTCCAGAGAAATGCAGCTCTTCCCAATTTGAGGAACACTAACTTTCAGCCTTCATGCTTAGAAGATATAAAAAGAGTATGTTCCACAAAGTTCATTCCTATCTTAGATTAAGAAACCTACATTCTTGGGCAGGAACTGATCTCTGACCCCTTTGCAAGAACACGGTGGAGACCACAGGATAAGCAACAAACAGCTACTTTTCTGTCTCCATGTTCCACATTCTACTTTCTACCAGCTCCTCCGTGTTCATCTGTCTCCTTTGGAACATCACTCCATAGGCAGAGCTGCTGTCTTTCAGATAAGGTCCATTTGCTTCCCAGCACTTCTGGCACAGACACAACACATACCCTTCTTGTGGGCAAGGGGACAGAGCTTTCAGGAGCTGTTCTGTTATCAAGAGATGCCTTGCTGGGAAGCCTTCTTCTGATCTCTTCCTGCTTCATTCTGAGCCTTTGCAGAAGGTCCTGGTTGGCCTCACGCAGCCTCTGCAGGTGCTCTATCTCCATCCTGTGAAGACGCTTCACTGTAAAGCCAGAGGAAGGGTGAACAACATCAATGGAAGCAGGAAGGGAAGGAGCAGTCCCAGGAGAAACCACCTGCAGGGGACTTCTCATGAAAATCACAAACAGCTGCTGGACCACTGGGAGTGTTGATCATTGCTCCTCAGAAACCAGCCAGTCTCAAAGCTCTTTATGCTAAGGACTAGCACCACTGCATACCTCCCTCAGATGGAGTGTCAAACAGTTTGCACCCAAAACCTTGCAGCTGACTGAGCAGAGACAAGAGACTCTCACAAACACTAAACATGAAAAAACTCGCATCACAAAGCCAAATAAAAGCCATTTGATTCAGAGGCTGATATTTAGAACAACCTTATTCTGCTTGAATGTGCTTTCCAAGCCTCCAAATTTATACTGGGATACCAGCAGGATGCTCAGAAGTTCAAAATATGACTAAGGAATATGAATGTATTTACTACATCCAAAAGAAATATTGAGTCCAAACTGTCCTCCGCTTCTGGAAGGAAGACTCCAAAAGGCTCAATTATGACTCAGGACTAGGGCTCAGGCAATTCCAATGTCACACATTAAGCACTAAGGGTTCTTACCCTTTTATTGGGAGAGGGGGGAGAAAAAGATAGATAGATAGATAGATAGATAGATAGATAGATAGATAGATAGATAGACAGACAGACAGACAGAAAGATAGGTAGATAGACAAAAAGATAGAGATAGAAAGATGATAGACACTTAGTTTGAGTGGGAAGCTGTCACACTGTTCAACATGGTGACACCACCACCATCTCCTCTAAATTAGCAGAGAGTGCTGTTTTAATTAAGAAAACTAAACCTACACCCCCCTCCCTCTTGCTTTTGGCTTGAGTAATCAATTATATCCTCAAAACAACTCTGTGCTTCTCCAGGACCTTATGTCCCAAAGGATCCCTAAACCCTTCTCCAAAACTCATCCCATTTGTTTTGGTGACTGCTGCCTCGGCAACTGGACATGAGGAATTAAATGCAAGTCCTGTACAACAGCACTGGTTGGAACGAAGAGCAGTGCTAACAGTAAAACTACAGTATACCTTTTTGTGATATAGATGCATATATATATAGCGAGAGGTGCACTACTGGGCATAAAACAGAAATGCCAGTCTTGAGACACTAAAACTGAGCTTATTTGAACAAAACAAGTTCTCACAGGACAACGCCAAGAGCGTTGATCCTCTCATCATTGCTCATCAGAAAGCAAATACTCTGAAAATAACATTAGCCAAGGGACTTTCTGGACGTGTTCTACCAGATGAGACCCACTTTTAGCATAATCGATCAGAAGCTGTTAGTGCTTCATGCTCAGAGCCAGGAACTCAAGCTTTAGTCTGAATCCTTTGTGGAAAGGACCTTAACTTCTTGCAGTTAAAAGTAACTGATGGCTGTCCCCCGCGCTAAGCACTCCCATCTCTGATACCGGATTAAGGAACGCTGGCTCACAAACAGCTACGCAGAGCTCCCCGGCGCACACGCAGGTTCTGATCCCCCTGCCTACGGGGGATGGCCCGGGGCACTGTCAGCCCCCCGCTCCCTCGCCATGAGGCCCGGCAGCCGCACAGAGCCGGTGACCCCCCCCCCGCACAGCGCTGTGCGGAGCCCGAGCCTCGCCGGGCCGAGCGGCCCCAGGGCTGCGGGCGTTCCCCCGGTCCCCGGGCCCACCTCCGCGCACCCCGGAGCTCCCCGTCCTGCTCCGGCCGCCGCCGGGACTCCCCCGGGCGGCCTCGACAGCTCCAGCGGCCGCTTCCGCGGCTGGGCCCGCCCCTTGGCTCCCGGCATGCGCGGAAAGGCTGGGCCGGGGGAAGCGGAACCGAGCCGCGGGTCCGGCCCAGGTCCTGCGGGGCTCGGGGGGGACCACGGAGCCCAGCGGTCCCCGCAGTCAAACGGGAGCGGTTCTGAAATCCACGGTTGGAAACGACCCGCACAGCAGAACCACAGAACAGGGTTTGGGTTGAAGGGAGCTTAAAGCTCACCCAGTTCCAACCCCTTCCACTAGAGCAGCTTGCTCCAAGCCCCAGTGTCCAACCCGGCCTTGAACACTGCCAGGGATGGGGCAGCCAGTAACCACCTGAGAACAGCCACTGACCATGATTTCAGGCTCTCAACACAGTATTTGCTGACCATGCCTTCCTGCAATATTCTCAAGAAATCACTGATCCCATACCACCATTTTTAGTGTAACTTAAGAAAGAATCTCTCAAACTTTCCATTGGATAACTAAGTATTATTGGTCTCCTTGTTAATTTTCACAGTAACCACACAGATTAAAGGTCACTACTAACACACAACATACCCCAATTTACATCATCATCTCAGTAACTATTATACTTACAATTGAAGACTTTGTATCTCCACACACAGCACGCATCAGGATAAATATTTTTCCAATTCATTTTTATTTTGGTTTCCACTGTTTACAGCATTGATACAGAAATAATTCATGCAAATTTATCACCTTAAATACAGCAGAGAGAAAACTCACTGGTAAGAGTAGTTCAAAGAGCTCCATCAACATAACACAATGAGAAAAATGAGTAGCAGCAATAAGATAAAGTGCATTTAGCTGACCTTCTTTAATAAGAGTTTGGGGAAGATTTGGTTTGGCATTCCTGTCCTAAGGAATAGCTTATCATTCTTTACGAACATCAGAAGAGAACAGGCTCCTTGCTGGTAAGTGTTTGTTCCTCCACCACTCTGAGTTAAAGAAGTACAGCTGCATTCTGCTGTACAGGAATCCAGCTCATAGGCCTTTCTGTTAAAAGTCTGATTGTTGATACTCAGGCTTCTAGGGACAAAGGTTACACACACACTGAAAACATTCCTGCCTCCCATGTTAGCAGTTTTGCTTCTTACAACTTTCAAGTGCTTCTTTCCCCGTTCTACAGGTTAGGTTTCAGCACAGCAGTGGCCATGCCTACACCACCACAACCTGAACAGTTGTGGGAACACATACACACTGGCAAGTCTTCAGATTCTAAGAGCCCCTCAATCTCTCTTCCCTTTACAGATCACACACTGGCTTAAAGATCAGCTCATTTATCAGATTTCCCCTAAAAGTCTGATGAAAAGATACTACCACATGCCTTTAAAAGCAAGCTCAGCATTTCAGGCAGCCTACAACTGCTGAGCAGTGGTACATCTTCCTCTTCCCCTACCTGGCACTGACAATTTCCTGGTGTATTAGGGATGTGCTTAATGTTTTAGCTCAACAGCACAGCACACAGCCTGTTAGAGCTCTGTACACGATAGCTTGAGAGACTAGAAATCTGAATTTATTCACATAATACCCACAGCAGAGTAACAGTGGATGATTCCACTTACTCTGGCATACTTCACCACAAGCCTAGAGAACACATTTCCAGAGGTAAGGACTCAGATTTCTTCCTTACTCCCTTTTGGATCTGATCTAAGATGTATTTATGCCCTGGTGGTTGCCTGAAGAAACCAACCAAGGCCAAGGCAGCCCTCTGATGAAAACAGCTTTTCAGTTTGGTTGCTGGAAGTGGAATGTTTGCTTCCTGCATTCCAGAGACTGAACAAGAGTCTCACTGTCAGCTCCTACATGATCAAGATACTTCAGGTCTGACTGCAAATCTCAAAACAGCCTAAAGTACTTACTGACATTTTGCTATTTTTACTCCCTCAAGTATCAGGCAACTGCTTCTGAAACTTCTGTGACATATGAAACAAGGGACTTGTCACAGGCACATATACGCACACCTGAGCATGAATGAGAAATCCTAAGGCCAGCTGATACCATCTGAAAGTGAAAAGTCTCACTGTCAATAAGAAAAAACCCCTCACTGCTAGCAGCTCTGAACTCACCTGGGACCTCCTCAAGGAAACCCCATATGCTCTGAAGTCTGACACTGACCAGATTTGGGTTCTCACTAACCTCAGAACTACAGAATCCAATTCTGGATTCCTCAGACATTTTGTGGGGGACCAAAAGGTTATAGCCAACACATGGCAAAACACCCACCAAGTGGAAAAGAAACTTTACAACATAGGAACCTGATCCTGGTTCAAGTAAAATTAATGGAAATGTCTCCTTTATCAACTCCAGCAGGAAAAGACTCAAGTCCTTACAGTTCCCAAATCTGACACTCCAACTTCAAAACTGCTCCAGGGCAAACTTCCATGATTAATTTAAGCTATTTGCAAATAAATAATGTCTTTAAAAAAAATGAGTTGCTGTGACCCATTCTTGCCCTGGCACAACATAGAACGGACAGGTCTTCCCCAGCTCCAGAGGAGCTCCACTGCCAGCTCATTCTCATACTTTTAACAGAAGAGAAACAAAATCAAATCGTATTACTGCACGGACTGTCACATCCTATGGGAACTCTGCATGAAGCAAAATCTCTTACAGCTTGTAATCCTCATGCTGTTATCGTGGCCAAATTGTGGCAATGGAATTCCAAAGGCCTGCTTCCAGAAACACAGCTGTGTGTTTCCAAAAAAGAACCCCACAGTCATCAACTCATCTCATCAGATAGTTCATACATTCCATCAACTGGGTGGTTTTCCCTATTTCTCTTCCTCAACAAGCTGCCACATTCTCAGCACTACCCCCTTCACAGGACCTAGTTCTGTCCTTGCAGAGTATCTGTCCACAATATGAAATGGGCTAGACTGAATATTAAGTTGTTCTTAACAGGAACAAACTAACTCCAAAGACAATAAGTTTACCAAAGCAAAATCTTAGTCCCTCTTGCTCTGGAAGAGAAATGGGGTTTGTTCATTGGTTTAAACATCCTGACAGTAATAAACCTTTCTATGAAGGGACATGGTGATTCTCTGTCATAGTCTATAATAACGGAATATTAACCGAGGAGAGAGGCCTACATGGGCTATAAATGCATTGTGAAACCATCGTTACACCTCTGTGCAAAGGATCTGGGTTTAGACAAACTGCTACTTGTCACACATACATAAACTCGGGGCTTGGAAGTCAAAAGCTCTACCTTCATATAGTGAAATGAAGGAGTCTTTAAAGATGTGTCAGAGTAACTTTTAGCCTGATAAATATTTGGTTTCAACTTACTACTGTACTTGATTTTGCTTTTAAAAGCCCCTGTGAATGTATGAAGCACACATTCCTTCTGAAGTAGCCTGGTCTCACAGGAGAAGGAAAAGAAGAGTTACCAACAGCTAATGCTTAGAGGTGGGACACAGAACAGGGAAGCAGACTCCTATCGTTCACACAGCAACTGGAAACAGCAATAGGCTTTTGCCTATTCCCTTCAGGGAATTCCATCACCCACCATGTTCTCTGCAGTAATTAAGAGAGCACTGAAGGGAAACAGCATTGGTTTTCTGTTCTTCCCACACTATCTGCTTTGCTGCAGGTACTGATGTGTGAACATGTTGAGCTCGCTGTCAAGCCAACCCGCTTTATTCCTGCAAGGACAAAAAGTCTCCATGAGGTGAGCAGAACAGCTCAAGCCCATCTGAAAGAAGCATGACTCAAATGAGTCAACAGCCAGGCATGGAGAGGAGTGCCAGAGGTCCATTCCAAACCACCACTACCATCCCCTCCCTTCCTCAGGTCAGAACCGCTTGCTGACTAACAATCCCTGGGCCCTGAGATTCAAACAGAGATCATGGTCACAACTTCACATTGATCTTACCACGTAGATAAGGAATGTCTGGAAAATTCTTTCCAACAACCTTTGCAGGGTGAAGAAAAACATCAAACAACTGTGTACAAAGGCAAAGGTGAGGCTTTTTGCATAATTCTGTAATAGCCTGAAGGAGTTTGTAGGGGCAGAGGAATGCATTTTGATAAATAGAAAAGAACTGCAACTCCAAATCAAAAACAAGAAGGAAAAGAGGGTTTGCAAGACAGAAGATTTAAATGGCTGTCAACAGTACATGGCAAAGTACAGAGGTAAAGGGAACACGATGCAGCAGGGAAAGATGCTCATGCCTGCACATCAAACGCTATGATGGAAGGACTTCACTCAGATACACCCTAATCTGAACATCTTGGGGCAATCCTGTGAAAAACAACTGTATGCAAACAGCTGCATAAAGGGGATAATAAAAATCTCACCTGAGCAGTTTTGCTTTGCTCTGCAGTGAATCTAGAACTTCAATTTTTTTATTCATGGCAGAAATTTCCTGCTCTAGATTCTCTCGTGTGACATCCACTTGCTGACACAAATGAGCAAACGTTCCAGCCAGCTCTCTAGGAAACAAGAAAAGTTGGATAAAATGAGAAATAAATTGTCCTGGGTTCAGCAGTAGCAGTCATTTTTCCCCTTCTTGGTAGCTGGTGCAGTGCTGTGTTTTGACTTTCAGCTCGGGAACAGAGCTGATAACAAGGATGTTTTGGTTTGGCCAAGGACTTTGTGAGCCTCATGCTCTGCCAGGGGGGAGGGGAAGCCGGGAGGAAGCAGAGACAGGACACCTGACCCAAACTGACCAAAGAGGTATTCCATACCACAGCACGTCATGCCCAGGATGTAACTGGGAGTTAGCCGGAAGGGCTGGGGGACTGCAGGGTTGGAGGAGGTATCGGTCAGAGCTTGGTCGGGCTTGGGGGGGCGAGTTATTGGTCGGCTGGTGGTGAGATGATGTATTCTCTTCCCTTGTTATTTCCTTTATCATTATTATCACTGGTGGTAGCAGTAGTGATCTGTGTTATACCTTCGTTACTAAACTGTTCTTATCTCAACCCGTGGGAGTTGCATTCTTTTCGATTCTCCTCTCCATCCCTCCGAGAGCAGGGGGAGGGCAAGAAAAGGGGGGGGAAGTGAGCGAACGAATTACCTGACTGGGTTTAAACTACGACAAGAAGCAAATTCAAGGAGTAAATTCCTTTGACATATAGTGATTGATGATACAAACTCAGATGTTCATCTGTCCATTTCTGCCCAAGAATATGACAGAGCACCAGAGCAACTTGAGAGGCAGAAGCACATTAAGACTAATGATCAATAGCACCCAAATACTACATCAGTGATTCAAATTTTCTTTTAAAACACGTTTTTAAATCTGGAATTTAAAATGCAGGCTTATCTCATTTTAACAAGGAATACCACTGAAAAAAAGAAAACTAACCCAACAGTCAAACAATAAAAATAGTTAAGGCTTTGGCTGAATATAGGAAACTCACTGTTGGACTTGGTGGCTGCAATTAGAACCTGTGTAACTGACGATGAGCTGCAATTTCTCACCAGCATACTCTACGAACTGTCTCTTGAAAGCTCTCTCCTTTGCTTTCGTGGTCCAGGTGAGGCGCTCATATACATAAAGGAGCCCATAAAGGCCTAAAGAGAGTGCAATCAATCTCCAACCAACAGCCTTCCAGACCTAAAAAAAGCACAAGGAAAACCAAATGACATGATCACCCAGGAACGACGCTGACTCCTAACAGTGGTGCCCAGAGTCTTGTGCTTATATTCTAGGCACATGAAAACAAGGCAGATAAATAACCCTGACTTGCAAGAGTTTTCATTGGTCTGACAGCAGTCTGCACACTGGTCAGATGTGAAGTCTACAAAATAAACCTACCTAACGTAAACTACTGGGGCTCTGCATGGGTTATTTCTTCCAGCACATTTAAATTACATCTGCAAGTGCAAACGAACTTTGTCTGGTTCACAGGATCTCTGTTTTGGAAGTAAAAAGACATTTTTAAGTGACCATCTCCCCTTTGAGAAATCATCTGCCCCTAGACACTGTGACTCTGGCACTAATGAAACTTAAGATTCTTCCTGCAAGAGAAACTAGAGTCACCACCTAAGTTACACCTCTTCTGTCTCCAGTTTGGGGACATTTAAGGTTCAAAACATCCATTATTTTCAAAGGACAGAAAAGCAGGAAGTGCCAATTTGCTCTGAAATAAATTAGGCATAGGATTTAAAATTAAGTGCTCTCCTCCCCTTCCGGGAAGATAAACACGATCAGAGGCTCTTGTTAGATACTTGTGTCCTAATTCCTCTGTAAATGGGAAAAGAAAAATACTGATTTTTCTTTTATTCTTACAAAAGAATCAGAGACTAATGCTTTTGTAATGTACTAGAAAGGGTTACCTTCACAACAAGCCTGGCTCCAAGCCTAACTATTATGCAGAATAAGCTCAGTATTTGTACTCAAATGGAAGATATCAAAGGGGAATGTATTTCACTATCTGTGATTTGCAAATATCAACAGGATTCAGCAGTGCAAGAACTTTTATAGTCAGTGCTCTCACTGTATTTATATAAATACTGCTCAGATTGCCAACGCACCACACCGCCAACCACGATGATCCCCATGGAAGTTCTGGAAGTCAATGAGGCCAGTCCAGTCACCATCGACACCATGAGCTCTTCCTGGGTCATAGAGCCCTGAGGCAAAGGAGGCAGACTGGGATTTGCTGGTGTTAAAGGGCGTTGAACCTAATTAGACAAGCAGTGACAAAACAAAGTACAGAATAAGAGAAGGAAACCACTGCCCTTCCCACTAAAGACTTCAGCGGCCACTGAAATGATATTGTATCTATCCTAACCACACAATGAGGTGCCTTACCTGGTCATTATAGCCCATCAAGGCCCGACGACCATTCTTTGGTCCCAAAAACCTGTTCACCAGCATCGTCCATCCAAGAGAGAAATGGAATTCTATGTCCTCTTGGAAGTCGGCACAAAGCTTGTCACAGTTCAGATCATAGCTGAGCATGAAGCACTGCCGGGGAATTAACATGTCTATCTGGCCCCGCAAAGAGACTGGGAGAAGGGGTTTTAAACCATCTGCACAGACAGAAGACAAACACGTTCAAAAACCAGCTACTGAGTTCTCAGGAATTAGACTTGTATTCTGTTATCAGGGTGGTTATGGGTTGTTCCATCCTCCGCAGCTCTTTTTCTTAGTACCTTACACTTCCTAAAGCCAAGCATGTTGCAAAGCACAAGATAAATCATGAATTACTTTAAGATTCTTATTTCTTCAGATCAACTCAGAAGGAGATCTTCCCACAGGTCCTCTTAAATCCTTACAGGTAGCTGGTGAAGTTTACAGTTTAGCAGTTCTGGAAAACAGAACCTAATGGCCAGTTCTAAAAATGAGTAAGCACCATATTACTATTAAAGCTTATATTCAGACAGGCACCTACTTAAAAGTCATTCACATTTCATTAGGATTTTGGTTGGAGAATCTCTCAAGCTTCCAAAGTCACAGTTCCTCTCTGCTATGAGGATTAAGCTGGTTGTATATATTCATTAGCAAACCACTGCACAAGTTCGGACAGAGTGGAAAAAGCAGGAGTAATTACTCCTCTCATAACAGCACTACTAATCAAGATGGAAACTAAGACGATGCTATCATCAACTAAGACATCAGACACCAGATTAAAGAGAAACCCAGAACATCTACCTACTTATTTTGCACTACAGTTAAAGGAAAAAGCAAGGGCAATGTTGCCTGCTGTACTGACCTATCATTTCTTGCTGCATTGTCTGCAGGGAAGCAGAGATTGCGTTGGAGCAACGATCTGACATGTTACGGCCCAGGCCTTCCTCAATGTGTTTATGTAGCTCCTGACAAAAAAAGGAAGAGTTGTTAAGCTTAAAATAACCATAGGTAAGATGCAGGCTGCAACTGCTAGAACTTCCTAGTTGAAAAAAACCTCCCAGAACAGGAGCACACATTCTGTCTGCCCACTATTCCAATATTAATTTCATTTTTACCTCCATTCTTCAGTAAGAGGAAAAATCAAATTAAAAATGTCACATGTACTCTAGTCTAGGGAAAATTCTGTTTGATCTATGCAATGTGATACATCACATGTAACAATTTATCAGTGAGGTTATGAAAAAAATACAATCTATTTCTTCATTTTTTAATGGTTTGTTTTGGTTTTCTTTTTAAATATGTTCATTTTTTTAGAAGCTGTCCAAACACAAGGGACATTCTAACAAAAGATTGTGCACAATATGAAGAGCTTAACTCGTATCCTGTTTGGAAGAATGTTAAGCATCTCAATGACCTGGCACAATTAACAACTCAGAGAAAAAAAAAGAAAAAAAAAAGACCTCTTTAAATTGCTTCAGGAACCAGTGGGAAGCAAACATCACTTATACAACCATAAAATGGTTTGGGTTGGAAAGGACCTTAAGATCATCTAGTTCCAACCCCCCTGCATGGGAAGGGACACCTCACCCTAGACCATGTCACCCAAGGCTCTGTCCAACCTCGCCTTGAACCTGGTTCCATCCCTGGCCAGAGGTGGAGCATTTACCAGTATCTTTTGGCAGCCTGTTACACTTACACTTTTGTAAACTTTAAGAACCACTTGAGATGGATGGAAGTCTGCTTGGTATTCATCTACTAGCACTGAGAGCCGTCTGATTTCTTCTGCCATTGCATTTGACACCTAGAGAAACAGCACAAAACATTTCTACATACCCTAGGAGAGACACAAAACCAACACTGAAGACACTCATCTCTTAGTAAAGCACTGCTGAACACTAGGCACAACTGTGCCACACATTGTGTGCCAACTGCAATACTGGTGACTTGCAAAGAAGATGGCTGAGGAGTATGTAGACTTAGGTCTTCTGTAACAATGCAAAGACTGAGGCAGTGCAAGACTGAAAAATTAGCAGGCCTTTTCTGTATGCTCATAACAGCGAAAATAACATGTTACTACCAACAGTAAGACTGACATTATTCTAGACTGAAATACGGAAACCTACCTGAAATATTTTAGTACCTTAGGAAGCATTTAAGACTGAAATATCACAGCAGAAATAATCCCAACATTAATCAAAGTCTCTTTGTTTATTTAAAGCATCTTATACAAGTCTCTCTGAAAGTTTCCCCCGAGTATTTTCATTTTAGTACCTCAAGGAAAGAAAAACAAACAAAACCTGTCTTCTGAAAGCATTCCTTCCCTTCTGATCTCTGACTCTCACATTTCTAGTACCTCAAAGCATTGCCAGCACTTTGCATTTTTCCCACCATGCTGCAGCTGTTTCAGACAGTGGTTTTCTGCAGCCACTCCTCCTTACCTGCCTCTCCACTTCTTCTGTGATCTGTTTTATTTTCCGCTTGTAGTCTTGAGTAAGGAGCTCCAGCTGTTTGTCAATAAAACCTAACCGCTCCTGTCGCTCCTCTCGCATTTCCAGACAGTAAACTCTGGGGGGAGGTAAAAAGGGAAAACTGCCCATCAGAAGTCGGATAAATGCATTTTTGATCTACAGATATCATCTGAATTCCAGAAACAAGAGAAATTCTCCTGTGCAAGAGCAAAATGTGTCAGTATCTACAATACATTACATACCCGTGGCACAGGACAAAAAAAAGAGGTTCTTTTCCCAATACTTTCTAGTTCACCAGAAGCAAGACTACTGGTACATGTTCTTCCCACTCCCAAACATGCAGTATTCTGCTTTATATATTAAATCCTCATATTCCTTTAAATTACTCCCAGAATACAAGCTTCTGTTATGCAAGCACCAAGGCCCAGCTCTCCTCACCGCTGTTCCTGGGCAGCGATATGCACAGAATCCATGATGAGACGAACATCTTCTGCAATCTGCTTTGCTCTCACCGTGTGCTGCTCAAACTTTGTTTTTACTGCTGACTGTGAGATACATTCCTGCACACAAAAAGCAGCCCAAGATTAGCCACAGGCAGACGCACAGTAACACTATTTCTCCTCCCCATACAATCCATTTGCAATACATGGTCCCACTCCATGTTTATAAAACTCTTTTCCCCAGCCCTTCAGGAGTAAAACCTAAACAGAAGGTTGGTACACATAATGCTCACCTCAAATCTTCTCTCGAAGTTCTGAAACTCAAACATTCTTACTTGAAATCCATCTGCCAATGCTCCACCTGAGAGAAAGTACAGAACAACCACTTAAGTTTTTAGAAAGCAACCAGATGTTGGACATCAGGAAATGCTCCTACTTTACCTTGAAGCCAGTGCAAAAGTGCTGCTAAGCCACCTCTTTGGTTTTGACTGCTCTATTAATAATTTGACCCACCCTAATTTCTTCCTTTTTTTTTTGAACAAGATACAGAATCATAGAATGATTTGGGTTGGAAAGGACCTTAAGATCACCTAGTTCCAACAAGCCTACCATGGGCAGGGATGCCTCACACTAGAGCATGTCATCCAAGGCCCTGTCCAACCTGGCCTTGAACACTGCTAGGAATGGAGCATTTACCACTTCTCTGGGCAACCTAAGGGTGTCTCACCATCCTCACAGTAAAGAATTTCATCCTTATACCTAACCTGAACTTCCCCTGTTTAAGTTTGAATCCATCACCCCTTGTCCTACTGCTACAGTCCTTGATGAAGAGTCACTCTCCAGCACCCCTGTAGGCCCCCTTCAGATATTGGAAGGCTGCTATTCTCCATTTTCTCCCCTGTAAGAAAATGGAAAGTTTCTGTTAGCTTTCCTTACCTCCTTCTGGCATCCCTTGAGCCTTCTGAATCCTGGCATTGAGCACTTCTTTTGCTGACACAAAGAAAATGCGATCCCCTGCCTGGGCTCGATCCACTACACCCAGCTCATCTACTAGGAAACTGGTGCACCTCTCCATGTGCTGCCGACGCACCTGAGGGACAAACAGGATAAACACCACGTGCAGTTAAATCCACTTTACATTCCAGCTCTTCAAGGTTAGGTCAGGCACCCTGATGCCCTCTGCTGGTCTAAGCTATTCCTAATAAGGAATATCTTTGCTGCTTGATGGAATCTTCCAGAGGTTATCAAAGTGATCCCACTTCAAAAAGCCCCTGTGAAACTCTTGATTTCCAGCTCTGAATTTAAGAGTCCTGATCACTAGTCTATACTCCTTCTGGTTGCCACTCAAAGGTAATAAAAATACAAACTGCAAACCACATACAACACTATGGTTCTACTCACAAGGACCAGAGTAAAAAACAGACTCCATGCAAACAGAAAGATTTTAAACACATCACAAACCTCTTCCATGTATTCTGGTTCAGAGGCAGATGCATCCCAGCGGTTATTTAAAATAAATATATTGGGTCGAGACAGACGTTCATTCACCTTGTGAAAGAACTGCTTCTCCTAAGCAAAATGGAACAAAACCTCTTCAGTTAATACATCAATGTTTTTTCTTAACTTTTAGCCAAATTCACTGAACAAGTGGACTTGCACATACAGTTTGCATCAATGTTGATTCAGAATTTGCCACCAGGACAAATACATCAGCATCTAGACAGAATTTGTCAATCCAACTGTCCAGCTCTGTGGTTACATCAATGCCAGGGCTAGAAATAAAAAGAGAAGAGAGATTACTATGCTGTGGAAACAGCAAAAAATAGAATTAGAAAGGTTAGGAGATGTGTTTTAGCTTTTCAGGGCATTAATTTCCCATGTTTGAGCTACACTGAGCTGAGGTCACAAAGAGTACAGGCTAAAAGGCAATACCAATCAAGAGAAACTCTGACTGTTAAGTACAGGCAAGTAACTTTAGTCCCTGTCAGAACAGGGTTGATTTCCTTGATGTTTGTTAAATTAGTATTTGAAGACATTCTTGTAATTAATATGTGATAAGCAGGAAAGGAAAGAAAGATATTTCTCACCTGTCCATCAGCACCAAGTCATCCTTTAAGAGAGGACATTTGGAATTGGGCCACATTACACTGACAAGGCTGCCAGCATTCAGAAGTTCATCTTGATGAAGGGCATGAGCCAGCTGGTTTACTGTCTATTAAAAAGATAGATCATTTATAACATTGCCTGCACGCTAAGACCCATTAACACAGTTACCTCCCCTTCAGGGCTCTTCACAGACAATTTAAGATAAAACCTGACTCTAAATCACTTTCTCCTTGGGAGGTTTTCCACATAAAACTCACTTGAGTTTCCTCATCAAAAGGCATCTGCCTAGTGAGAGTTTACTGTCAGGAAAGGCTACCAGGATTACCAGGAAGTCTTGTGCTCTCTCTGCCAGTCATACACAGCTCAGAACTTCCTGAGTCACAGTTCTGGTTCCCTGCTATCACTTACAAATACAACCGATCATCTTTCTCACAAAATGAAAACATTTCACCCTGTAACTTGCTTCATTCCTCCCTTCCTGCACCTAACAAAAACCTGTTCTTCATCTCTACTCCTTTAATGATTAAATAACTTAACTTTGAAGCTTATTCTTAATGCTTTACATTTTTTTGCTCCTTCCTTTTTCTGGCACTTCTGAAGAGCTCTTCTCCTTTCCCTTATGCTTAAGGAAATCATACCTTAACATTTTTCTTTTCCTCTGAGCCTTCAGTAAGCAGGAAAGCTTCATGTCCATCTGTCCCCTCTACACGCAGGAAACAATTAGTGGTGTGTCCAATTCCTGAAGGAAGGACCTTGTCCCATAGCATGGCATTTATCACAGTGCTTTTCCCATTGCTTGTCCTGAAGTCAGATTAAAGAACAGTAGAGCTAGGCTTCTGAGACTTGGGTATACTCATTTTGATGTTACAGAAAGTTCCCTAAACCCAAGTACTACCACAAGCATTAATAATTTCAGTGCCAGAGGCAGCTTACAAAAAGCTTTTGTTATTTTCTTATTTGAAGCATACTTCCAAGTTGAAGAATTACATGCTATATTTGTTTCCAATTTACAAGAGGACTAGCACCAGGGACATGCCCATTACAAGCAAAAGCTGGAGCATCAGTGTTTCTATAAATACTTTTTCCTGGTTACAGTCCTAAAGATGGCAGCTGCTTTACTGAGTGGGGAGTGTAGGCAGCAAGCACGTGACTCACCTGCCAAAAAAAGCAACTTTCATGTGTCGCCTTGCCAGCACTTCACTAATGCCATTCACTTTCGACAGGTAGCCTTTGACTTCCAGTACCTGCTCTTCTGTGGTGACAGGATCAAGCTCTACATTCTTGTGTGTGTCTAAAACCAAAATACATCACGTCTCTGAACTGCAGAAGTCATCTGTCTCACTACTCCCCATGATGTAACACACATAACTAAATGCTTATCTGTGTCCCCAAGACTGTGTGGGCAATCTTGACACATGCAATTACACACTGGGGCAATTTTGCACCAGTTTTTATCAGCTGGTCTCTTTTGTGTAGCTAATAACCATTCTCAACCTTAGGACTGCCTTGAACAGTACACAGGCAACACTTCAAACATGCCAACACCCTTAAAAATAAATCTTCTGTCCGTAACTTTAGCTGCTAAAGCCAATTATTGGCATATGCCATGTGTCACTTGCAACGTGTCTAGGTAAGAACTGAAAGAAACATAGGCAAAAAACCCTGAAGGGTCTCATATAGCTTAAACTCCCAAACAACATAAAGAACAAGCATAGCTCACTAACTAGCTGTCTCCTGATGACACGCATGAACTTGTCAGCTTGAAAATATGAACCCTGAACACCCAAACTCAATAAAATAATCTTCTTATTATAAATATGATATATAAACAGTGTAAGTGTACAAATAAGCACAGGTCTAGCAGTGTCATTTAACTGAATGGGGGGGTTGCTGTGTGAGTGAAGCACTGTTACACACCTGCAGCTCAAGAACGCATCTTACCTTCCAGGAACGAGGAGCTCTCACTGATGTACGCAGCCAATTGTTCAAAGATACCATTGATTTTCTTCTTTGCAGTGACAAAATGTTTAAGTGGAGAAGCATTTACCTCAGCCATGTGTCTTTTATCCTTCTTCACTGCAACTATTGACTTGGAACGAGTAAACAGCAGGGACATCGCGCTACTGGGGAAAATGCAGTAAATAAAGGTGGCTCACCAAGTGAGCTATCCAACTCCAACTTAGCTATCCAACTAAGCATCCCACCAAGAGCTAAACACACGCTTTAAAAACAGCCTTCTTACACAACGAAATTGTTTTATTTTCTACAACTAGATATTACTCATAGATCAGAAATTAATGAAGAAAAAAGCAATTTTCCTCCTCCCTCCCAATAAACAGGCCCCTGGTGATATCTGCTCCCCTTCCTCTGCTTACTTTGAGTTTCGTTTTCACCAGACAGGCATGGTCAGCTCGAGTCCCTCTTGAACGTGAACGTCTGCAGGCCCTTTACCTGCCTCCTCCCTCGCCCTGGCCGACCTCCGTCCCGCAGCTCTCCCAGCGACACCGAGTCCAGCCTGTCCCCCTCCCTGCGGCAAAGGGACACGGGGGATGAGGGGCACAGGCTGCCGAGCTCCGTGCTGGGCCGAGCTGTGCTCTCCCGCTACCGCAGTGACCAGGGACCGCGCTGGGCTGATGCTCCGGGCGGCCGCCATCGCCTTCTCCTCACGCACGCCTCAGGGGGCTGGCGCGCACGACCGAAAGGCGGGAACCGGCCCCTCTCCCACTCCCACCACGGAGGGGCGGCAAGGCCATGCCCCGGAGGCTCCCCCGCTCCTCTTCCCTCCCTTCCCGTGTCCCTGCCGCCCGGGAGAGCCCCGCCGCGGCCCCCAGCGCCCCTCGGCCGCCAGGCACCGCCCCACCGCTCACCTTCAGCGCACCGCCGCCATGACACCCCGCGGCACCGTCACCAGCCCGGCGGGGGAAGCGCGCGTCATCGGGGCGCGACGGGCGGGCCCTCCCGCGGGGCACCATGGGAGCCGTAGTTCTGAGGGCCTCAAGGCCCAGCCGGGCCTCATCCGCGCTGGTGCGGAGTTAACGCGGGTTCCCCGGGCCCGCACCGCGCAGCCGAGGGACACCCGGCTCTGGAACCCCCACGGCGGCACGGGCGGAGGAAAGACACAACAAGGCACGTGAAAAAAAACAACCAATCCTGCTGAATAAATACATACACCTTTTCGACACCGGATCGCGTCCCTTCGCGTGGTAACAGCGAGCTCCGCATGCCGCCTAGCACGATTTATTACTGGTTTACTTCTCAAACCCATTGCCCCTGCCTGGGTTTTCCTCCCGTGGGGCTGCAGCCTTGAGTCACACCCAAAAAGCACACAGAAAGCAGCAGGAAAAGGGCAATGTCGCCTTCCGTCAGGGTTGGACTTGATGATCCTAAAAAGGCCTTTCCCAACCTGGTTGATCCCTCAAGTCCACTCCAATTCTGTAAGGCTCCCTGCCACGACGTACATGGCTAAAGCTGCTCTGCCTACTTTAATATGACCCATCCTAGCTAAAAGGGCTCCTTTATCTACAGTTAAACAGAAGCTGGAGCCACAGAGAACTAAGAGAAAAGTGGGGTTCTCTTCCTAAGGACAGCTGTGGTGTGAATTTACTGCTTGTGAAACATCCTGACTGGGCTGGCAGCCCCGGAGTGTAACAGTGTGTGGTGAGCAAAGTTATCTTACAGACAACAGCAGAAAAGGTTCTTTCCCTTCCCTCTCCACCCATGGGCCTAGTCCAGACAGATTTATACACCTACCAGTTCACCTCAAGCTCTCAGCACCTTCCAACCAGTCATTTCTATCATGTTCGACCCCACTAGACAGGAGGCTGGAGTGGAGTATTTGGTTCGTAATCTCAAATAATTGATAATGACTCCCTCCAAGTACCAGAGAACAGCTCTTTGATGGCCCATTCAAATTAGATACAAAGAAAATTATCAAAACGCTCTCTGAGAACTCAATGAGGCCACCAAAGCCCACTGGGTTGTTATCCAGGCATTGATGAGAGCTTCTGACACTCTCAACTGGGATAGAACAGATACCCTTCAGCACTGATCCAGTTGTTCTCAGCCTTCCCTTCCTCAGATTTTATCTACCCATACCAACATGGACTGATTCTGCCTGGGCATGCATGCTCCTTTCAGCCTCTGTAACACAAGGTAGGGAGGCAACCTTTTATCTCTTCAGTCTAATCCCAGAGGTAAAGCATCATTAGTGGACCTTCCTTTAGCTAACCAGAAGCACCTGTATTGCCACTGCTACTGCTTTGGACTTTGTGATAGGCTTCCAAGGACTGCAGAGGTAAGGAATCAGATGATTTTCAGGCTCTTACTACTGAGTTTCATCTGGTATGACATTTAACTGCTGTGACTCCTGGAGTCTGCTCCCTGATTGGCTTATATTTGGAATAGTATCCAGAAATTACTGTCTAATGTCCAGTCCCGCATATGTGGATACGTGGATGAAAATGAGTTTCCAGCTATCTGGAGAAAGAGCTCGTGACTTGCTTCCAAGAAGCTGGATTTCGAGTCCAAGAAAGCATTTTTGTAAAGCCAACCAATCACTGAAGGTTCAAGTAAATCGCACTTCCAAGAGCGAGCGGATGAGGAGCACAATCAAAAATGAAGGCACAATATCTCCTTCCAAATTCTACAGCAATATTCCTAGATATCACCGCAGGATCAGAGAAGAAGATCTTCCAGTAGTGGAGTCTTAAAATATCATTAAGAATCAATATCCAAATAGCTTTGATCAATGCCTTAGAAACATTCAGCAGCATTCCCTGATTCCACTCAAAGTCAGCAGTGAGCAGGGCCAGGGAAAGGTCCTTCCTGTGAAGCATGGCTCTAGGGGTCAAGAAAGGACACTGCAATGTAACGGGTTCCTTTGGTGGTTGGAAGACCTTCATGGTAGTGGGTCAGGCGTCCCGGATGCATAAGGGTCCACCCTTTTCGTGGAGCTCGAATGGAGCAATTGTAGCGCAGGAACCGGCAGCCTCCTCCCTGATGGAAACACAAGAGACACATCAGCTGGGTACATCAGCACGTCAGGGAAAGAGTCCCTGCCTCCTTCTTGGAAACCTTCAGAAAATCTGGGAAGGTACTTGGAGAATCTTCCATGTCCTGATGCATTCAAGAATCTTTTTACCCTAGACAGTTATTACTCAGCATCCTTAGTGTGAAGAAGCCAGATGTGGGTAAGAAAAGCGTTTCCAGCTGCCTGGACCACTCCAGAAGTTGTACTGCATTCTTGACACACTGGCACACACTTACCTCATAGTCTATCCCAACTTTGTTCAAAGCAATGTTAATGGTAAAGGTGGAAGCATCATGGTGGGGCACTAAAGAGGGCTGCTCGTCAGGTCTGTAGCGAACGACAAAGGCCAGCTCAAACTGAGTCTGTAGGAGGGAAGAACAAAGTGCACATCGGTTACAGGGCTACAATAGTCCATGGCTACTGAGTTGCAGAGTAGGGTGTGATAAAGTGCATCCTGCTGCTAGGAGAGAAAGGAAACAATAAGGGAGGAGAATGTCATTAGGAAATCATGTATTTCCTGATGCATCTACTTACATCATACTCAGGGTCAACTAGGAAATAGTATGCATACTGCCAAAGGATTCCAGCAGTCTTTTCAAAGTTGCAACTACAGGAAGTGCTGATCTGAGCACGAGTTTTGATGCTAAGGCACACATACCTTGGTATAGTATCCTGGGTACAGTTTCTCTGTGATGGGTGCAATATAGTCCAGAAGAAACTTATACCATTCTCTTTCAAAGCCAATCTGATTCATGTGTATGTCAATAGTTGGGACGTTCTCATATCCTCCTTGTATTCTGCTGTCCTGAAACAGAATCATGAAAATATCCGTAAGGATGGGAACCTTGGACTTCAGGAGAGAAAAGCACTTGTTTCTGGTAACTACGAGTAAGAAAGATTTTTATTGATCAGAAATTTCAGGATTAACAACTCATTTCAAGAAATAATTACAACCCAAGGTAAAAAAAAAAAATACCATCAGAAGGGCTGAACACTGTAACTTCAGAGGATGCTAAAGAGGACTCCGGAAAATTCATTCACATTTAAGAACAGGGGCAAAATCATAGAGCCCTATCAGGAACAAAATTGTTTTGCCTCCAGTTTCCTGGTTTAACTGTGAGATCTAAGAGCCTCCTACAGGAGGCACTGCTGCCATCCAATACACACGAACAATGGTGTGACCCAGAAATCAAAAAGCTCCTGCTTCTTCTTACCGTGTTGTCACCTGTGGACCACTGGCCATAATGTTCCATTTCTTCCACCAGCTCATCACAGGCAATGTCAGTGAATATGGGGAACCAGTAAACATCTGGGCAGGGCTGCAGAAAGTAGACAGGTGAGAATAGCAGAAAGAAGGACGTGCTTGAGGCAAAAGGAATAAAACTAAACTGACTGCAGATTGAGTCAGTTTAAATGGAAAGTAACTAAAATATTGAGGATAGAAATTTGTCTTCTGATATATGTGCTCCACTTCCACTTAAGAGAGCTGGATGTACTTCTAGAAGAATGATTTGGCTCTAAAAATACTTTCAAGGTCACGATTCGTCTGGATTTGAAAGACTATGAGGTTGTGCTGAACTGCTTATTCCTGACAGTAGTGACGACTGTCATTCTCAGGAATGTCTTCAGCATTGTCCTGATGCTAATCTCCCATTCTGATGGATAACAGTGATGTTTTCTTACCATTTCTACCAATTTCCCTTTCAGAGCTGCTGTGTAGTTTTCATGGATGTACTTTTCCCTCCAGTCCTGCAGTTAAAAGATAAGCAAACCAGTCATTTCTGTGGGGCCTGGTTAAAGAGGCAATGAAAGGCCAGGCACTAATGCAGCAATTATTTCACAGGCTTTGAAAATTCAGATGTTATGAATCACACAAACACGCTCTCTTTAACTTCTATGACTATTCTTCTCATCCCACCTGAGAGACATTGCTACTACAAAGCCTGGACCTTCCTTATTGGTGAAGCTGGTCACGAAATCTTCACATGCCACATTGCTAAGCCATGCTAAGCTGAGCATGCAGGTTCTCTTACCTCAGGATTGCTGAATATTTGCCAGAGGTCATTGTGGAGGTGAGTTGTCTGGTAATTCTCCAGGGACAGTATGTGCCCAAACTGATGTCGATTGGTCAGGTACATGAAGACTCCCTGCAGGATAAAGGGAAAGAATCAAGACCTCACATTTCTGTGAGCCACTGTGAAATATAAGCACTGGACAGCTCTCCAATGCTGACGGCTCAGCCCAAGCTGTTCATTTACCCATTCTTTCTCCTATGAGCCTTCAGTTTGATCTCCACCCTCGATAAGAGGAACTTTGAAAGGTTATAGGCAGTACTTCTGTACCTCTTGTCAGCCAGGCTTGGAGCACCTGCTGTGAGATTAGGTTCTTCCTTCTTACCCTGTCAAACCCATTTAGAACAGTCCTCAACAAGCCCAAGAACAAACCTGTTACCCACATTTACTGGTCCCTGGCTCTCTGTAGTTCCACAGCAAGACAGAAATCTCACACTATTCCAAGCCTGAAGAGTACTGAATAATGCCAGTTCACCCCGTCCCATGCCCCACAGAGCTGAATTCCTTGAAACTACTTAATCCTGTCACCTCCACTCTGGCATGCAGCTCTCTCCTGGCAGCCTCTCTCTCCTCAACTGACCTGATTCCGAACGTTGTGGCAGAAAGCCATGTCAGTATCCAGCTTGCCACTGTGGAAGAGATCTCCCTGGTCAAGCTCCGATCGCAGAACCTTGGCTTTAACCAGGTAAACGCTGCTGATGTAGGGAACGTTCCAAAGCCCACTGAAAACACATGGATAGAAGAGCAAGGCTTGAAATACCACTAAGACAGAAGCTGCTGGACTGGCCAAGATGGCAGGCAGCACTGCAGTGTCAGCCAGGCTTGCCTAAACGAGCCAACTCAGAACAGCAGGGAGAAACCATACCAGTAGGGATTATCATTCCAGGAAAAATCACTTATATTGCCCAGAGCTTTTAAGATGCACAAATGTTAGTCCACTGTGAAAGCAATTAATTGACATTGTGTGGTTTTGCTGGGACATAATTACTGGCTTGAAAATCTTCCCAGAGAGATCAACGTTTTTTTTCCAATAATTTAAACCAGTGAAGCAGCCAAAAATGCATAAGCTGATTTCCAGCATTTCTCACACCTATAATAGCCCAAAAAATAAAGAGAGGGGCCCTCAAAAATAGGAATGAGCCAACAATTGTGTTTTGTGAATATACCAGTCAAGGATCATGTGGTATTTTACGAAGACTATCTGACAAAGATTAAACAGCACTTCATGGGATTTTTAAGGATCACACTAACTATAGCTGACATGAGCAAGATGAAGTGATTTCAGCCAAGTCAGAACTCGCAAACCCTAACTCTGATCACAGGAAAATCTGCCTGAAGTACCTTACTGGCTCTACCCAGGAGAGAACAGAGAGCAACTTCCAAATGGGAGTAGAGAGTTCTTTTCCTTTCCTATACACAAAGATAGTTGTGCTCTCTGGTTCTTTGACATTACCTAGTTTGAGGAGGATGTGCTGCAGCGATGTAAGTTCCTCAAATGCAGCAATGTTTTACAACTGAGGAACTGCACCAGTAAGAAGCTCTCTTTGCATACTCACACTCTCCGCCTTTGAACAATATCCACGTAATCTTCTGAGCGGGCATAGTACCCATCAGGGCTCAGTGCTCCCCAGAAATTTGACCACAGCTTCTCATGACGGCTTACCAGTGGGGCAATCACCAGCCTGCGAGCACAAAAGGAATTGCAGGACAAGATGTTACCACAGGAAAAAAAAGGGAAAGATTTACAATCCACAGGACTGTAGCAGTCAGGGTCCCCCACACTTACAGAGCTGCTGCTTCTGTTAACTCTGTTGGAATAGAATCCCACATAAGAAAGGGCAAATACGGTCACAATCTCCTACTGCACCCTGCAGTAGGTCTTTTAGAATCTGATTTGTTCTAGCACCTATATAAAGACAAAACTAGAAATGATTTACACCCACTGCCTAAAATCCAGGGATTACGACTACTGTAGAAAAAGACTAAAGGAGAGGTTTTGTCTAATATTCTGACACAGTTCTCCTAGTGCTTTACATATCACAGTGATAAAAGAGCTCACTGTATTCCCCATGTGAAAGATGACCAGTAAGGATTGCTCAGACCAAAGAACCTACTTGTTCTGCTCAATCAGGATCCTTAGAGTTTCTGTGTTCTTCAGAACTATCTCAGCATCCAGGCTAAAGTAATAGTCACAGCCAGGATCCTTTCTGCACAAATCCCTACAGACAAAGAGCAAGAAGAGTCAGAATGGACATGGGGAATTAATGCCAAGAACATTGAAAGGAAAGGGTAACTGAGAGAAGAGAAGCATCCACTTGACAGTGATGATCCTCAGATGAAAGAGACTGCCTTAGTGTGGACACAGGCTGACTCTGCCAGCCATCACATACGGCTTCTTCACTTACATGCCCAAGTTACGTGCCTCAGCATTCTCCATCTCATCATCTGGCCCAATCACTTTGACAGCAAGATATTCTTTGCCATGCTCTTTAACAAAAGAGTCCACCTGCATCAAGTGATGTTGTTCCTATTCCAAAAGAAAAATAAGGAAAAAGATGGGCTCATACCAGGGTGCTCAGGCTCCTGTTCTCAAAAATGCCAAAGCAGACAAGCAACAGCTCTTCCCACTTCCACATCTTTACAGCTGGATGGAGCTATCTTATAGGTGCCACTGCAGATAAGTACTGGGATTCTGGTGTCCTCAACATAAAAAGGACATGGAACTGTTGGAACAAGTCCAGAGGAGGCCATGAAGTGGATCAGGGGACTGAAGCACCTCCCTTATGAAGACAGGCTGAGAAAGTTGGGGCTGTTCAGCCTGGAGAAGAGAAGGCTGCATGGAGACCTCAGAGCAGCCTTCCAGTATCTGAAACGGGCCTATGAGGATGCTGGGGAGGGACTCTTCATTTGGGACTGTAGTGATAGGACAAGGGGTAATGGGTTCAAACTGAAACAGGGGAAGTTTAGATTGGATATAAGGAGGAAGTTCTTTACTGTAAGGGTGGTGAGGCACTGGAATGGGTTGCCCAGGGAAGTTGTGAATGCTCCATCCCTGGCAGTGTTCAAGGCCAGGTTGGACAGAGCCTTGGGTGCCATGGTTTAGTGTGAGGTGTCCCTGCCCATGGCAGGGGGGGTTGTACTAGATGATCTTAAGGTCCTTTCCAACCCTAACTATTCTATGATTCTATGATTACAGAGTCTGGAAGTCTAGCTAAAGGTTGCAGAGGTACCTAGAGTACAGGAGCACATTTTCCCCACATTTGCTAAGACTCTTAGAAGCCAACTTTACTTACATGGTTGTGAATGAAGAGCTGGATTCGTTGCTTTGGGTAATGAAGGTTAAGAAGCCTCAGGAAAAACTGGGAAAGGAACGGAGTGGGCTGCTCGATGAAAATGCCAATCAGAATCATTGGTAATGCCTCATCCTACATTGATGGAAAGAGAAGTGCTGGCTCATGTACCACATCAGACACAGGAGATCCCATTGTAACTGTAAGACTTGAGAGCTTTGAATAGATATTAGCCTTACCTTAAACCCCGTGAGGCTTCGCAGACCTTCATCACACACAGTGCAGCCAGTCTCAAATGTCCATATTTGAGGAACATAGTTTCCCAGATAGTTGAGCTGCAGCTGCAAAAGGCAATTTACCATGTTAGACATTCCAGGAGAGGGGAGCTTCTTTGCATCCACCCCCATGTAAGATCATGTCTGATCAGAACTTCATTTACCCTTTCCTTGGACTAAAGAATCTGAAAAGCACGACAGCCTGAGGGGCTAATTACACACTAACCTTTGAACCAGACCCATCTTGTGCTACAGACCTGGACCACTTATTGTTTTTCAAACATAAATGTATAAAAGGAAAGTCAATATATGGGAAGACAGTGACCTGACACACTTGAGCCTAAAGGGTCGCTTTGCAACAAATATATACCAAATCCCTCAGGATATCCACTTACCTTGGTGGGTCCATTTCCATGAATCACCACAGGCAGAGTGTCATATAACAAGTTTCTTGCTCTCACTCGTGAGTTTTCAAACTTCAGAACCACCTCATCTAGAAAGGACATTGCCATCATGTTATCAGAGGAAGGCTTTTAGTGATAAATTGGCAGCAGGGTGCCTTGTTTCTACAGAATGACTGTTGAAGGATGAAAGCATGGACGTTTATAACCATGCACCAGTGGTTTAAGGGCTACAGACCACATCCAGAAAGGAGAAAAATGTTCAGAGTGATCCTGTGAAGTAACAGGAGGATGGCTGGGAAGTTGGACAGAAATCCAGCTTGCTGGACTGACACATATGCCTTATACTGGGCATTAGCAAAATCCACACTGATACAGTCTTTCAGCACGGACATTTACAAACTCTACAGTGAGGACCAGCTACTGATGGCCAGGGAGGACTCAGGCCCTTCCCACCTAAGCATTCTATGCATGTTATCTCTTTCTCACCCCTCAGAGAAGTCCACCCTCCTGGCAGAGATCATCCAAGACATCTCCCCAACACAACGACACAAAATCCATTGGAAAACAGACTAGCACAGAGCCAAATTCCAGTCTCTACATGAGTACAGGAGCTAAAAACTACTGTGCCATTAGAGTTTGTTACCTGACTGGAATTATGGTGGAATGGTGCATGACTATGAACTGAAAACAGGCAGCAGTGGCAGGAGAGTAAGTAAATCACTTTTACCAGGACTAGAAAAATGAATTAATCAGCAGGTCAGGTCAGCAAGTGCTCACAGGCAGTATCTGGCTGTGTCTCACTTTCTATGCCATTCCAGACAGAGCTCTGAAGCGGAAAGACAGGCAAGCCCCAGGCAGGGTTGTGTGTTATCACTTGCACTGAAAATCCCTCCCAGTTTTAATCCCCAAGGCTAATGCAATCTGACATGCTTGGAGATCCAAATGGTATGGAGGTGCAAGATGGAAAACCTGACCTGCATTCCCCCAAGTGAAGAGGCAATTGCAATAAGAACCTAGCTGGTCACAGTGGAATTGCAAATACATCCCAGAATTCTGGCAGAGGCTTTTTACTGAAGCTTATTCTGCAGAGACAGGAATTCCTGACATTTAATCCCTTCAGCCACAACTTTATTTCTGGTGTCAACATGCAGTTGCATTCCAAGGAGAAGTAAGATTCCTTCTTCCATCTCACCTAATGCTCCATTTAAGTTTTGGAAGATCCGACTTCTTTGGTCTAGACTGATGTTGATACTTTCCTTTAAAAGAATGAGATAAATAACCTGAATTAGAACACAAGTGGGCATCCATTCTTTACTTGCAAGAGATCCTATGCTGAGCAAAGATACATTGCATTCCCTTGATCATTTCCATACTCGGGCTCTGAAGCCTAAAACACTCCTGGCTAATCCTCATTTTCATTTCAATCTGGGAGAATTTGCCATTTTCTACATCAATTTAAACGTATCAGGCAAACCCATGCAAATAAATATTTTAGAGCTCTTGTGGGTGTGCCAATAATAATATGCAGCATATTAATGAAGTATCCTTGCAGGACAGTCATATAAACCCTACATATAACATGCAGGAATGCCAAGACAGCAAAACCATCTGCTGTGAAGACAGTTTCTCACCATCTATCCACAGGGCAAGTGTTACCCCAAGTGTTGCCCCAGGTACTGATGTCAAACCAGAACGCAGTAAGGACACAAGGCCAGCGTATGCAAACTTTGTTTTTACCCCTTGCTACAAGACACTCTGACTGGGTTTCTCTCAGACTAAAACTCAGCTCTGACTTAGCAGAGTTCAGTGCCCCTGCAGACATCTGTTAAGACTGATTACTTGAAAGGACAGCAGGGTGCTAACATCCACTGTCTGAATGCCAAGTCAGTGGAATTACTCAGCCTTTACGTAGCACAGGGCCAGAACTGCAGATGAGAACATCAAGGGAACTGTCCATGTCAAAATACCACGGGGCCATATTCAGATTAGGGGAAGCAGAAAGTGCAGCTGTTCTGAATTTACCAGCTTTGCAACTCCTTCCCTCATCAGTCTGAAAGCTATTTCCTATTTCTAATGTTTCCTCCTGACTTTACTTTTACAGTTTGACTTCTCAGTTCTCACACATTTGTGGTGTCCCTCAGGGACAGACTGTGCTGCGTCATGCAGAACTGGGCAGGGACAACAGAAGCAGAATCACCCTGTGGGCTGGATGATTTGGCCAGTGCAGCACACAGTGCTGAATGGCAATGCTGCTTTCAGGGTCCCTCCCAGGCTTCTGGATGATGTTACGTGGCATGCTACAAAGGCTGATGTAGATTTTGATGGCCAGGATCTGGAGGTGTTTTGCTGAAGGCAGTGCAGCCTTCTCTGTTCCAGAAGGGCTACCCACTGTGACACCTACGGTCCCCATCCTGTGCATCAACAGTGGCTAAAAGGCTGTGAACCTTTGTCCCTTCATCACCTCAAATCTACTCAGGCCTCACCTGACTCTTTACCTAAAAGCTACTTCAGTGCTAGGCTGGATATATCTAAGTCAGCACTATGCTCTGCAGGGAACAAGTCTGGGTTTCACATCCCCTGGGAGGAGGCTGGTTATTTCTGTCACACTCTACAGCTTTAAACATCAGCACATACAGATACTGGCATGAGTTTCCAGTAAAACATGTTTTAAGACATTTACCATCCCAGTCACATTTTAAGTTTAAAGATAAAACCTCTATTAACAGAACAAGGGGGTAGTGTCTAGAATGCAAATTTTCAGAAGGGAAACAACTGACTAGGCACACTACTGGCCTTTTCCATGTAAGGATGCCAGAGCAGTAACTAAGAGTCAGTATGTATGTCATTTACTTCTTTTACTGTCAACAGGGATACTGCACAGAGGATTAACAGCAAGGCTCCTCAGATAACTCCTCCTCATCCCAAAATCTAGTTACACCTACTCTTTTTTCTGGATCCAAGAAGATGTTTGTATAGAAGAGCTGGTCACTGTCATCGTCCTGTCCTTTCCACTCCTCCACAAGCTTCATCAGGTTTGGAGCATAACCTATGAAGCCTGTGGGAATAAGCAGGAAGAGGTGTTTCAACCCAAACAGCCATAAAAGGGAAGTACTCCTGTATACATATTCTTTCACACACTCTTCTCACTTCTTTCACACAAAGTCTCACTCCACTCTGTGTTGCTGCAGAGACACATGAACTTTCAGCAAAGGCGTGTACAGACTGCACTTCCCAACACGGACTGACACCAGAATCAAACCTGTCACCTTCACCACCAGCAAAGCTCAGATACCCCCACCCTGAATGACACATCTCACTGAAAAGGGAGAAGGGATAGGGAGCAGGTTCCTATCCTCTACAGGCAATTCATAACTACATAGGTTAAAGACAAGAGCATTGTTAATCTTTCCATTACAGCCAGATATGCACAGGACTTCAGTCTGCACCATCTTCTACACAGATGTTTTCCACACCTGGTCACTTGCTACTTCTCCCAAAGCCCTTCTAAAGGAATAAGAAGCTGAGAGCGGTTCTCAGCTGAAGGAATGCTCTGTGTCTTACCTCCAGAACCCAGGAAGCGCTTTCCATCTCGCACCTGAGGGTACTTGGCTTCCAGCTTTCTGTCAGGGTAGATGTAGTTTTCTGCTGAGAAGACCACCTTGCTCTTGGCTTGTTTGAACTTCTTCAGCAGTTCTGTGGGGCCCGAAGCAAAGAGTACATCATAGCTAAAGAGAGACAAGAAAGGGGCAGAAAGGAATGGAGTCAGAAAAACATGTCAGTGAGATAAGTTTCTAGAAACAGCTAATTCTTTAGGAATCCCTTTACTATAGCTCTGCCTCACAGTATTGCATTTTTTGTCATAATTATAGCTAATTAAAGTGCAATTTTATTCATAGAGTGGAAGATGATACTTTCCACTGCAGAAGATTCCAAACTAGCTTGGGGCAACTTATGCCCATTCTTATTTTCACAGAGTTTTCACTGATGATAAAAACAAACCTTCCAAGCTGATCTCTTCTTGCTTTTCCCCCTTTTAGAACCGTGAAGCCCTGGTGCCTTCCCTGTGTGTAACAACCTATGGGGAGAAGAATTGCTCTGCCATTTCTTTCTAGATTAAAGAAAGCCACAGGTGTTTTTACATCTCCTAGCATCCTGCCACTCTCCACTGAGCTCCCTGCAAATCTTCAGGAGGAACCTATGCTGGATGCCAAATCACTGGATGTTGCTCTCCAGCTGCTGTCTCTGGTTAGAACTGACTAATTCCCAGACAATGCTCCCAGAATGAGACTTGCATTTTCTGCAAGAGGATCCGCATACTTTAAACTCATTTTGGTGAATGAAAAAGTTACTCATTCCAGAGATTAATCATCCCAACTTCTCTAAACACACGTAGATATTCAGACCTGCAAAAGACATCTCCCTGCCATGGGAGCTAGAAACAGATACACAGATCCCAGCCCTCCCTGTTGCTGGGCATATGAAAAGACACTGAGACTCCAAACTGTCCTTTTCCCTCTTCACATTTCTCTGGCAGACTAACTCTTGGCTCCCAGGATTGTGTTGCAGCCTGCCTTACCTTATAAAACAAATAGTTCTGGTAAGAAAGGCCTGCCTGGATTCACAGAAATTGTTTGTTCTTTCTTTGCAGACAAAGGCAGCCAAATTCCACCACGGCACAAACAGGTATAATGCTATCAACTCTATGCCAGAGTTGGAATCAGCCTATTCTGATCAGACTTTCCCAGCTGCCACGGATGCAGCTCTCAGCAACTCTCAGGCAACTGCAGAGAATTCAGGGGGGAAAAAATGCAGAGGTCTGGGCACACCTTCCAAAAGCAATTTACTTCACAGTAAATTTCTTCTGAGTAAGAACCTGTCTAAACAGCCTTAGGATTCAGTTCAGGGCAAATACTTTCCAGCCCATTACCTCTCTATGAAAAGGATGATCAAGTCTTCCTTATCCACATACTGCTTCAAAGCTGACTTCAAGAGACGGACCTTCTGCCCACCTCCTGCTGGCTTCTTGTCATCTCCACCCTTCCACTCCTCATCCAGCCCCAGCACCTAAAGAATGACAAGCACAGGGTCTACCAAACAGGTCGTTTTCCCAGCAAGACACAGGGAAGAACCAGAACCCACAAAGTGACTAATCCTGACAACTCCCAGTGCAGATCCCAACAAAAAGCCTTCCAGAATCAGAAGAGATGAACCAGGTATATTCACTAGCCTTTGGACCCTTCTCTGGGATGGACAGAGTAACATGTAGCACAGTAACAAAGTGCTCTCAGCAGCAGGGACAGAAGCACAAACTGTACTGTGTGTTTTGGCACTGCAATGGAAAAGTGCCACAGGGCTCCCTTGAGCAGGAGTTATGGATCTCACTCAGGATAGAATAAAAGACTGGGCAGAAATGCCCCAGTCACAGTACTTTGTGGCTTCTATTTAACCACTTTGTGGCCAAGTCTTATTCATTCCACACTTCAAAATTCCCTCTGACCAACCACCAAGGCTGATGCCATCACCTGGACTTTGTAGTTGAAGAATTGGGCTGATCTTCTGAAACGCTGGAATCCCTCGGTCTGCTTGGTGGCAACAGTAAGAACCAGCAGGTTTTCTGCACATAGGAGAAAGCACAAGAGACACATTCAACTTGTTTTCACAACCAGCTGTTTTGTACCTGATGAAGAGGCTTTACTATCAATACTGAGCCAAAGTAGGGATCAATAATCTTAGAGGTACTTGACAGATGTGACAAAGGGAAGTCAAAATCCAACCACTGAGAAGCAAAGTGACTTTCCCAGTACATTCTTTATGTTGATCATGAATCCAGCAATAGAATCCAGGAGTCTCAACCTTTGCACAAAGAGTCACTGCTGTTGAAGGACAGACACAGGTTACATCTGTTCCATATGACATTGGCAGATGTTCACTTGAAATCAGGAAAGAGGCGTAGCCAAGCTGTAGAGCTCCCATATCCTGCTGAGAAGCAAACACATTGCTTACACCTCACCTGATTACCTCTATACTGTACAATATTAAACAATATTAAGCACTGTAGGTGTTCTCACTGCCCAAAGCCTCAACCTCAGGAAGAAAACCAGATTCAAATCCTACTTATCTGCTGCCTGGACTTTCTTGCAAGCAACCCAAAGATTCCCAGAAGGAAAAAAGAAAGAATGGATGTAGCCAATGTTTTATTGGAGGAACTGCAACAGGGGACAGAATGTGGCAAAGATGCTTTTAGATTTCAGTGTTTGATTGAAGAACCCAAAGCTAACTGCAGCACAAGCAAGACTGTTCCTTTGCAGCAGAGATTAGAATTTGGTCCTGGGTATAAAATGAGAGATTATGTAGAGATACAATTTCATTGCCGGAGTTATGAGCTAGAAAAAGAAAATACAATGTACTAAGTGTTTTTTTTCTCTGCTATTGAGAGCTACAATTCTCTTCTGTCACACAGAGTATGAAGAATTAAACCTGAAGGTAAAATACAGACATACTACAAAATGCCCATTTGGAAGTACCCATTTAGTGCAATTGGCTCCCTGTTCCCCACAGAGATGCTCTTTTGTCACTCAGCATTGACTGAGTGTAGGGAAGACCAAAATTAGCTAAATGTTCTTACTCCCTCTCCATGGCTGTTCCACTTTTCTGCTGCATTCCTGAGGTGTTTTCCAGACCTTTTTCCTACATACACAAATGTGAATTTAATGTGAATTTAATCCTACCATAACTTCCATCCACATGAACTTGCTTTTCATTTCCAGTTCCTGAAAAATGACAGCACTAAATCCTGAAGTTCTCTTTCAGAAGTCTCTCTATAGTACCACTGGAATATGTTGTTTATGTGGAAGCTCTGATTTATTCATTGTAATGATTAAATGCTAAACGTCATCTTAACAGTTTTGCTTAAGTAGAAAATTGTATAGGCTCTGGCAACAGTGCCTAAATGCAAACCTTGGCCATCTGATTTTAACATCAGAAAATACCTGGAAAATTGACAGTACATTTTCTTGGCTTAAGCAGACTTCTTTTGGAACAATGATTTTTTTTCAATGGATGCACCAGATGCATCTTCCTAGTGTACCCAAATTGATATTCTGCCTGACAAGGACAAGGGGTAACAGGTTCAAATTCAGCAGGGCAGATTTAGATTGTATATAAGGAAGAAATTCTTTCCTGTTAGGGAAGTGAGGCACTGGAATGGGTTGCCCAGGGAGGTTGTGAATGCTCCATTATTGGCAGTGTTCAAGGCCAGGTTGGATGAGGCCTTGGGTGCCATGGTTTAGTGTGAGGTGTCCCTGCCCATGGCAGGGGGGTTGGAACTGGATGATCTTAAGGTCCTTTCCAACCCAAACCATTCTATGATTCTATGAATCTATCTTAGAGAGGAAGGATCTAGATAGACCTGGCAAAGGCAGCAAAAATGAAAAATAAGTGTAAGACTCCAAGTTAGGAAGAAAGAGGATATTCCCAAGGAAATTCCTAAAATCCATCACCTGCATCAGAAAAAGAGAGGAGATTAGGAACAGTCAACAGACGGTCAGCTACAGGTGTATTTTGTTAGACACTTACACAGAGAAAGGATAAATGAAAGAATATGAATCCTGCAGTTTTTAAAGGCAGACTCTCAGAGGTATGAAGCGCATTCACAGTGCAGCTCCTCCAGCACACTCCAGTTCCTTGCGTCCTGTCCAGTCAGAGGGTGTAAACAAATAAGTAACATATATATATCCTCAGGGAATATGTTAAAGCCATTAAAGTTTCTAGCCATAGAGCAGCATGCACAAAACCATGACAGCTCTATTAGATAGCTCAGAGCTCATGGTTTCTGAGAAGCTGAAGCTCATACTGCCAACAAAAAGGGGGGCAAATATGGACTTGCTGGAAAGGAATGCATCTGTCTAGGTATCAAATTCTAGTAGCTGAAAAGAGAGGAGAAGGCATATGATAATGACAAAAGAAGGCAAGAAAGAAAAAGAGCCTGACTATACAATTATTTCAGCCTGAATCCTCAGACACCTCAAATTAAATAGGTCCCTAACTCACTTTCATACCACCACCCCAAGTTAGCAAACAACTGTTTATGATATGACTGCCAGGAGTCTGTGGGAGGAGAGGTGAGAGCTAAAGGCTCACATGGATGAACAGGAAGCGGTGTCCTGTTTCGAAGACAGTTTTAGTGCGCAGCATGTAAACTCACTGGAGCATGAAAAGCCAGCACAGAGACAAGGATCCCCCTCAGCAGAATTCCAAGTTACAGATTCCCTTTTCATTACTGGTCTGGGGGGGTAGGACTCCAAGACATATTAAGCTCAGTTTCTGTTTTGAGAAATCTCTGCAGTAGTGAGAGCTTTCCATCCCAAGAGACATTCCTTCAGTCCAGTACTAGAAGCTCAAGTTGAGCTATGCTGCCTCCACTCCTCCTTTAACCCTTTTTTCTCTTTCTCAAAGATGTTGCTGAACACTGGTAGAGCTGACAAGTATTTGAGAGGCAGAGCAGTAAAGCCTTTTAGTTACAGTATCAGAGTCAGGCATTTTAAAACTTCCAAAAGCACTTTTATGCCTCCCTGTTACTTCTCAGACGTAGAAATGGTTTTGTTAAGCTGGGCCTCCTGGGCCCAGAGACTCCTTGGGCTGACAATTAGAAGTCGTAGAACTGGCAAGGCTGCAGAATAGAAACACAGTGTGGGTAACAAAGCAAACATTGGACTAGGAAGCAGGGGAGCTGGGCTGTACTGCTAGCTCTGCTATGCAAAGAGAAGCCAATCTTGCTATCCCTCTGTAGAACGATAATCTTTTCCATCTGTAGAATGATAATAGAGGGCATTTATCACTTTTGTGAGGGGTTTTGAGTACTATAGATGAAAGGGATCCTGTAGGGACAGAGCACTGGAACAGGGACTCCAATATCAGTATCAGAGTTTTTATAGGAAGTGAAAATCTGTGACAAAATGAGCACAGTAACGGAAGATTTTAGAGTTACTTAATCCTGCTCTGACTCTACAGGGAAATCACAGCTGCATTTTAGGACAAGGAATGAATTTATCCCTAGGCTGTGCTTTGGGAAACTGTGCCACTTCCTGTTCAGAGTCCAAGAAAATACCATTAATACAGGGATCAAGTAGAAAAAATGCTGCATAATTTAGTAGTGGACAATATCATCTCTGTATTAAATTCGCATTTACTGAAGGTTGGGTTTTTTTAAGAGTCAGTTAAGATTCAGTTATGCTCAGAGCTTTTGCAGAGATCTAAAAGAACATACGAGAGAGAATATCATCATTCTCACATTACTCTGGGGAAGCTGAGGTACAGAAAAGGTAAGGCATTTCTTCTTTAAGCCATGCCAGAAACCAGTTAATTCCAAATCCCTCTTCCTAACCAACAGGTCTCATGCTCTTTTCCCAGCACCCAGGTTTTTATCTCTAGTTTGCTATAAAGCCTCACTAAAAACATGGAAGACTCGGGGTGTGTAAGGAAAGCAGGATAGCACAGAGAGGTTAATTTCTTACTTGTATCTGTTTAATAGATATCCTAAATACTGAAATGGTTTTGTTTTACTTAAGCCACTATAGTTAAAGAACTCCTCTTCCAACACCCCCCAGATACACATTAACTGTATTATTATTAGATAATATATATATAACAAAGGTAACTATACCTGAATCACATATTGTGAAGGGAAATATTCTAGGTAACAAGATGAAATCTCCTTTTAATTGTCACTTCTCTAATGAAGACAGAGATAATGATCCAAACTTCTTGGCAGAGCAACAGCACATGAACCTTTGTCAGCCTGGCTGACATCCTGCAGCTGCCCTAATCCTCCACTGTTCCCCTAGCTACTCTTCAGAGCATCTACCCACTGTTTATATGGAGATAGACTTCTGCGTTATTTTAGGAGCATCCTGGATCCCAGGTCACCGTGTGGCCAGACCAGGATCAAATGCTCTCTGTTACCCAATTCTTGAACTGTGGAAGTTCAACAGCAGAAAGGCTGACCCAAGTGGGATGCAGCCCAGGGGACTGCAAAGTACTTTACTGGGATGAGACGGTGTCCAAGGCTGCTCTCACACAACCCGGTGCTGCGAGTAACTGAGGCGCTAAAGAAGCATGTGCAGAAGGCGCCCACGCCGTGCCCTGCCTCAGAACCCGGCAGCAGCTCCAGATGCCACTCAGAGGCTCAGACCCGGCGGCGGACGCTCTTTCTCAGGCACTGCCTCCGAGCTGGACCGGGGCGCAGAGGCCGGTGCTGGCACCCGAGCTGCCGGCCCCCACCCTCGGCCCCGGAGCGAACCCCCCCTTACCTTCCTGCGGAGAGGCATCGCCGCCCCCCGCTCCGAGCAGCGCCAGCACCATCCAAAGCAGCAGCACCGCCGGAGGCCCCATGGAGCCGAATTCCCGCCCGGATTCCAGCCCGGGAGCCGGTACCGACCGGAGGCGCTGCCTGCGGGACGCACCGGGCACAAGGCAGCTCTAGAAAGCTCCGGGGCTGCTGAGCTTGTGCCACGCACCAGACCCGCCCGGCGGGGACGGGCGGAGGAAGCGGGAGGCGGGGGCTCCTCCTCCCGGGAAAGGCGGGGAAGCGGCAGGGGCCGAGCCGGGAGAGAGAAGCTCCAGGGCTTGTGCGGAGGATCCGGTTCCTTCTGCAGGGACGCGAAGTTCGTGAGGGTTGATCCCGGCGCTGCAGCAACTTTACCCTGGGTCAGGATCCAGCCTTGCTGCCGGCGGGCACCGGCCGTGGGTGCGCGGAGGAGGAAAGCAGCATTGTTAGCATGATTCTGTGATGAAGCAAACGGAGCCTGTGTAGGAGGAAGGGGGTCACTTTCTGGCCAGCTGCAATTAGTGCCGCAGCTGGTTGACACGATCAGCTGTGAAAAAAGGCAAACCAGCTAAACGGCTTATGTGCAGCTCTGGAATCTGATTAAACACTTTCTTGCCAGCTGTTATCTCTCCTCATGTACTTCCCTGGCAAACGCAAAACCTGCTCTGGTCTTTCCCATACTAACTGGCCATGCAGATGTCTTTAAGGCTTACAATTACCTGTGCTGGGTTTTCTTGCTCTAGCCCTGCTCACTTAGCCATGCATCTTTTCCTAGTTTATTCTGGCTAACTTTGAGAATAGGCAAAATAAACCATCATAAAATTACACACACACCAAAAAAATGGCTTTAGGGTCAGTGAATCTGCAGAACACCAGATGAGGAGCTACCACTGACACACACCTCAGCTGAGGCCTTGAGCAACATGTTATTTCTACTGGAGCAAACACCTGAAAGCAACAGTGCCATTTTGTTAGGCACTGTGTGTAATTAAACCAAACTTTGCTTCCATTACTGAAAGCAACATTCAGAGATTACTTATGTTGTCTCTTGTAAGGTGTGAACAATATTTGCTTGTCTGCAAAGACCTCTAGAATAACAGAGTCTGTATAAACGCCACAGTGCTCTGTGAGACATCACGCAGATGGAAAGCAATGCTCTGGTGTAATGCTGAAGCCATTATTGTGTCCTCAGCCATGCCTGAGCTCAGGCCATGCAGCACACACCACAACAGGAAGGTGTGAAAGGAGCAGCACTGGGGAATTTAGCAGAGGCATGGAAAAGGACTTGTGTTGGGCAATGGTGTGGCAGATGCACTGAGCTAACTATTACCTGGTAATAGTAATACCATTACTGTTGTTTTGTTCACTGAGAAAATTCTTGAGTGTATTCAAACCACTTTTGTTTCCATTCCCTTGTCCAAAGCAGGGATTCCCTCATAATTACCAGGCAAACAGAATAGTCCTCATGATCCAACAATGCACTACAGGCAATAATCCAAGGAAATATCGGTTCTCCCTAAGACAATGATAAAGGAAACTTCCTTTTCCAAAGCTGCCATTCTCCCTAAAGAAAAAAGAGATTTAATTAAGATTCCTCCAGCACTTTGCAGGCCCGGACAAAGCCCCTGCTCAACACTTTAAGCCAGGAGCCCCATCAAAAGTGTTCAGCCCCTCAAATCCCAGGCTGGCTTCTGCAACTCAATCTAGAATTGTAAAAATGGCAAGTTTCTCATTTTAATGAAGTTAAATGTCTCCATTCTAAAACGAAAGGGGGTTTTGCACACCAAAAATCATGAATGCATCGTTTATACCGCTGCACTCGGCCCATCCCTATGTGACAGCTCTGTTTGCGTTCTGCAGCCACACCAAGCCAGCAAGCCCATTTTCTTCCCGTTTCTATGTTTGTACTGCTTTGTGCTCTCCAGCTGGAATTGGCTGCCTGTCTTTTTAAGCAGAGGCAGCTGCCAGTGCAGATGTTCCAATGAGTACGTGCAACACGTGCTCCAAGCAAAGCAGCAACTTCCTCAGAACCGGAAAGGATCAGAGCTCGGCTTTGAACACAGCCTCGGCACACACGAGACCTTCTGAAAGCACTCCAGCCCTCCCGAACCGTGCAAGGCATGGGGTCTGACCCAGTGTTCTTACAGATGCTCACAGCTTCCAGTGCCCCCTCACACATCAAACAGCCCATTTGCAGGAATTAGTTCAGAAGGTTCCTCCTCTGAGCCCCTGCACTCAGCTGGTTCACTGGCTCTGGTCACACTTCGTTGGAACTCACTGTGTTTCTCTATGGCCTGCTCCTGTCTGTTGAGAGCTGCACTGGGGAACCAAGCTCCTCGCTGCGCACGTCCCCGTCACATCATCAACTTCTGTTTACTGCGCAGCGGAATGAGGTTGGATGGAATACAACTTGCCTTCCCACACGGGGCCCTGCTGTGATCGCGGGAGTAAATCGCCACTGGAATTACAGACAGCGCCGGGCAGTGGGCCCAGAACCATGGGAGGGGGCTCGGAGCCATGGGAGGGGGCTCGGAGCCACGGGAGGGGGCTCGGAGCCATGGGAGGAGCCCCGGGAGGGGGTACGGAGCCATGGGAAGGGGTACGGAGCCATGGGAAGGGGTACGGAGCTATGAGAGGGGGTACGGAGCTATGGGAAGGGGTACGGAACTATGGGAAGGGGTACGGAGCTATGGGAAGGGGTACGGAGCTATGGGAAGGAGTACGGAGCCATGGGAAGGGGTACGGAGCTATGAGAAGGGGTACGGAGCCATGGGAAGGGGTACGGAGCTATGGGAAGGAGTACGGAGCTATGAGAGGGGGTACGGAGCTATGGGAAGGGGTACGGAGCTATGGGAAGGGGTACGGAGCTATGAGAGGGGGTACGGAGCCATGGGAAGGGGTACGGAGCTATGCGATGAGTCCCGGCTCCGCGGCGTCGAGGCGGGCCAGGGCCTTCTGCCAAGCGCCTTCTGAGGGGGCGGTGCGACGGCTCTGTCGCAAAGCGCCGCAAACCGCGGCGGATCTGCCGTACGGCGCGGCGGCGATGGCGGCGTGAGGGTCTCCGCGCCGCGGCGGGATCGGGGCCGGGGAGTGGCGGCGGGGGTAACACCGAGGCCGCGGGCCGGGGCCCCCGCTTCGCCCCGCCGCCGCCCATGTGGCTGCAGCAGCGGCTGAAGGGGCTGCCGGGGCTGCTCTCCAGCAGCTGGGCGCGGCGGCTGCTGCTGCTCCTGGCGCTGCTGCTCGTCGCCTACTGGTACCTGGGCGCGGCGCGGGCGCGGCGGGGCGCAGGGCGGGGGGCCGAGCCCCGCGGTGCCGCCGCTCTCTGCCTGCAGGCGGCCACGGGCTCCTGGCGGGCGCAAGCCGAGCGCGGCGATGCGCTGCCGCTGCCGGAGGAGGCGGTGGGGGAGGACGGGCCGGGGCCGGGTCTGGCGCTGGCGGGTAACGGCTTCCTGCTGCTGGACGTGGCCGCCGGCCGCCTCTGGGTGTCGGCGGCTGGGTCCGGCGGCGGCCCGGCGCTCGCCACCGAGTATCCGGCGCTGGTGCGGCTGAGGGCGCTGGGGGGCCGCGGCGAAGCGCGGGCGGCGCTGGCGGCGCTGCGGGACGGCGCCGTGCGGCGGGTGCGGTGCGTCCAGACAGGGCCCGGGGCGGGCGCCGGGGACTGCGTGACCGTGCGGGAGGAGGTGGTGGCCCACCGGAGCCGGCCGCACCTCTACCTGCAGCGCATCCGCATTGCCAACCCCACCGAGAGGGTGGCTGCCTTCGAGGCCTCGGCCCCGGCTTCTGCCCCGTCGCTGGGCAGCCGCTTCGCCACCAGCCTGGAGAAGGCGGAGGAGCGGCAGTTCCTGCTCTCTTCCGGTCGCCTGCTGCTGCCCGGGAGCCCCAAGGTGGTGCTTATGGTGGTGGCTGCCAAGAAGCTCGTGAGCCGGGTGCAGGTTGCACCCAAATCCCACTTTGATGAAACCGTGCTCTCGGTGGTGTACACCTCAGAGCCCATCGAGGTCTCCAGGCTGGAGGAGACCTTCAGCAAGCTGAGGGAGTCGGCCAAGAAAGAGATGCTGGAGGTGATGCAGATGGGGGTGGAAGATCTTTTCCAGGAGCACCAACAGACCTGGTCTGACCTGTTTATTTCAGGTAAGGAAAGTGATACTTAACTTACTTAGAGGTTGCTTTAGACGGCAGCTGAAAGCTCAGAGAAAGCTGGTTACTGTATGGTCTCCAGAGGCTCTGCTCTTCCTGACAGGTTTCTCTTGATGCAAGTTGTGGGATAATAAAATAGCACTCCTAATTTGGAACCCATACTTTACAGAAGACATTCCCTACATCATAAAGAAAGTTAGAGAAGAACATTTCTAATCCTAACTTGGATGTGCTGGCTTTCACATCTTCAGGAACTTTACTGATGTGCCCAGAATGCTGGTTGGAAACAGTGGCAGTATAAAAGACAGATTTGTTCATTGAAATTAAGGAGTGTCCTACAAGGATGCTTTATATTAAGATTGTAGTGGCCTTGCATAACGGAATAGCTGCCCAACTAACGTAGGACTTGCTGGTTTATAGCTAGCTAGTATGAAGATAGATGTTCCTTTGATGGGTCATTCTTGCAGAGTTACGGTGACAGCTCCATAAGGCATCTGTTTATCAAACTGCCTTTGCCTTTAGTGAGAGCTTGGCTTTCAAACTCCAAGCAGCAGAGAAAGCATCTTAGGAAAATAAAAGGAAATGTTTCACTTCAGTGTTTCGTAGACAAAGGTTTCTTAGACATTAGGGACTGTAGTGATAGGACAAGGGGTAACGGGTTCAAATTTGAACAGGGGAAGTTTTGATTGGATATAAGGAGGAAGTTCTTTACTGTAAGGGTGGTGAGGCACTGGAATGGGTTGCCCAGGGGAGTTGTGAATGCTCCATCCCTGGTGGTGTTCAAGGCCGTGTTAAACAGAGCCTTGGGTGCCATGGTTTAGTGTGAAGTGTCCCTGCCCATGGCAGGGGGGTTGGAACTGGATGAGCTTAAGGTCCTTTCCAACCCAAACCATTCTATGATTATAAAGAACCCCTGTGTGTTGAGCAAGGTGCACGTTTGATTTTCTTTTTCTCCTAGTTAATGTCATACTCATGTGTGATCCTCTGACTTGTGGCTGTTTTCTTTTACTACAGGGGTTGAAATGAGAAAGATCACAGATGCGCATACACCATCCAGTGAGACTGTTAACATGACCCTCTACTACGTGCTGTCGAGCATGCCAGCTCCTCTGCTGGATCCACTCATCAGTGGTGAGGACAGAGAGAAAATGGAAGCCAGCTTGAACTATGCTGACCACTGCTTCAGTGGCCACGCGACCATGCACGCAGAGAACCTGTGGCCAGCAAAGCTGACCAGCGTCACCCAGGTCTTGCAGCTCTCAGACCTGTGGAAGCTCACTCTCCAGAAACGAGGATGCAAGGGTCTCGTGGCAGCTGGTGTCCATGGACTTATGCAGGGAATGGTGCTTAGTTTTGGGGGTCTGCAGTTCACAGAAAACCATCTTCAGTTTCAGGCTGACCCCGATGTACTTCATAACAGCTATTCCTTACGTGGGATCCATTACAATAAGGACTTCATTAATCTAGCTGTTCTGTTGGATGCTGAAGGAAAGCCCTTCTTGCACGTGTCTGTGAAATTCCAGGACAAGCCAGTGAAACTGTATGCGTGTGAGGCAGGCTGTATGAATGAGCCTGTGGAGCTGACCTCAGAGGCACGAGGCCACACGTTCCCCGTTATGGTGACTCAACCCATCACACCACTGCTTTATATATCAACAGATCTGATCCACTTGCAGGACCTGAGACACACACTCCATCTAAAAGCTATTCTGGCTCATGAGGAACACATGGCCAAGCAATACCCAGGCTTACCCTTCCTTTTCTGGTTCAGTGTGGCCTCCTTAATCACATTGTTTCACTTGTTTCTGTTCAAACTCATCTACAACGAATATTGCGGGCCAGGAGCCAAGCCACTCTTCAGGAGTAAGGTATAAGGCTGCTGCTTTTGGCTGCTGTCCACTGAGTGTTGTCCACCTGATTTTCTGTCAGCTGTGCCTAGGGAGGTTCTGTCTTGGACTGTGAGGATTTTCAATCTCTATTGCAACAAGTGATCTGTGACCTCTTCTTGCAAGAAGTAAGATTAGGGCAGGGATTAGAGCGGTAGAGCTCACAAACATTAGAAAAGAGATCTCCACTGTCCTTCTTAAACATTTGTAAGGCTGCAGATCAAGACAGACACAGCTTTTTTTGTCCTTTTTCCATACATCAGTGTGGGACATTGCTTGTTTTTAAGCCAACAGTTGCAGCTGTGTCATGAGATGATGTTTCTTGTTATGCAGTACAGGAGTGCTTGCAAGAGAGCTGCTATACTTGTCTTTACTACTGTGTGGGAGACGTGCAGGCTTTTCTGCCTGGTTTGAATGTGTGAAGTGTCATACAAGAGCACAGACACAAGCTGGTGCTCTTGGGTGAAAGTGCTGACTTGTTGGGACTCCTGGTAAATGTTCCCAGATTCACAGACACTGTGAAGTCCGCCATCAAACCGCATTTACCACCATCATTTTGGGAAGGTGCTGAGTTAGCATTTCTCCCATTCAGATGAAATACGTAGCTGTGTTAAGAAGAGTACTGAGTGCTTTTTAGTGTGAGTTTGAGGTTCTGACTTGAAGCTCTACTGTATCTCCTTTTGGTGTAAAGAATTGGAAATTCTTGGTTTGAGTTGCCTTAGAAAACTTAGTTGCTAGTAAAAACTTAGCACAGAATAGACAATAGATGGTGAATTCTGCTCCAAAAAAAATTAACTAGAGCTGTCAGAGAAAAAGTCTTGCTTTAGATTGCCCTGGTTTTTCCAAATTCTAAAAGCAGATTCAGTTTTGATAGCTAAAGTTGGACAGAAGGTACTGAACTAAACTTGACCATCGGTACGTAAAGGGGTGTTTTAATGTGAGCTGGCTCCTCTCAGCTAACTGGCTTATTAATGTTGAACCCTGGAGATCAGGCCAGACTCCAGGCATGTCTGAACACGTATCACCCATTGAAAGACTGAGAAAGGAAGAGGCTTGTGGCTAGACAAACCTAGGAAGAGGTAGGGTAGGTATGTATATCAAGTACAACTGCATTTATAAGCCTGTGATCGTGATCAAAACCTTAATGCAAGAGGAAGAAGTGGTCAGGAAGTAATTCCAGTTACTGTGTATTCAGCTGTGCCCTGCCATGCATCCCAAAATGTGTCCTTGAATTGATGTCTTTTTTTCACTGCTGTCTATCTGGTTGCCTTTGTCATACACAGACTTGCCTTCTGCCTTTACAAAGTGACTTGTTAACCATTACTGCAGGTAACTGTCCCTGACACTGTTCTCTGAAAGGCCGGGAAGCTTCTCAGCTACACACCAGGGCTGATGTAACACCTCTTCCCTCTCGACACTGCTTTGCCGTGCACAGCACACACGGCTGTTGCCTCGTCTGAACTGGACCGTCTTAAAACAAAGATGATGTAGATCTTGATTCCAGAAGCAGGGGTGAAGGGGAAGGCTTCAGCTGAAGCTCAGCTCTCTGCAGCAGTAAGCAAGATGAATGGGGTGGTCAAATGAGACCCTGTTCATTAATTGAATGGGAACATCCCAGTGTCCAAGTGAACTTAGTCCTGCTTTCCGCCTCCATTTGCACAGACACTTGACAGTTTTGCAGCTGAGAACAAGGACCTTTTGAAAGCAACAATCCCTTTGTGCCTTGTTAAGGGAGGAACCTGAGACTTGGAAGGTGTGGTTATTCAAGAGTTTATCCCAGAAGCTTGTGTAACAGATGTTTCTTTTTCCTTGTAAGCTTTTTCCGTTCCCCAAGAGAAATGCATTTGGTGAAAATACTTGAAGATGCACTGAGTCCTTTGATCTTTTGATTTTGTTTCTTAATTTTACAGGAAAATAAAGAGTGATGATTCCCTTCACAGAGTTAACAACTAGAAAACTTCAGTGCAACTTCCTTTCTGGTATCCATTTCTTAACTTATTGCTGGGGAGGTGGGAGGATGTTAATAAAATCCACTTCAGTAACAAGTCAGTCAACTGAACTGTAGATATCCAAGTGCTGGTAACAGGTTTTTCAGCCTTTTTGACTGTAGAGTGCAAAACCAATTGAATGAAATTGTTTTCTGGCTTTACACTTTGAAATCCTGATCTGCAGGTTTCCTGTTCTAAGCATACTGAGGCTTTGTGCATTGGTTTGTTTTGGCTGCGGGGAGGGGGGACACCGCATCCCACTTTCTACTGATTTAAAGGTCTTTTGGTTTTAAAATACCAAAGCTGTTGTTTCTAAATAAAGATCTGTCAGTCTAATCTGATCACTGAACTGTGGTTGGGTTTTCTTTTTGGTTGGTTTGTTGTTGTTGGGGTATTTTTCCAGTCTCTGTTCCCTTCTCCCCTTCCTCCCACCCAGTTAAAACAAGCAGAGCCTTATGTTACATCTGGGGCCAGTACTGACGACAAAAGTGCTCGGATCAAAAGCAAATACAGTGTGGAAAATATTAACATAAATGAATTTAGGGTGGGGACGGACAATGTGGAAAGCACAATAAGACAGAAAGATGCAGGGGGGTGCTAATCTCCATTTCCCTGGCTCTATATAACCTCGTTCTATCTTGAGGCGTGCAGGCCAGCCTGTAGTTTAAGGAACACAGAAATGAACCCAGAGAACAATCAAGCAGCAGATTTAATGTCCATCCAGCAAGGAATGAATTTGGCACATCTGGTGCTCCCAGTGATAAGCTACAGCAGGATTTAACTTTGAATTTGTAAATAGGTTGCTGTCTAGTTTCACATGAAAAGTAGATTTCAGTGTCTGTTACTTACCTGCAGACCATTCCACTTAAATTGGTTAAGCATAGTTACTTCCATACAAGGGAACAGAATGAAGATACAAGGCAATAGATTACGTTATAAATTGTACACTAAGTACACTGTGTATTGAAAGAGTTATTAACTATTAGGCTTTAACAGAACATACCAGAAGTTCCTGCTCTTTCTTACTGAAGTTCCATGAGCTGCTTAATCTCTGTGAAACATCTGGCATGAAAATGATGAGAGCTTCAGGGTGCTGTTTCCAAGCCACCACGGTATCAGCTGGAGGCTGAGACTTTTGATGCTCACTCAGAACTGCCAACAGTATGATGGCCACCGAGTCCAAGAAAGATCCTTTAGCCTGTTTAGACAAGGCCTGGAAAAGATGGATAAGCAATTGTTACATAAAGCAGGAGTGGAACAAAAATGGCAAAAAGCTTTCAGAATGTTTTACATTACGTACATTATGATTCTGATGAGCGTTCCCCAGATAATAACTGTGTCAGATTTCCTTTGCAAAGGAAAAGGGGAAAACCAAATGGGGTTTCTGTACTTACAGTGCGCAAAAGAGCAGAAGGTTGTGTTTGTGAAATTGCAGAAATGTTTAACATCTAAACAAAATTCCATGTTTACAAGCACATCCATAAAACAGGAAAGCTGAAATAGTAACTGAACATCCAAAATTTAGACTTCAGTTTTAGGTGATACTCAAAGTGATCATGAAAGTTAAACTGAAAAGTGTGCTATGGTTAAATTCAAACATTAAGAAGAAAGCCAACTAATTCATGAAGAAAAAGAATTCAGAATCTCAGTTCTGCACTCAGCTCATCCTGATTTATGCTTTTTGTCAGATAATAACTACAAGATGCCAGAACAGACTTTGGCTGATTCCATTTGAAATTCAGAATGCAGCTTTCTCAAGTGCTATTGTTTGGGTAGGATAATACGTTCTTGAGAAGCAGACAAAGCAGCAACGCATTATATATTTCTGTCTTCCACATGTGTGCTCCAGGCGTCTTCCATCCAAATCAGTACCTACTGTGGAATGGCAGCTATGAAAATCAGGGGGTTTGCTGCTTATTAATACTGACATTAGACAGTAGATTAATTTCAGCTTCTTCAAAACCTCTAGTTTGGTCTGTACGTACAATGCAACTCCGGTTACAAGACTGGCATTGTGAGATTTGCTTCCGTTCTAATGTGTGACTTGGTTTATGCTATAGAGATGTTTAGTTTATAAATAGGAACGGTTTTTCAGGTGAAGGGCAGGTGGATGGAAACATGTCAGAGAATGGAAAATATCCATAGTAGGAATAAAGAAGAAAGAGACACAATAGTAAGTGTTGCTATCAAGTTATTGATCTCAGATGTCCAGTAATGAATTAGGACGCTTTATTTTGTGGCAGCAGCTCTGTAGAGATCTAAATGACTGTTGTTGCCTGGTTTGCCCTATTAGTGAAGATTGTTTGCCCCTTTTCATTAACAAGCTCACACTGCATTATACCACAGGTCAGCATGCGGATTTGGGGTGTAAAAATGCCCTATTCTATGCCAGGGATGTGCTATTGATCTAACATAGGTACATAGGAAAGAAATGAAGTGTGGCTCACCCGCTACAGCAGCATTTCTCCATTATCATGGACAGCTGGTTCTTTGTATTGCTTGAAACAGCTTCCACTTCAAAGTGATTACAGATTGCTTTATTGAAGAAGTATGGCATGCTGAAACACGCGACTCAATCTAGAAAAGGAGATTCAGGTTTTCACTCAGTGCAAAGTGGCAGTTGCCATTCAGTCACAAAACAAACCAGAACAGAAGAAAAGCTCATGATCATAGATAGGATCATACATAGGATCATACCAGAAGTCAGGTTGGAAGGGGGCTTCCAGAGATCCTCTAATCCAGCCCCACTGATATGTCCCTGTCTGAATATATCAAACACAGTCACTGTGTCTGATGTTAGAATAATCCATTTAACATTTTCCCTCTGAAAACACCACTTATGAACTTTCAAGGCAATAGGAAAGCAAACAGATGCTACATGCAATATGCAACTGTTGGATGGGGTTTTTTAACCAAGTTACTTATATTGCCTGGATCCAAGGTCCATCTAAACTGCTGTTTGGGAGGTTTTAGCATCTTGGGCATATAAAAATTTAACCCACAATCACACACTTTTTCCATTGGTATCAGTCACATGTCTCAGAGATAAACTAACTGCATTTTAAGTCCCATGTCCCAGAGGTAGAAAAGAGGCTATAAAAGGCAATATACAGAAAGCTGTCAGCAGGAAAGTGGACAGCTCTCCAGGGAACAGCCTTCCAGTCCATGGATTTCCCATTGCTTTGAGGGTGGAGGAATCTTTACTGCTTGTGTCTCCTTGCTCCCTTGCATCTCTTTCGAATAGCAGTTATACAGCACTTGACCTGAGTATTAGTGCTACTGTGTCTTATTCTATTTGCAACCCTCTTTACACCTTCCCTTTCTCTTCCCCACTCTCAAATGTGATCGAAGCAATGTCCTGCCTGTGCTCACATGCACAAACTCACCAAACACTTGACCCTAATGACCACATTAAGCTGGCATGACTCCTCCTGCTCAAAGCACCCTGGCATCCAACACTGCTAATGGGGAAGAAAATCTTTCCATACTCCCTTTTCCTTTGAGACTGATTGGGAAAAGGTTCTTGATGCTGCTCAAGATCCCCTCAATCTCAGTGTATTGAGGTGGTTTATCAGGCCCCACTTCATTCAGTGTGAGTTTTCCTTGCCTTCAAGTTTATTTTGCTTGTAATGGGGCTAGTAATGCACTAGAGGGCCTTGTACTAAGCTTTTAGAAGCTATTGCAATACAAATGTTAACAGTGTGCAGCCTGGTGGCTTTACTAATCCTAACATACCCTGCTGAATAACTCAAAAGACACATAAGGGAGTAGATGTAATGTGAGGAAAACCTCAGAGACTTCAGCAGAAGTGTCAGCCCAGCTCAAGAGGCAATTCCCAGAGTGATAAGTAAATTGCAACCGCCTGAACAAAGAGCAGCCCTTCATTTCTCTAACAATGAGGCCTTTCGGAGTTAAGGCCATCCATTAAGAATGGACCTAAGGAATGGATCATACAGCTTCTTTAATACAGCCCCTAGGGAGTTTCTTACCAGGAGGGACAGTATCCAGATCCTGGGAGAAACGTGTCGACGTGGTTTTGTTCTTTCTTCGGTGACAGCTGGTAGTATGATGCCTTTGTTTCTCTTCCTTCACAGCAAATGGAGCTCTTCCAGATGACCTGCAGCAGGGCCTTTCGCTGGTGGTAGATTATGCAGTTGCTCCAAGCCTAGCTGCTGGGGAGACACAGTGAAACCCATCATGTTTTGCACTGGCAGGGATGGACTCACCTCCATGTGTACAGTGAGTCCAGAGAACACCACTCCTAGGGCTTGGTTTCAGACACAAAAAGGCCTGATGGTACTGAAAGCCTAAAAATCACCCGAGGAGGAGCTATTCACACTGACTGCCATTACCTGGGTCTCATCTCCCTCCCAGGAGTCTCTGGTGGCCCTTTCTACAGCCAAGGTGCTGGTGCAGGTGAAGGGCATGGTGTCATCAGCATCGCTCTAGTCTTGGCTGCAGTCATTATCTCAAGTGTTATGTCTTCACTCAGGTCTCTGCTGGATCCTGCAGGGAAGGTTCTAGGTGTCACTGCTAGAGCATACAGACACTGTGCTCTTCCTGGGGCTCCCCTTGAGATTTTTGCCACCTACTTTTGAGCCAAACCTACTTTATGTACAAGTAACCTCTGCAGACAAGCCGGTACCAGTGCAAGCACAACCTCTGCTGTAAAAATAAAGTACCCTTCTTAATAGTTATCCACATTATTTTCACTTTCAAATAAGCCCCAATGCTTAGGAATGCATTCTCCCTTTACACTAGATCTGTATGAAGATTTTGCTGGTGTGACTTCAGAAGCTTGTGTTCATCAATAACACTGACTGTTGCAATTGCACCCTAGGAGGCAGCACACCCTGCTCAAGTCAATCGATTATTTTTTAATATAAACTTTAAAAAATCACTGAGAGTCAACATTCTTATGTAAAAAAAAAAAAATTTATTATTTAAAATTATTATTATTTATTATTTAAAATTTTAACATTTAAAATGTAAAGAATTACTTCAGCTATTTAAATCCTGCATCTTGGCTGCAACCTTCACAAATTCGTGGGGCTCATGATCTGATTTTTCACTTGTTCTACATGTCTATAGAACCCAAAGAGAACTGGATGATAGATACCAAGAAGGGAAACAGTTTGAATACAGTCCTAATGGTGACACCTGTGATCAGAAACAACTGGGAAATAACACTTTTAACAACAGATTATACCAACTCATACTGCAATATACACCGTGTTTCACAAGGTGAAAGAAAACCGTGTGTCCCTGCCACTTCTTCCTGTGTATTGTTAAGACTGGAGACTGTATTTAATGATAACACCAGAGACCTTTTACAGCCTTTCCCTGCCTCGGGCTGGAGCTTGCTACCCTCACCTGGGGGAAGATGTGAGCCTGCTGAGAAGAGGCTGGGCAGCAGGAAGAGTCAGAGAGCCACAGGAGCCACCCGGGGGGTAGGGGTGACAAAGCAAGGCGCAGGCAGGGCTGAAGGCAGCAGGCAGCTGCTGAGCAGGACTCACCACAGCAAGCAGTGGTGATGCCCCATGGGAAGACAGCACGGGTGCAAGCTGGGCCATGCAGGTGAGTGGGGAGCGCTGCAAAATGCTTTTACAGATTGATTTTAACACCCTGTGGTCTTGGGACATAGCAAGGGGAAGGGTAAAACCCAGCAGAGAGCGCCGGCAGCATCTCTGCAGACCCATCTCCTTCATATCCCTGTTGCTCCTTTTTAAGCCATTCAGACGGTGGGTGAAGACCTCTGAACTGTCACCGCCGGCTGACACACAGACACAAAAGGGGTTCTTTGCACAGCACAAGCAGAATCACCACCTTTAGCCTAGTATTAAGTTAACCCCCCTATTTCTATTTCTTTCATTGTCACAGAAGGTGGGCAGTATAAAAATCAAGGTGGGTTTCTGTTGTGGTTTTCTTCTCCCTCCTGGCACATATATAGGTGGGTTCAGGATAAAATGACTGATTAAAAAGGGAGCACAAGTGACTCCAAGGTAAGCAATAGGCAGAGTAAGGAAAAGACTGGAAATTCGTTGTGAGAACAGAAATGTGTCTGGGTTCAGAGAGTAATTTTTCTTGGCTTGCGGCTCTTTTCAGTGAGACTTTTGCATTTGTTACCTTTAGATTGAAAAGAAATATAGATAAACATATGTTGTATTAAATACAGATAAATATATATTGTATTAAATACATAAAATGTGGCTCTTTATCATCTTTGGGCACTGCACTTTCAACATTTTTATCTATTTTACACCCATTGACCACCATTCTGCTGTGAAGAGCCCAGCAGAAACTTCATTTGCCTAATACCAGCCTCTGCTGAGAAATAGCAGGCTTTATATAGGTGGATTTATTTATCTTATTAAAAATAGAACTTCATGTTTCTAAAAGAACTGGGGATCTGAGGAGGGCTTTTTTTCCATCACCTCTACTATGCAGAGGAAAAGAGAAAAGGAAAAAGAAGGATGGAGCTGTCGGGACTGATCATCAACCCGGTCCCAGGTTTGTGCTTTATCAGTGGCAATGAGGGCTGTCTGGTTATTCAAGATCGACAGCTTAAGAATACCTCCTGAGTTGTTTCCATGAGTATTATAAATGTGAGATTGTAACTGATTAATAGCTCTGAAAATGAAGATCTTTACTTTGCTGTATGGAGCCTGGGTGTCATTTATGTGCGGCATGAAAGAAGGACAGAAAACTGCAGTCATAAAGCTCAAACAGTAAAAACTGGACATGCGTCTGCTGCAAAAACTGAAACAAAACCGGCCTTTTATTCATTTTCCTTTTTTTAGACAATCTTTTGGCAGTGTCTGAGCTCATCTGAACGCACCGACACAAAGTATTCATCATCTGGAAATTCCAACTAAGAACAACTTCCACAGCTTTGATTAAAAAACCCCAACAGCTCCAGTCTGTGATCACTGGGATAAGTAACCCACCTTGCCTGGGGTGCTCTATCTAAATCTGGATAGAAATACCGCAGAGAATAAAACCTACAGCAAATGATTGAAATATCACAGGAAACCAGACTGATTCTGTTAACGTGTTTCTGCGGCTCTATCATGGAAACAGCCTCTTTACCACAGCTTTTCTTTTAAAGAAAACATCATAAAATATGTCTTGCAATAATATTCAGCTACTGCACATTCCCTGTACTTAGTTTCAGAATGTCATGAGTTGGTAAATATTGCTATTAGTGCCAGACATGTTTTCAGGAAGAAACAGGGATCAGACCCCCAATTCTTTCCTTTCCCTGAATTCTCTCTCTTTTTGTAGATGTTCTCCCCCCTCCAATGCTGGTGGTAGAAAGACAATTCAAAGGATTTTGACAGCATGCGTGGTCTCCTTCTGCAGCCTCCTGGGAGCCATTTCTTTTGATGTGAGCAACAGCTTGGAAATATGGAGAAACACAGGGAAAGCCCTTCAGGAACTCACCTCCTGTGAAAACCTTTGGGCTGCTCACCTCATCTATCTCCTGCAGGAAGAAAGGCACAACTGGCTGTTCCCGGCAGCAGATGAGAGGAACGGATCATTTCTTGCTCAGCTCTTGGGGAATTTAAATTCCCTCTGTAAGGCGAGTGAAGCAGAACTGCATTGTGAGAATTGCCAATGCAAGAAGGGGAAAACCTCCATTTGTGGGTTTTACATCCCTGAGGTGAAACAAAGATTAAATAGCACAGGGGATACTGATGCCACACAGGTGCTGTCCAGAGTGATCTCTGAACTGCTGGAGCACTTCAGTAGTCCCCACCAAGACCTCAAAGCTACGAGAGACAATCCTGACTGGGCACACATAGTAGCTTTTAAACTCATCCTTCAAATAAGAGAAGCCATGCTTAAAGCTCTTTTGATGCCAGCAGCTACAAGCTTTCAAACAGAACTGAATCATTTTTTTGCCCTTCTGAACTATGCTATCTTCTCATCAGAGAGCGTACGACAGTGCTGGATGGATAACGTCAATCTGTCACTTCATTTCACACACTATGAAGGAATCCCTTTCTTCATCCCGTTCCTGGGCTCAGATGAATTTGTGTCCACTGCCACCTTGGTAAAGGGACTGCATTATGCACAGGGCTGCCTGCTGCAGAAGGGACAGGAAATTCTCCTCAAGAAATCTAAAGAAATAGTCTCCACAATGAGCCTGAAGATCAGTCTGCTAGTGATAGCTTGCCTCATATACCCCATAATCCTGATGTCCTTCAAGCAAATGACAGATTGGATACACAATTATGCCAGGAACCTCAAGGAAAAGACAGAGGCTTTGAAAAGGGAGAGGCAACTAGCTGAGGACCTCTTACACCAGATGTTGCCAAAATCTGTGGCCAAGCAGCTAAGGAAACGCCAGAAAGTTGAGGCAGAAAACTACGACCAGGTTAGCAAATGGATAGGATGCTGTCACCAAGGAGAGAAAAGTATTCACCTAAGAAAGCACCTACCTTGCTGCCACTTGGAGGAACCTGGCTTTGCACCAATAGTTGAGTGTGGATGAAAATCCAAGGATTCACAATGGCTTTTGGGAAGAGCTGTGCAATGAGCCACGAAGCTGATAGGGAAGGAGGAACAGCTGAAGTTTCCAGATGTGTAGCTTTAGATGTCAAAGATCCTGTATTAGCAAGTTGTCTCCTTTGGGTTTTAAGAGCCTACTCATGAGAGGCAGCCAGCATCATTAGATCACGAGAACATAGGAGCAAGGATTGAGTTTCCGCCTTGTAAAATGGGATGAATCCCAAAACACCAACACAGGACAAATCCCGTCTGTACTTTTCCATCTTATTTCATAAACAGAAAGGAGAGCATTGGACTTAGGGGAGGATGAGAGGGATGGATGATCTTAGAGCCTCAAGTGTGTAACTGTAACGAAACCTGTTGACATAAAACCAAGGGTAGAGTTCAGTCAGGCACCCATTTATGTGACAGCTCTGCCACACACCATGCGCTGCCTCCTGAATTCAGCAGCTGTGCTGCATAGCCCACAGCCAAAATCCTCCTGCTACAGCAATTGCCATTCTATTTACTCTTCTCTCCTGGATGCTCCATTACCTTCAGCTGTGAAACACAATAATAAATGTTTGCATTTCATTTGGAGGTGTCATTATCAAAACAACAACCTGTAATTGCACAATTAATTAGAATCCACAATAGTCATGACATCAAAAGTAGCTGAACCAAGGCAGGGAGTGAAAAGGTGCCTCTTCTGGATTAATTGGTATTACCAGGGATGAATAAAAGAACTATTTTAGCTTAAACACTGACACAGTTCAGGCAACACAGAGAAGAAACACTGGATTCTTAGCCAACAGCTATAAGGCTCATTTCCCTTCCTCAATTCAGTTGTTATGGTTTCTGTGGGTCTTTCTTTTATAATTTGATTTTCTTTTAAAGGGAGTTTCCCTCTAAAGTACTTGATCATAACACAGATAAATATCATTTGAAGAGAAACCAAACCCAGTTAATATTCCCTAATGCAGCAAGAGCAGAGACAGCAGCTGGGTTTGTATTTTGCAGTTTGTTCAGATACCTGGCTGAGATCTCTACCACAGTTTAAATCACTTGAAAAGAAAAATCAGGCCCTACTTTAGTAAGTCTGCTGATCACTGCTCAAAGCATTTGACTTTCAGCCTCCCATCTTGTACAAGGTATCCAGAGCAGCGCAGATGATGAAGTTACGCTTCTCTCCAAAGTCTATCTGTCAAAGCAATAGGGAACAATTTGGAGGCAGAGCTTGTTAGTTCAGGCTTGTATCTATTAAGTTCTGTAACACCAGTTCTATGCACAGCCTGTGCCTTTGGCTGTTCTGCTTGGAATTTCACAGGTTCCCAAAATCTTCAAAGGCTCAGCCAGTGTTGCCTGGAGACCTGAGCTTCCCCCTTCCCTTCTCCCTCTAACAGGTGACCATCTTTTTCTCGGACATCGTGGGGTTCACAAGCATCGCTGCCTCCTGTACTCCCCTGCAAGTTGTTGAGATGCTCAACAATCTCTACGTCTGCTTTGACAGCAGGATTGAGTCTTATGATGTTTACAAGGTGAGTACAAACCTGCAGGCAAGGAAGCTGGAAGCTGCTGCAATCTTTCTTACTTTGATCCTTAGGGAATACCTAATACACCAGGCCAGCTGGCCAAAAGCCATGAAATCCCAAACCTGCCAATCCACAGGGACTACACAGCAAGTGGTGGACAGCTGAGACAGGTTTTATTCTGATCTCCCTTTGAAAGTAAAGCTGGCTGCCTGCCACTTAGTGACACATGCCCCTTCCCATCAGGTGGAAACCATCGGTGATGCCTACATGGTGGTGAGTGGCTTGCCAGAGAGGAATGGCACCAAACACGCTGATGAGATTGCCAAAATGTCTCTGGATCTGGTGGCAGCAGTTCGCCAAGTCGTGATCCCTCATATGCCAATGGGCAGACTACAGCTGCGGGCTGGGATACACACAGGTATGCGGGCTGAGGTGGAGCCAGGAGAAAAGGAGAATAAGACACAGACTAATTGTGTGAGAAGAATTCTGCATTTCTGTGCAAGCCATTGACTCTCTGAAGGACCTCGGGGATCCAGAGACTGGCAAAGGTACCTGCCTTTGGCATCTCCCTGCACTTCTCCCACTTGTTTCTTATTGGGGCCTCTCTGCCCTGTGTTTTCCCAGGACCCTGTGTAGCTGGAGTTGTGGGGTACAAAATGCCTCGATACTGCCTTTTTGGGGACACTGTAAACACAGCATCCCGCATGGAGTCCACCAGCTTGCGTAAGTGACTTGGGCACTGTGTGTTCCTTACAGGCCAGTCAGGCTCACACCTACACTCCACATCTCTTAGGTGCTGCAAGCAAAGGAAAACCCCTAACACCCAAGTTGTGTGTGCATAGCCAAGTGTGAAATAAGGTTTGTACAGAAGGAACATTCTCTGTGGCATATCCCAGGCTAGAGAGCTACTCACCACAGATCTAAAGAACCAGCACGTGCATGACCTGCAATCCCCACTGTCCCTGTACATTCACTGGTTATCAAATAAGCAAGGGAAACTCTTGTGTATCCACACGGGCACGTAGATTCACATCCCTTATGCCACTTCTGGAAAGTGACTGGAAATAAGGGGAGAAAGAGGGTGACAAAAGCCAAATAGGTGAGCAGAGTTTGATTTTAAGGACTTTTAACACAAAGATATTATTAAGAAATATAATGGCTATATAGAAGAGGGCAGTGCATGCTTTCTTGGTCCAGCCTTTGCTACCAGTACTACCTATTTTAACTGCTGTACAGTGCTGCTGTGCACTTACCCAGTTCAGCACTGTGCTGCTCTGTTTCAGCCAACATGCATGTACAGTTGTTGCAGTGTCCTCAGCCAATGTTTAAGCCATCTTCCCCTTCTTTGTGCTTCTTCAACTGATATTTTCCAAACAGGACATGGAAACACTGGGCTGCTAAATGTGGAGGGCTGGCATGTGGTCTCTGGGAATAGGAGAATCACTCATTTCTAATGCTCTGCTCTGAATCCTAGCACAGAAGATCCATATCAGTTCTGCTACATATGATGCCCTTCTCGCAGATGATGCCTATGAAATTGAACTGAGAGGAGAAATTGAAGTCAAGGTAACAGCTTTTCTCTAACCTTGCAATAGTAAAGATGTGCAATGAGATAGGAAGGAGATATGATAGATTTGGCCATTGCCCTTCTGTGAATTGTAAGTCAATATTTAACCATAGCCTCAAGGTTCTTCTGCTAATTCAGTTGGAAGTGACTAGACATTACTCCTCCTCACTGACAAAACAGGGTTACTGTGTGCTTTGAAATCCAGCTGCTATGTCTGCACTTGCACAGGACCACATGAATATGGTTGAAAGCATTAGGATTCAGTTACAAAGACACTGATAAGGCTGATTTTAAACCCTTAGTAACACTGCCAGTGACCAGCAAGGCTTTTCTCTGAACTGAAAGAACTACTAGCACCCAAACTGCACATAAATTACCATTCTTTCCCCAAAGAGCAGCCACTTCCGAGAAGAAGAGGTAACAAATGTGGTACAGGTGGTAGCTCTGGCCATAGTGATTCTCTGCTCTGCTTCATACCCCATGAAAACAGCTAATTTCTGCTCTCTCCTCATCCCAGGGCAAAGGGAAAATGAAAACCTACTGGCTTCTTGGTAACAAGAACTACAGTGTCCAAAATGACAGCCTGGTGTGCCACTGGAATCCGGCAATCTCCAAGAAAAAGAAGATGGAAAGTAGCCAGGGATCTGTGCAACAAGTAAGGAGGTGACCATTCAGCAGGGTGAGACTGCCTGAGCCATTCACTAAGACACGTACAACCTGCATCTTTGTCCTGCAAGCAGGGCTCTGCTGTGTACAAACAGAAGCTCTAACGTGTTCTTCTGTCCATAGCATAGTGCAGGTGCTGTGGGAGCAGCACTGGCTGAGCAGAGCCCTGCAATGCCCTGGGATGAGCTGAGCCCCGACAGTCCCACTCAAGGGAGTTCCAGACCAGCCTGGACCCCTGGGAAGGTGACCCACAGCACAAGCCAGCAGCAGAGGAATGGCTCTCATCAAAGCCCCCATCAGAGCCTCCAGGAGAACCTCACTTCATTGGGCTCTCCTGCTCTGGGGGAAGGTGACAAAGGTGCCAGTGTAGAACACAGGGCACAGCTTGGAGACCCTGGTCTTAAAGCAGTGCCCAAAACTGAGTTTCTCCCAGGTTTTGTAGGTGAGATGTGACAGGGTAAGAAATGATTGGATCACCCCCGGGCTCACATATTTCTTTGAATAACATTCTCTTTTTGTTCTTAGCCATAATTCACGGTTTCAGTTAGTATGCTTACTTGGGAACCTAGAACAACAACAGACACTTAGAAAGGTGTCTCTGAACAAGGAGAAGCTACAATAGTGCAGGTAAAGTTCCATCAGGATCACAAGTGGTAGATAACATGTACAGCAATATCATGCCTGTAAAACTATTCTGGATTGATATCTGTAGGTGACACAGAATCCAGCCATTGAAGTCCAGACACAGTGAGGACACTTTCAGAACCTGAGTCAGCTTATTTCAAGCTTGTTATACAAACTATCCCTTGTAAAACATGCATAACTGTAGATGTTAGGAGAGGGAGTAGTGAGACCCTGATGGAAGAGAGGCTAATAACAATTTGATCATTGTTTCAGAGATACAAATGAAGTAGAAACAATATTAAGTTACTTCTATTGAGTCTCTGTAGCACTTTGTCTTTCCAGCTCTTCACTACAGAGGAATCTCTTCTCCATACGTGTATTTTTTTCCCTCATCCAATCACCAAGGAGTTGATGTAGAAAGAAAGATGCAGTCTAGCTGTAAGGAAGACATTAGAAAGACAAGCTATTTCTCTCATCAAATTGCAATTTGCTTTTCTTTCTTTGATGGAGGAAAAGGCATGTCTGCAGTGATGAGCAGAGCACAGGAAATCCCTCTTTGTGTATGACTCAGAGAAATCAAACTGATTTACTTCATGACATTAACTTTAGTAACTCTACACAGAGTTCAATTCATTTGTAGGTGGGCTGCAGACATTAAACCTATCCTGCTAGTCACCTTTGAGCAATTCCAGAGTGAGGGAGCCATTCTGATGGGAACAGAAGCACAAAGTGGGGTAAGGGTCTCCTCTCCCAGTAGACAGGTTCATGTAGAGCATTACTACTGTATAAGAAAAAGATATTAGCAGATTAATGTTCTTTTTAAGGGAAACAAGGCAGTACCTAATGGTTGCAAAGGGCAACCAGAATAAAGGTGTGTATTTAAGAGGAATCTGAGTTTGGAAAGCTGCAGTTGGTGTTTGGTTTTAACTTTCTTTTTACTAAATAAAAGTAGCCTGATGAGCTTCAAAGGAAGCTGGTTGGGGTGTCTTTTCGTCATTCACTTGGCTAGCAAGGACAACTGAAATAACACACGTAAGTTGTCTCCCTCCAGAATGAAAGCCAAGAGCTGCTCCTTTCAGTCAGCTCAGGGAAAGTCACTGTTGGAGTGTCTGTGTGGCTCTGTGTAGAGCAAGCTTAGCCTGAGGTGATGAGGACAACTTGCAATCAAGGGCTGAGGATCTCCGAAGGGCAGCTAAAGAACTATTTGGTCTTGTAGATAAGGCGGCTGAAATAGTCACAGTAAATGTAACAAGCATGTTCCTACAGGAAAAAGAATGAGGCACAGAACTAATTCCAGCCCTAGTGTCGTATGAAGCAAGATGAGGTGTTGTTCTGAAAATATACTCACCAGTTCAAGCAAGAATTATTTCAAGCACATTCAGAGGATCAACTCCTGCAGGATTTTGCTTCAATAATCACAAGAGTCACAGTCCAGTCTCACAGCTTATAAAAACCTAACAAGAGAAGACGTTTTGCCTGTCTCCAGCACAACTTCCCTTCCCACCTCTGCAGTTCTCAACTGGTCTACATGGGATATCTACATAGGTGAGAATACAACTGCATTTGTTAAAAGATATCACAGAAAGCCATGAGGAAAACAAATCAAACGCTTCAATAACTTTTTAAAGTCAGTCTCTTGAATCCAAGGGGATTTAAATGTTGGTTTTAAATGCCTGATGATGGTATTACTGGAGATGTGTGGAAGCTGCGCAGGCATGCTCGCACAGCATTAAACACACAATCACACACACTCAAAACCACATATATAAATCCAGGCTGATGCCCAGCACTGAAGCTGAAAGGCTGGAATCCTTTCATCTGGTTCCTGTCAGCATTCAGCAAGCAAGATCAAATGTGGATAAAAAAAAACAGGGAATGAAGGATAGAGGTAAGTGCTGAAGAGCTGTGACTTTCAAGTCAGAGAAGGAAAATGCCTCAGGTGCACATATCCCTTCACAAGCAGGCATGAAAGGAACAGCACTGCAGAGAAGGAAAGGGCCAGCTGGGTACCGCAGGGCATCTCGAGGCCCCGGGAGCCCTGTGCTGTCTCTAATTGTTATGAAAATCCTGGGTCAACATCAGAGGCGAATTATTTGCATGGAAAATTGAGCCTGTTCTGATCTTCAGAGGCTGCAGTGGGGATTCTGAATTTAGAAAATAGGAGAAAATGGCCTTGTGTGCTTGATGATAGGTGGCAATTAGTGTTTATTAACGAAATGTGCTTTGGTTCAACTCTGAATAGTCCCTCTCCAGAGAGGGAGCGAGAGATGAGCTGCTTTCTATGCATACAACATACTTTGATATGGTGGCTTTGTGCCCAAAATTTTTCGGGTTGTCTATGCCTACCATACAACAAGCCTTGGAGTGGATGAAGACTGGGGCTCTACCAGGTTACCAGTTTAGCCATCCTGCACCAGTCACACCCTGAGGCACATGGAATGCAGAGCCTGGAAAACGAGCTGTCCCGGTCCTTTGAGCAGATCTAGAAACAAGAATCTCTGTTTCCCTCTTCAGCCAGGCTGCTCACACTTGAATTCTCACAAGACCGGAGCAGGGGACACAATCATCATCATGTTCCCAGACTGAACGCCAGGTGTCATTACAGACCTGCCTGAAAAGTGGCGCACCCACAGTCCTTGAAGCATCCTTTTGGGCTACGAAGAGAAGACTGGATTAGAGTCACACTCACATTGTCACAAGCACTGAAAGGAGAAGAAGGGAATGTCACAGAGTTGCCACAGCATTTTCCTCTTCAGATGGGGAAAGGTAGATTAGTTAGAAGGGCAAAACAAGTCTTTTAAGACAAGGCATGAAATGGGAACATGCCCTTGACACCAGAGAGCAGGTAAAAAGGGAGACAGTTGAAATAGAAAAGAGCACATATCCTGCAGTATGAATCAGCTGATTCCCAAACCCACTCTGGCAATGGCTGTTCCCTACTCTCACACGTTCCAGGACAGTTGGGATGATCTCTATGGCCCAGATGCAGAAATGGAAGCAAAAAAAATATCAAGGCTGAGCACTTGACTCTGGTAACAAATTGACCTCTAGTATTTAGGCAGTAAACTGTGGGCTCTACACTGCTTTTCAGGGTGTTGAGAAGCTTGTTATTGAAGATGTCAAAATGAGAGGGGGGAAGCTGCAAACAAAAAAATTTCATTGAAATAAATCAGTTTGACAAAGTTCATGCCAGTGACATCTCAAAGATCCTGGATGATACTGCTAAAGAAAGAGAGCAAAAGCTACTCCAGACTGTGCAGCAGTTGGGTTAATTCAGATGCTCACCCATAACAGAGAAGTCCTGTCCCTCAAGTCCCTTCTGTCCTTCCAGTAATGCGCTGGCATACTCCCAGCTCCTGCTGGGATGCTCAGCACATGAAGCCCTACTGCCACTTTTGTTCTCATCCATTAAAGCCCAGCTGAAGCCAGGTGCCAGGGGTTTGGCCTTTCAAGTATTCAATAACACCAGCCTCTTTGCATGTACCTTATGTGAACCAAGAGTACTTGTAGTCCTCAGCTGAATGATGGCAAGCTGGGAAGCTCCCATGGCTAACAGCTTTGCACCCTGCAGAGGCCGGGCCATATTCCCAACCATCCTGGCAAGCCCCAGGTTACAGCCTCAGGGGTTATTGTGACTATTATCAGAACTGCTCAGAAAAGGCCCCATGGATAAGTCAGGCTGGGACCTAGTTAGATACCCAAGGGCTTTTTGCCTTTTCCTATTTATCCTTCAAGACATGGTGCACTGGAGACTGCAGGGAGTCCATCAGCTGATCAACTGACCTGCAGATACAAGGAGCTGCTTAATTAGCAGGGCTATAGGAACATGGGGGGGGAGTGTATCACTCCCAAGAGAGTGACACAAAGACAACAGGTGCCTGGAAATGCCTTTTCCTTTCCTATTTAGAGTTCTTTAAAGATGTGGCTTTTTGCTCTCCACTAATTAAAAGCAGCAGTTGAGGTTTGCATTGATCCTTCAGAACAAGAGCTTACATATTCGAGTTCATGGAAACAGCAAAAGGCAGGAGCATAAAACCCCAGTGATTCTGGGCAGTTTGGGCTCCTTGTCCTCAATCCATGGTAATTCCTACTTCTCATATAAGAGCTTTTCACTTGTTCTCAAAGCAGGTCACTGCTGCACATGCCCTTCAAGGACAGCCCAGACAGATACAAACTGACTCTGCTATGGGATCAGAACCACAGTTTATTGACTCCTGGACCAGTGTTCATCTAGTTAGCCCCCAAAAAGAAAGGATGGTGATGAGAGCAATTGTCCTAAGCAAATCACAGCAGACACTGAGCGAGTCCATTCTCTATAGTTCTAAATGCCATATCTGGCTGCAGACAGTGCAGAAAACAAATTCTATTACAAAGTCCTTGCAACACAGAACAACTCATCCATGTTGGATCAGCTCCATACAACTTTGTGATGTGCATCACCTGAGTGTCTGCCTCGGGAACATTCCCGTCCTGCTGAGCTCAGTATGGGTCTAACAGCGACAGCAGTTTCCCCACTGCACTGTTCAGTATTTCTTAGTGCCCAAATTTAGGCTGAGAGAGGCTTTAACTGTGGATTCTAAGGACCAGAGATTTTGTTTTTAAACCCTCAAGAACACACACAAGGCAGGAGAGAGTCAGAGCCTATTTCAGGAAGGTGTCTGTGGCAGGCAGGCTAAAATTAGACTATTTGTTCCTAAAAAGACTGTGCAGAACGACGAGGATTTGGCAAGAGGCTCTCCAGTTGGGAATGTGACACAGGAAGCGGCTCGTGGCAGTGATGTCACCTGGCTGCCCAACGGCGCTGCGCTGCAGGGCCCTGGGAAGAGCCCTGGAACTTGTTCAAGCCACTCTGCATCTGCAGGCGGCTGGGAGAGGAGCGGGGCGCGAGGCAGAGGTGTCGACAGGCTCCCCCGCTCCCCGCTCCCAGATAAGGGAATCTGCAGCCACCACACAGAGCTGTTATTCTTGCACTATTTGTGATGGGCTCTCCAGCCAAGTATCAGCCTCCTCTTCCTGTCATGCCACCCTCCTCTCGCCGCTCCAGGAATTCCTGCCTTCTGCACTCTCGGCCTTCCACACATGGCTCACCGACACTTGTGCTTCGACGCCTCGAGCTGGCAGGATCATTAGGGAACAAATGGGTGGGCACAGGGCCTAGAAGCTCAGCCTGGAGGGATGGGATATTTTGTTGTCTCAATGAAGGTACTCGCTTTGAAGCTAGTTAAGGGGTACCAAATCAAGCTCTCTGACCTGTACAAGTAGGATCTGTTCTGAGGTTTGAAGTACAGTAGTATAATGATTAGGGATGTGCAAAAAATAGCTCTGGAAAGCCACACAGTGGTACAGTTTGGAGGTACAGAAGTTTTAAACGCAGCCTCTCTCCTCCAGCAGAAGCTTTCTGGTCATCAGGCAGTTACTGAGCATCTGCAGAAGCTCCGATTCATTCTTGCCTCTGTGATTACAGAGCAACAACCTAGTTTCATAACACCCAAGGAAGCATTATACACCCTTTGTGCAGAGGAGAAACACAGACACAACCAGTTGTTTCGATTGCAGACAAGATCTTGAAAGTGATGCCCATTTCCACTTCTCAAAGCAATACTTAAATCATTGGTCAATCCTGTCTGCCAAACAATTACAGAATAAAACACCTAAAGGCACCTAAATCTTAGTTTAGATCATCCTGCTCTCAATGCTTGACACAAGGAAACAAGGAGAGAGAAATGTGCTCTAGCAATTTAGAGAGCAGATGATTCACAAAACCAGCAGCAAGACAGCATGGGATCTGTCTGTGAGTCGGCTCCGTTTGGGCTGCAATGAGGGCCTCCTACGCTGTGGGCAAAATGAGACTGACGTGACCCAGCCTGAAGGTTTGTCTTGGCTCGAACTGCAGTGATAAGCCTGTTGGAACCTTGGAACCAAAACAAGCCCTCAGCTTTGTATCCCACTGAGCAAGACCTCAGAGGTAATTTACTTTACAAACTTCCCCCTTCCCCCTTTATTTGCTGTTGTTGTTTTGAATTGACTAATCCCTTTCTGGTTTACATCAGTTCAGAGACAGTGGCAACCATTCAGTTTATGAACCAACGCTTATAATGATTTCTTTCTGCATAAAACATTACATGTTCCAGAAAATGTAGTTTGGTGATTTTCTCCTATTACCACCTTCCTTCCCTTCCACACCCCAAAAAGCCATAGCCATTAATATGTGTATAAGACTCACTGGTAGTTTTGATGTGCCTGGAGGGAACTATTCCTCTAGCTGTGGTTAGAGACTGGGTCCCAGACTTTATTCCTAGAATTAAAGAAAGGTCAGCTTCAGAGCAGCCTATCTGTTCAGGTCCATATACCTTTACTCCTTATTGTCTAAGGGCAGCTCTGATTTACTAGCATGTTATCTAGTGGATTTGCACCCTAGTTCACCTCTGCCTCTCACAAGCCATCTCTCTACACTAAAATATCATCATGTGCTAAAGTGTGAAAGATCTCCTGGTCCTATTACACTTGTCAGGTGCATCTGACCTATCTAGGCTAAAGAATGTTGCTGTATCATATCCCTTCTCTCCTCCATTCACTCTTCCCATGGCCAATATTTCAGGCCTTCTTGGTCATTTCCTGATCTGCTTTAGCCTGAGATATGATGTCATGGCTCACAATGGTCTTCACACTTCAACACTAGGACAAAAAATGTGCTGTTATCCTCAGGGAGGTGACATGGTAAAACAAATCCTCTCGGTCCAACAATGCAGAAGTTATGTGAAGCATCTCCAGCGGGCAAGGGACGCTAAAAGCATTTTCTACCTCCTAAGTCTTGTTGCATCTCTCAGCTGTGCAAAGAGGAGCCATACTAGTGTGCTGGTTTTAACTTCACACAGTTAAGGATTTACAGCATACAGAACTGTTCATAAGATGGGCTCTTTCAAAGATAGCTTTTGAGTGCTCAAATGAAGGCCCTTTGCAGAGTTCTCCCACCTTTTGGAAAGCACTGAAGCATTGTTTCCTGTAAATAGGACTAGTAACGTCCAGGTCTGGACTGAAACACCTAAAGGGAGAGAGAACTGAAGCTGTAGCTGTCCATCTGATCAACAGTGACACAGATTCCTCAATCTGGTTGACAGTCATGTTAACTAATGTAGGAACCTTAACTCTCCAATCACTCAATGAACAGAGAATCTCTTCACCTTGGTGAAAAACCCCATTCATTTCCCCATCCCACTGGGGAAGCGTGGGCCTGCTTCACCTTACTTTTATGAAGAGCACTCTTGTGAGTTGAAGCTGACACCATACATGTAGGAGGAAACGTTTGAACTCTATATTGTCCTCATCCTGAAGCTAGGTTTAAACTCTGGTTTTGCAGTGATTAAACTATTTTGGTTAAAGGAATGATTCTTTTACCCACTGGCACAGCCCCAGGGGTTTCAGCTTTCTGGCACCATTCAGTTGCTTAACACAATTGTCTTTTGTCCCCTGTAACTTAATTAAATGGAATCCAGTAATTCCAGAATAACTTTGTCCAGCCCACAGTCACTAAACACTTCACTCAAAATCAACTTTTTCAGAGAGAGAGAGAGCGACTGGAAGTACCCTGGAGTGAAGGCACTGCTTTCCTCAGCATCCACAGCCAGATTTAACTGCCTTCACCCAATCTGTTATCTCAGACAGCACATTTGGTGCTTGTGTCCACACAAGGAAGTAACCCCACTACTGTACATCCCCTAACTCACACCACAAGTCCTGGCATACAGCTAGTCCCCCCATTTCTGGTGGCAGACAGCAACGGAGGAAGTGGTCGAGTCCAAAGTTAAGGGTGACAATCCTCAGTGGCAAGCCTATTGGGACCCACAGTATTTCCTCTAGCCACCTCAATGTCACCACAAGGGCACATGGAGCAATGCAGCCCCGGGGGACTCTGTAGACGAAGGCACAGGGCTTGATCCTCCTGTGCTGAGGCTTTGTAGCAAGTGACTAGTGGGAAAGGCAGGACCATGGGGTGCCTAATGTGACAGGGGAGGTGTGAATGTGGCGCTGACAGTGGAGTTTATCTCAAGCATGAACACAGGCTCCAGCCCTGTAGCCTGAGCACCTTATCTTAGCTTTAGAAGTGTTAGTTTTTGAAACTACTCGCCCATCTTGCTGTGCTGACAAGCAACAGCTAAAATATCCTGCCCCTCTGGCCCAGGGCCATGCCATCCTCCACCACAAAAGGATGCTGCTATTTCCAGAAGCTTGGCGAACACAGTGAGTATTTTCTGGGAAAACAAAGAAGGGTTCTCAAATCAAGAACAGTGGCTGATAAGAGTCCCCATAGCTACACTGAGTTACTAAGAAAGAGGAGCTTAGCTAAGCTCTGGATGAGGCTGCATTCCTCCCGCTGCAGCTCATCCACCTGAGGCAGGAAGGAGCCTTATGTGCAGCCACTGCAGACCCCCAGTCTCCCTGGCACAACAAAGTGCTTGCAGCGCTGTGACATGAAGAACTTGCCTTTTAATCCTAGTGTGCAAGTGTGGGCGCATGCGAGTGTCCAGTTGTGCTTGAAATGATGAGAAGCATCAATGAAGAGGGATGTAAATGTCTGCCAAACAAAACCAGAGATGGTTTACCTCCTTGTTCTCAAAGAGCAGGGACCTACCTGTCTAGACAAGGAAAGCCCACAGGTCTAAGATGTGTCAAGACTAATGAACAGCTGGGATCCTCCTCTGGGAATACAAAACTGAGGTTATAGGATCATAGAATAGTTTGGGTTGGAAAGGACCTTAAGATCATCCAGTTCCAACCCCCCTGAGTGGGCAGGACACCTCACACTAAACCATGGCACCCAAGGCTTCGTCCAACCTGGCCTTGAACACCACCAAGGATGGAGCATTCAGCGCCAGTCTCTCACGGGCTGAAGTAAAGCTACAGAGTGTTCAGTGGAGGACAGGCTCTATGTAATGACTACATTTTGAGTCAGCCAAGTTATTCTTAGGCCCATCACCAGTTCGTTAGGGAAGGGAGGGGGACGTAAACAACCACAGCAACTTCCAGGACAGATGCCATTTCATTCCTGTAGCTGTTTGGCCATTTCTAGAAATGGCTTCTCCTTCTGCACACTCCATCCTGACACATGGCATGCAGCAATAAATAGCACAATGGGATATGTGACCTCTTGCCCTTTATTTGGCTTGCTGGCTAGCAAACCTTCCGGATCAATGGGCACTGTTGACACTGCCCTGAGCTATTCCAGGATAAGGCAGGCTGCGAAGAAAATCCTGGCTAATGTTACCACAGCCAAAATGCTTTAGAAATGTCCTTCCCAATTCCACCTCTTCTTACAGAAACTCGCATCCTGCAAAACCCATTAGGAGAGTCCAGATCAACCACTATATGTAGAGGTGGATCTGAACCCAGCCACCCACCAGAACATCTGACACTGCTGTACATACAAACTTTTCAATATCACGTACAGGCATTCATACATCACACACCTATCATGTGCCTCTCACAGCTCCTCGGCTGTTCTCCTTGTCGAGCAGAGCTTGTTCGAACGGAACTTGGCTGCAGATCCTCCGTTCACCAGAAGAGGTCACCACACACCTCATTAACGACGAAGGCAGCCTGGAGGCAAGGTGGGATCCCACAGGAATGACCGTCTGGATCGCCGGGAACAACAGGGGATTTGTCATCCCCACCCTGCCCAGCAAGGGTTCTCTGGCTTCCTCCTGTCAGAAGGTACGAACCGCAGACGAATGTAGCATCCTCTCTGCTTCCAGCTGTACAACCTGCTGTTTGCTCTGCAGCTTCGTGAACTGAAGCCTGACCAAGCTCCTACCTAAAAATCCAATCTTTCTATAGCAAGGCAATAATAGGTAGGCCAGTTAGAGCTCAGTTCAAATAGTGAAGGTATCTAATACAACCCAGAGAATGAAAGACTCCGATTCTGAACAGTTTAGTACAAGATCAGCTCAAGAATTTCTGTGGACCATCTTAAAGATCAGGGGGAAGCCACAACAGACCCATGTGGTTTAAAGTCATGCACAGCTAATCCATGTTTTCAGCTGCAGTGGCCATACCTAGTAACTTGGTATTCCCACCTTTCAAAACAACTGGGCAGCAAGATGTTCATCTTGCTAGAGATGAAGCTTAGTCCAAGACACAGATTCAGGTGAGGATTTATGGAACATGAGCACTCCTTTAAGCCTCCGCCTCTCACCAGGCACTGAGCAGAAGTCTCGTGCCATTGCTCTGACACCTCCGCTGTTTGTTTCAGGATCCATTTTACCAGGGTCTCCAGAAATCCTCAGCTCTGTTTCAGCTGATCCTACAGTGTTTGCCTGGCCTTCATTCCCTGCTTGCTTCTCACATGTCTCTAATAGAACCCCTTTCTTTTCTTCCCATCACCCTGCCATGTTTAATCTGAGACTCCTCTCCAGTACTACAGCCTGTAAAAGCCCTCTGTGTTTTTCATACCAGCTCTCCAGCTGTTGGAACCTGCTTTACATTACTCTATGACTATTATTTACAGCTATAACTTGACCAATTACCTCCCACTTTTTCCTTTGAGAGCTCAGGACGCCATGTGCAGTGGGACTCTGCAAACGTGCCTTGGGAAAAGCAGCTTGCCTCTAGGTGTCAAAAGAACTTACAGCAAGACTAGCACAGAGTGAAGTCAGAGATCTTGAGCATCGAACCACACAGCAGGACCATTGAACCTAAATATGCCCTCAAGCATGAAGAAAAACCTCTTTTGGGAGACATCACTGAAAGGGGGCCAGGAGCCCCCATCAGTGAATGTTGCACTTGTCTCCCTAATATTATCCCCCAGTGCTGGCACTTGGATGACGAGGGAAGTCAGACTGATCATGGATTCTACAGGTCAGATACAGAAGTTCCATGTGGCTTCTTTGTTTCCACCCCTGCTGCAGCATAGATCAGAATTGGGCTCAACTCCTCTCCTAGCAAGCAATTGTGAGCGACAGAGCATACAGAGACAGCCATTTGACCAGCAGTGAGCACAGCCTCAGGTTATTTCACCCCCTCCCTCACTGCTGCTTCCCTGCTGGCCTTCATTAGCACCAGCAGGATGTGATAAATCTGCCTGACAAACCTAATGTTACAATTTTGCCATCAAACCCCAAATCCAAAACCACCTACGACCTGCTACTAAACACCAGCCTGCTGCCCTCCTTGTCCCCAGGTGGCATGACACCCCCTTCTTGTCCCAAAGGGCTACAGTGGAAAATATCCCCTCCTCACCCCTATCAAAGAGATCAGTGAGCATTAGTGAGAGCAGAACAGATCAGACCAAGGCAAAATGTGGGTTTGAGGACCCCAGAGAAGAATGGTGGCAGCACTGAATCTATCCTCCAACTGACCTTTACAGTCCCCCAGAAGGTGCTGTGGACAGGGAGGAAGGGAGCAGTGGGCTGCTATGGGTGACCAGCCCACAAGAGAAGCTCCTTCCGAGCCCCTGGTACCCAGGCTTTGGTTTATTCCCCACAGATGCTCCATCACAGGCACTAGGAGATCAGAGTTCCTCTGAGCACACAGTCCCAGCCATGCCTGAGGTAAGGACCAAATTCTCCTCTGGATTGTGCTGGTGCAGATCCAGGGTATAGGTGCCAGCTTTACACCAGGTAAATGAGCTCAGCAGCATCTGTGCCAGGTCCCTTTTCTGTAGGGAAAACTGCTGCACCAGGGCCTTCCTGTCAGCACATCATGTAAGGAAAAGGCAATGAAGAAGAGCAAACAGAGCAGTTGGAGCTGGGTAATTACAGCCAAGGCTGGCCTTAGGATGATGCTGTGCACTGAACCCTGCCTCAGCACAGTCACTAGACCACTCAGGAGAGAGCAAAAGAGAGGGACAACCAGGCGAATGCTTGGATACCACAGCTAAATGTTAATGACTCATAAAGGGGGGCCCACGGTGCCAGCTTCCATCAAGGATTTGGTGATCCCACTTTGACAAAAGCGCTACAAACACGTCACTGCCCTTTCAGCCAGCTGCAGTGAGCCAGGAAATGCTGGCCTGAGCAATGGGGGGGCAGAGAGGGGCTGAAAGGGGTCACTGAGCTAGGAAGAAGAAGGATAATGAGTTACTGCAGCAGTGCTCTAATGGTACCTATCTAAGCATGCCACTCGCTATGAACTTCAGAGCACAGCTTCTTTCCAGCAGCCTGCAGAGATGAGGCAGATACTTCTCCTGCATCAGAAGTGATCTTACTAAAGGAGTAGGGGCAGCGCATACTGTGACTCTGGGGATGTGTCAGGGTAAGCTAGGAAACAGTTTTGGAGCCGAGCACCACAGGCCAGCCTGCCTTCTTCCTGATACTTACTTCCATCCTATATGGAGGATTTGCCATACCAAGGAACACTCAAATCACTTCAGAAATGGGCACGAAGCTTTTTCCTGTCTCCCAAGTATTCTCTACTGTCCTCAGGGGTTCCTCCATTCTCACAGACTGGTTTGCTGTTGAAGTCTGTATCTTAACTGCATCACCTAACGGCAATGTTTTCAATTGCTGTGAATATTCAGAGTTTTGATGCTACTCACAATGTAAAGCAGAGGCTTTTGCTGGATGACTTTCTGCTTCTAACTGCTTTCTACTGCACTAAATCTGATTTGAACCCAGCTGTTGACTAGATGCACTGAAGCTCTCCTCATTGTCTAGGTTAGGCAGAAACACACTGAGTGTCACTGTTCGGGAGATGGAACATCCTTTTGCTCTGCCCACGGGCAGCATCCAGCAACGCATTAGAATGAGAGGCAATGACACAAGTTGCAACAGGGAAAATTCCAACTAAATATTAGCATTGCTTCTTGAACAGTTTCAAAACTCCATTTGACAAGGCACTGAGCAATTTGATCTAAGCTGGCTCTGCTTTTAGCACGAGATCCTGACACAGACCTCCAGAAGTCCTTTCCCATCTTATTCATTCTGACTTTACCATAGTCAGAGATGGGGACTGTGTTAGTGCATGTATTTCCAGCAGTTAACAGAGAGACGATTCTGAAGTCTCCCAAACCAAGTTCAGGGATTTTGAGGTCAAGACTTATTACCCACATAAAGCAGACTTGCAACAAGCCAATCAGACCAACCAACCCCAGGCTTGAAGAGAAGCCTGAAGCTGCCCTGACCTTCTCTTACTGTCTTGTTACACCACAAACTGCACACCTCAAACTCCTGAATCATATATGATTTCATTTCCTAATAAGATTTAGACCAAATCTGGTTTTAATCAACAGGAACAAGTACAACAAAACAACAACAGTGTAATAACACCAGACCTCCCTTTCTGTCATAGACAGATGCTTATAAGCTGTCACCTTAGATTACCCATTTCTAAAGACATAACAATTAGGTCTTGAACCAATCTGCAGATGAAAAACCACTGAAAACATTAAACCCATTGGCACAGCATAAAATTATTTTTTTCCAATCTTTTGGTAGCAACAAGATTCTTAACCTCCATGATGAGATGAAAAGTGCCAGATGGCCCTTCATTTCCATTCCTCCATACAGATCCAGCTGATGGCCTTTATCTTTCTGCACCACATGTATTCAAAAACAGGGTGAAAGATCAGGATTATTGCATAGCCAAGAACATGGCTATTTTTCACTGAGGCCCAATTTCAAGCCCCTACAAACCATGCAACTGAACAGATTTTATTGCTGCTCTTCCTCTCTGCCTCCAAAACAGGGGAAAAAAGGGCATTTCTTGGTACGGAAACCAGTAAAACACTCACTGGAACACATGGGGAGGTTGCGGAATCAGTTATCTATGTACATCTTTATCAGGGTATTCACACATCTCCCAGGTGCTTTGACAGAGAGGTCTGATCAACAGCACTTCTTTAAATACCCTTAAGACCCTGGCTAAGAACCAGTTCAGTTCCTTCTGCCTCCCCCCAACATTGACTGAATTCATTTTGTTGGAAGCTGGTGCTTGAATTCATTTCAACTCCTCCCCCCATCCCCAAAACCACCACCACCACCCCACCTACAACCACAGAACCCCATCAAAACCACATTCTGATCCTGCACTTGTTAATGTCCTTACCACTGTACCTGTGGTAAGAAAGTTGTTGGAGCTCTGCTTCCTTCCAGATTTAATACAAATTGTGTACGATAAACTGAAAAAGAACACACAGAGGAAATGTTTTAAGCTGGATCGAGAGGAAAAGAAAGAGGAATTTCTTCCTCAGCTTCAGCCATGCAGAAGTTTTCTGTGCATGTCATCCTGGTTTCAGGCACACTCTCTGCCACTCAGGCCAGTAACTAATACAAGTTACTTGTCATGTTTTTAAGACTCTGATTTCCCTCCTTCTCCAAATCACACTCTTTCATCTCATACGTTACTAATGCCATATTGTGTTACATGTATATAACACTCAGTTCTGACATAGTGTGTTTTATGACCCTCGTCCATCTGATTTGGTACTTCACAGTGACAAAGGAGTTAGGTGAATATGCAGTGGATACAATTTGCTTCCTTCCTCACTTTATACTTCTCTCACAATTGTTTTTCTCTGGACGGAAAGGAGAAGTTTAGCAGTCAACCCAAGGAACACTAAGCTAAATAAACTGACATACGTAAGTGGCACCAAGACAGCAGGCTGCAAGCGACCTTCAGTTTCACAGCAGCAGAATGATGCTGCATTGCCTAAGTGTAAAATGCTCCTTTTATTTGCTATCAGAAAAAAGAACTATTTCCTCCCTCCTCCTCCTGGGAGGATGGAAACAGATCGGAACCTCAAACCAATCCTTGCACTGGCAGGAACTCAAAAGGTAGACTTGGGAGGGGTTGGAGGAAGATATAAAGGCTGGTAGCTGGAGGCAAAGAGCAGCACTGAACGGGAGAGACTCAAGGAGAGGAGGAATCAGAGACACCAAAACATGAAGATGAACTGGAAACTTCTGTTTTGCCCTGGACTCCTGCTGCTGCTTATTGTCTGTCAAAACCAGGCGATGGCCAGGCCCGTTTCCAGCTTACAGGTAAGTGATGGGCTGCTCACTAGAACTGAAAGAAGCTGCTGCTTCTTTAGGACTGACACTGCAGATTAACTCCATTTCTTCCAATGCCAGCTAAAGCATGAGGAGACACTCAAAGAGATCATGAGAGCAGGAACCTTGAGGTGGGCAGAGTTATTAAATGGAAAGAAACTAATGTAATCAATTACTGGATTTAAATTTCTGATCACACGAAGCAATTGAAAGCAAAATGTTTCCCTGTAGAATCAGTACAGGGATTGCAAACTTCGGGTCATCCTGTGACTGAATGAAGCAATAAACTTTTGGAGCAAAAGGAATTTTTCTGGAAGGACTCTGATCTAGAGCAGTCACCTGCATGATCTTCCCTGAAGCCCCTGGTTTAAGCTTAAAGGGAATGAATGGGTTGTACCTGCATGCTCTCCTCCTCAGCTCAGCAGTGCAGTAATGCAGTCCCAGCTTGTGAGCCCCAGCAGGAGAACATGAGAAGTGTGTGTACATGTGTGTGCCTGTATGTATTTGTGTGTGCAGGAATTACAAGTCTTTAGGGAAGCACATTTCAGCTACCTCACTTGGGATCTGGCATTTCCAAATACGATGCAACCTTCCAATCTCTAAAGAAATATATAATCCTTGCAGCACCAATTTCAGCACGTTTCCTGTGGTTGCAGTGTTTCTCATTATTCCAAGATCCCAACCATGTTTTCTTGTTCTTTATTCACTTTTGACTCTTTCATCGTCTTTCACAACTTATCCCATACCCCAAATCCCCAGCACCAGGAAAAACTTACATGGGAGCTTGTCAGCTCAGAACTATAGAACATGGTAACAACATAAAGCCTTAGAGCACTCTGAGAAGGCATACAGTCTTAGTTCAGAGCAGCTTGGTAAACCAGAAGAAACTAAAGATAACCATCATCAGCTTCAGAAATCACTTCTGTACTTTCACCTTCTGCTAAATGTTCAAATTAAGTTTCTCCAAACTTAGTACAGAGCCTGGCTTATACAAACATAATGAGTGTCCCCAGAACCCCTCCTTTTTCTCCTCTCCTCCCTCTCCATCATCTACCTTTCCCTTTTTTCAGGGTCTAGCCAAGCTGTTAGATGAGGACCTGGAGCATACCCTGCTCTCAGAAGAGACAGAGCATGAGCAAGATGACATGATCCTAAGAGGTCCCTTTGATCAGCAAGACACTGAATTCCAGTGGACTCAAAACACTAGGGACCAGCCTGAGAGCATGTCCATGGATGATAGTGCTGTCCAGAGATACTTCAGCAGCCTCCTAAGTTTACCCCACAGATACCGAGGCAGAAGCAAAAAGGGTCTCTCCAGGGGCTGTTTTGGTGTCAAGCTGGACAGAATTGGGTCACTGAGTGGACTGGGATGCTAACTGCTTACTACGGTAAGAGAAAGCAAGCGGCACGTGGTCCGTGTGTTAGTGTGTAACTTGCATAAATATGCAGAAGAGCAGATTTAATTCAGCTTTAAGGAAAAGGTGCCCTAAAGTAGCTTTTACCCTCCTATCACACAGGTTACTAATTGTACCCACCTCAGAATTCACTGTCAACAGATGTATACTTAAACCCCATGAATGCCACATCTGTTACCTGCTTTCACTCCTGTCTCCGAGTCAGCCATCCACATGTCACCTTGTCACAGGAGGCAGATCACAGAGGTTTGCACCAGCTCCCCAGGGATGCTTGTGTCAATCAAACTCTGAGCAGAACAGGGGAGCTGAACCTGGCCCTAGAACAGCAAGAAAACAGTTAATTTCCATGCATGAAATCCTGTCCATTTAATCTTACTTATTCCTCTGCTTTCTTGACAGGACTGACTTGGAGGTTTCAAAGGACCTGCTGCCTTTCAGTGAGATATTCAGCCCTTATTCATATTGGCTCCACCAATCTATCTACTACATGATGTACTGAGCAAACTGCACCCCCTCTCTCCCCAGAATTACTTGGCCAATTGAATACACTATTGCTGTGCTGACTATTCGTATCAGAATAATATTTTGTGAACATCTATCTGAAATTTGATTATGGAAAACATTTGTGTTGTGTACTAAATGTATAAATAAACAAGTTTCGTTATGGCACAGATAATAAACTGTTTTCCCTAATTTGGTGAATTTGCTTCCAACCTTCGCTGTGATTCTTTCATGTATCATTCCTGAGCCTGAAACAGAGCCCCAGTTTGCAGTTACGCACAACCCACTCAAATTCAGAAGCATTTCACAAATCCTTCTTTTTATCAAATCCTTCTTTTTATCAAGAAAAAAACCAAATCCTTCTTTTTATCAAAAGAACCTTTCTGAAGTTAAGGGACTGCCTAAACATCAATATAACAGGAAGATAGAGCCATTTGCACAACAGAGTCATCAGAAACCAGGACACAAAGCCCCAAGTCCTTGACCACCACAATTTGAACTAAAGGGGCAGCTGTATAGCTGATGTCAGTAGAAAGCTGTTACTCTGCATTTGGATCTGCCACTGACAGAGGAAATGACTGCTTCTTACTAGTACAGAATCACAGAGTGGTTTGGCTTGGAAAGGACCTTAAGATCATCTGGTTCCAACCCCCTGCCATTGGCAGACACCTTCCACTAGACCATTCTGTGAAGAAGGCTTGAGGGCACCCTACTCTTCCATAGGCACATCCAGACATTGCAAAGCATTTTTCAAACAAAAAAGGCAAGATTACACCAAAAACCATGTATTTGACCATTCTATTTCTTAAGCAAACCAAGTATTCACTGAATCTAACTACAAACAACCTGAGCCAAAGGAATTCGGTATGAAGGCTGGTTTGCCAGTCTCATGACTGTGCTATCCCAGTTTGATGAGAGCTGAGCTCTGCAAGCAGCTCCCTGGGAATCAGCAAGGATTCTGCTCACACAGTGTCTATGCTATTGGTCACAAATGAAGGCCCAGCTGCTCACTTCCAGCCTTTTGCTTGGAACGGACAGATGGGATACACAGTCGTACTCCTCCCATTCTCTTGCCCACAAGACAGATGCTCCTGGAAGAAAATATGCTGGTAATAAGCCTATTCCTAACTGGAGCCCTGGATGCAAACTGCAACAGAGTACAAACATATATGCAAAGCAAGCTCATCAGCAACCATCTGGCTGCATGTGCTCTGAGTCTCTGGCAGTTCAGCTTGCATCAGGAAAGCCTGTTAGCACAAAGCAGCCAGAGGTCTAGTTTCTGAGCCTGCCTCAGGCACTTAAACACTATGATTTGCTTCTGCTCCTTCTAACCACAATTCCCATAGAATGCAAGCAATCCAGGACCTGTTGGAGAGCTATTCAGAGCCAAACTAAAGACAGCTTTATTCACCTATCATGCTATTTTCTATACATCACTTCCACCCTGATGCCACAGACTTGATCTGGAGAGGACATCAGTACAACAAGGGCATAAGCATATGCTTCAACACTTAAGAGCTGACTCTCAGAAGCCAGTAAGAACAGACTGATTTCTTAATGGAGGTACTCTCCCCTTGCACAAGCTACCAACAGCTGCTCTCTCTTTCTTCTTGCCATCTTTTACTCTTTACACCTTGCACATTAAGACATCACCATTAATTCTACATGCCTATGGTTTTTCCACCCTCCAGAATATTTCCCTCTTCAGACCAGTAGTTAGGAAGTTATCAACACAAATCCTGAACAGAAATTCAACTATATATCCTGAAGGCTTCTCCAGTTAATAGGTCTTCTTAGGTCTTCTGCTGCTTGCTACTTATTCTGTTCAAGTTAACTGTGGTAACAAAGCAGCAGCAGCAAGAGTGAAAAAGCCCTACACAGACACTTGCTGGCAAGGAGAGGGCTCATCACTTACATAGGCACCCTTGAGTATAAGCTCCTGAACAATGGAATAGCTCAAATAACAAATCCCTTGTACTGTATTGCTCTTCCTTAGCAAAGCAACAAGAAAAGGAAACATTTCACCTGTCAGATGAAGAATTAAAGTGGGGAATAGAGAAGGAAAGAATAAATCAGTCTTCAGCATAATTCACATATCAATAGACAGGATTTGCATGTCTTAAAACTAATACTTAAAACTAATCAGTGTGAGCAGCTTTTCCAGATGGAGCCCCATAAACTGCACAGTAATCCATGTGCAAATTCTGCTGGAAGTTGAAGTCTTGCTAGGCCATAGAGATAACACCCTCCCTTACTGCAGCTTCCATTACACAAAGACCTCTGCCCCACACAAATGTGACCAAAGAGCTTTCTGATTCTTTATTCTAACCTACCACACCTTTACACAGTCAGGAAGAGATTTTCACTTCTTTTCCCCCAAAACACAACAAATGACTTACACTAAGAAGCAGCAAACATGCTTACTTGTGAGAACCTGACAGGAAGCATCCAGCTTCCTTACATAGAGTCCTTCTTCAGGCACGAGCTTCAGGGCTGGCTCAGGTGCAACCTGTATGGTGGAAGAGGTAATCCTCACAGCCCATGGACATTATGGTGTCAAACAATGAAAAGCAAGTATCTTGTGACTGTTGGTGCTAATGGGAAGGTTACAGTCTCCTTCCTAATAATCCTGAGTCTGATAGCTTGTTCTCTAACTCTAGGAGCAGGCACATTCTAACAGGCATAAAGCTTCCTGATGTTGAAATCTCACTGAACATCTATGAAGGGCAAGTGCTGCTGAGGGTTTCCTGAACATCCTCAGCCTGTTTCCAAACTCAGCTACACCAAACTAAACATAAACTGTGGGTTGTTGAAATTATCTGCAGATAAAATAACAGAGGTCAGAGGAGGTTGAAGACTGAGCTGTGAGCACTCAGGAACAGAACGACAGAAGATGAATAAGAAACAGAGAAGAGCTCCAGTTCCACAGAGGCTGAGCTGGTAATGTGCCTCCCATCACCTGGCATTTTATGTGAGCATTCTAAAAAGCCACATTTCAGAAAGCAAGAGCCATTTCTGTCACATAAAAGGCTCCATAATTAGGTCCTGAGGACTGAAGCCAGGTGTGTTGTAATTTGAGTTCTATTAGCATTTAAATAATCAAAGCTAACCTTTGAAGTTAGCACACCACTCAGGTGGGGGAAGCTCATCTTCAGCTGTGTCATTTCCATCTCCGCTAAGCAGCAGTGTGTGAATTTACAGACCAGGATTACAGAGGTTGCTGAGGACAAAAGCCTGCAATAAAGCTAGTACACAGAAAGATACGTTTCTCAAATGTGTCTGCTTTGGGGGTACCTGTTTCTAAGTGTTTTTAGGCAGCAATCAAGATTGGTTCTCATCCAACACTCAGGTCTACCTAGTTTATTACTAAGGGACTAAACTGTGTTTATTTCCCTTGTACACGGGATCTGTACATTCACACTGTTTAATCCCTTTCCACTCCTGTCTGTCTTTACTACACACAAAATCAAGGACGATGCACATCCTCACCTTAGCATCTGCTCTTATTCTGTAGCAACACAAATCCTAATGTGAGCTTCCTTCAGTCATGTCCTGTACTTTCAAAACATGCACCTCATTTCTTTGCCAGATTCTTCTTTGTTGGGATGCTTTAGACAAAACCACTTGCCAACTGTTAAGGCTGCTGGATGCAGAGATCATTGTCCCACACCAGCTGATCTTGCTAGTTTGCTTCCAATCTAAGGTAAATTATATCACCTGCAGGTAGACATGTGGAACAGAAGGAGAAGAAAATGGGGGAAGATGGAAAAGTATACTGTATGTTTTTGCTTGTTCATGCAGCACATTGGTCCAAAACCCTCTGAACTCAGAGAAAAGACTTTGCTGAGCTTTAGGACAAGCTCTAAAATAAGGGCCCAAGCAGAAATGACTGCATATCAAGTGAAACAAAAAAGATCTATGAGTGTGCTGGCTAAGCAACAGAGGAAGGCAGAAGGCAGAAATTTAGTGTCATTGTTTTAATATTACCCAGGTGGTGATTGAAAGGACCCTGTCAGCTGCTCTACCCACCAGGTATCGTGGGTTCTGCCTTTCATCCTGTTAGGATCTAACAGGATCATCTTGATTTGCACCCCAGGACCAGTGGAAATTGTACTCATTTATAGCTGAAATTCACCACTGACACATGAAAGATGCTCAAGAGTTCTACTGCAAGTTAGTAAGAAGCTGCTGTAGAGCTCTGAGGTGAAATAAGAGAGTTGTATACAAACAGGCTGCCTGTTACATTAGTAATTCAAAGACTTCTATCTGGGGAGCATCAACCCAAAGATCTACAAATTCTCTTTCTTTGAGGAAGGCCCCTGGGCTTTCTGGAAAGAATATTTGTTCCATAGGAATTTCTCACTCCGACCCACGGCTGGGGAGGGACAGAACACACCATCATATACGTGGAAGGTGGTGGGATGAGGAGAGCGTGGTGACTGATTCACTGCTGCAGCCAAGGCATGGCTGGAGGGCAAATAATGTTTGTAGGGAAGTGATCAGCTATGCCATTGCTCAAGGCACTAAAAAGTTAGTGCCTCTTAGCTATAGAGGGAAGGGTTTGCAGACAATGCCAGAGGAAATGAAGACCCACTATCACATGAACTTGTGAGGAAGGAAAATCTAAACCCAAATCTAAGGACATGGTCTCTCCACACAGCACACAAATAAGTACACAGGATACAAAAAGGTGTTAGAAGCTGCTGCAGACAGAGGAAAATTTCCAATCCCCTTCCTCCCTTCTCTCCCCATGGAACTAGAAATGACCTATCCCTCATCCCCTTGGAGAGGGAACCAACACCCTGCTTGGGCCAGCTCGCAGCTCCTGGGTGCCTGCAGATGTGAGGCAGAGCAATCAGGCAGAAAGGGTCTTTCACTGCATCAACTCCTTCCTAACAGGGATGGAGAGAGGAGGGGGAGGAATTCACTGGGAAAATGAGTGCTGCCAGGAGGGGAGGAGATGACTCGGGGCAGCTCTTTCCTCTGGAGGAGTCATTGCACTCAGGGGACCCTTCTCTCCTGAAGGGTCACCTGTGGGGCCAGTTGTAACCAGTTCCCTTATCGAAGCTGGGGGGCAGAGTGTGGCACTCTGGCTCCTGCGGGGATCTGGCAGGAGGCAGCTGAGCTCCCTCCGGGCAGAGAGTGGGGATATAAGGAGAGGGATCCATGGGCAAAGCAGCGACACGGTGCCGAGCTGGCATAGGATAGGATACGATATAGGATAGGATGCATCTCCCGGCTCTCTGCTGCGGGGCCTCGCTGCTACTGCTCGTCCTACCGTGGGCCGGAACGCAGCCGGCCGGTGGCGAGCACGGCGCGGAGCTGCGGTCCCTGCAGGTACCTGGGCCGGGGCTCCCGGAGCGATCATCGCACCCGTTCTGGCTGGGCGAAGCGGGCGGGAGCGGGGCTCTTCAGTGCCCCGCCACCACCTTCCCTTCTCCCCTCCCTTCTCCTTCCCTCGCCAGGACCTCCTGGAGGCGCTGGGGCAGCTCCGGGAGGAGGAAGGGGAATCGGGCCCGGAGGACGAGTCGGCGACCGGGGCTGAGGACGGCGGCTCCGAGTGGGAGCTCTCGGGGCCGGAGGGCGGCCCGCCGGGGACCCCACTGCCGGCAGAGGGGTGGCAGAGCCAGTGGAGGAGTCTCCTCTCCTCCTACAGACGGAGGCACTTCTCCGGCTGCTTTGGGACGAGGATGGAGAGGATCGGCGCGCAGACGGGGCTGGGATGCAACCAGTACAAAGCCCGTAGGTCCCCGCGGCGCAGGGAACGGGGGGAGGCCGGAGCTCGGCCCTGACCGCCGGAGCGGGGGCAGCCGGGGCAGCCGCTGAGAGGCCGCTGTCCCCGGCTGAAAGCCTCGGAGCGGCTCCCCCGCAGCTCTCCGCTCTTCTCTCCCAGGTTTCTGGAGGAGAGGGAGAAGCTGAAACCAGGGCCGGCTCCCAGGCGCTTCCATGCCGGTGTCCAGCAGCCAGCCAGCCAGGCTATACCTGGAGCCTCTGCCACGGTGGGGTGTGGGGCATTAAACTTTTGTACAAAGCCTGCTTTGTCTTTTCTGAGTGAGTTTTTGGGGGTTACACGATCAGAAGATACAGAAATCCCCCCCCCCCCCCCGGAGCGCTCCTCTCCCTCTGCCCTGAGGCTCAATCACGACCCCGGTCAGAGCATCCCACAGGGTCTGGACAAGCCATTGCCGAGGGTTGCAGCAGCAGGAAGGATGGTGGTTGCATGCTGCCAGGGCAATGATCAGTCCAGTGCCCCTCACGCCTCACTGAAGAGGTCCTGCCAGGCCCCTATGCCAGCTCTGGAGCCAGACCGGGATGCCTTTCCCAACAGCTTCACCACCCAGTAGCTGTGAATCCTCCCAGGAGGTGGGCATCGGGCTCGGGGTTAATTCCAGGTAATGTCCTACACTCGGCCCTGTCCCGCGGGCCAAGTTTGGCCGTGGGTGCCCCTGAGGACGGAAGGGCTGCAGCGCTTTAGAAACACACTTGCAGCGGTCGCGGAGCGGCTGCGGCCGCGGGCGGGCGCGTTCAGCACCCGGGACAGACGCCAGCCGGCCCCGCCGCGCTCCCGACGGGTCCCATCCCGCCGCCCCGACTCATGGCCCTGGCGTTCAGCGCAGCCCCCTCGCTCCCCAGCCCGGGTTTCTCGCACACCCCTCCCAAGACAAGGCTGTGAACGATGCGCAGGGCGCCCCAAGCAGACAGGCTGGAGGCTTTGCCAGTCTGCTGCAGAGGAACTGCGGGAGGAAAGGCCTGTGCTGCCTGCAAAGGAAGGGGCAGCACATCGCAGAAGTAATGCATCGCGATCAGCGGCAGAAACAATCCATGTCTGCGATTAAAGTTTCTTCCCCCATGGAAAAAGTGAGGCATCACTTAACTATCTTAATTGCAGTATGGCCTGTCCTGTGATCTCGGTGCTGCATGCCCTGCACCAGGCGTTATTACATTTCTCTTTCGTTTCCTACGCTCATCTCTTCATTTCCTTCGTAATCAAACTGAATTGCAAGGCAGGGCAAGAGAGCTTGGGTGGGGTATGGCATAGTCTTGGCAAAGGGTTTAGTCACCGGGAGATGAAAGGAATCCAAGCCCAGCCTCCTCCTCAGAACTGGACTACAAAGGCTCTTTGCAATCAGCTCCAGCACTTGTCAGCTGTAAAACGGCAGTAGAATGGACGCCCCTGGAAGGACGTGCAGTGGAAGGGGGCATCAGATCTACCCGCAGAAGGAATCCACCAGCCCTGAGGCTTAGAGTCTGCAGCCATACAGGGCTGTAAACCAAGGGCATCTGCCCATCCTGCTGGGGAAGGGGCTGAGCTCCCTCCATGGGCCACGCTCCTTCCCACAGGGAACACATGGGGCTGCTAGCAGCACCCTTGATGGTCTCCCTCTCTGCTCTGAGCAACCGAGGCTGCTTTCTAATGGAGCCTCATGTCACTGCATCTCTTACCCCCTAACCTGGGGTGCTACTGGGGAAATGTGCCAATTTTCCAGCCCTAAAACAAGCCACAGAGTGCTTTTTCTAACAACTTGCTGTCCTGGTAAGACTCCCAACAAAGGCTTTTCCAGACTGACAGCCAGCTGAGCACAGGCAATGCTGTGTCATGACTATTCACTGCCAGGCTATAACATCTGAAGTCCACATTAATCTTGCCAAGGTGATGATACTAAGATACTGCAGGCAAAGAAACAAGTGAGCTTAATAGCTCCAACAATGATGAGTTGAGTTCTGATGTTTTACACTCTATTTGCTTTGGTAGGACTGTGCAATGGGTAATAGAGGGCAGAATCTGGCTTTGAAAATGCAAAAACTGTGATGGTCAGCCCTTTTATGCCATCCACATACTTCCACACAAAGAACATGAAACAGTACACAGAAATCTTCCTGCCTTAGAAAAGTGTTGTCACGGTTTAAGTCAGACCGCTACATCTCGTTTATGTGCTGTGTAACACAGAAGATGGAAAAGGAACAAAGCAGGGGGGAAAAAAAGGAGTATCTCTGGCTGCAGGTTATTGAATACAATCCTGGAATATTAGATTGTTTCACAGGGACACGGCACTCAAAGCTAAATACTTCACACCTATGACTGATAGTGTGTTCCTTGGTTCTTTGCTGCTGGGTTTGTGCTCCAGGGGTTGCTTTACAGATGTGCCGAGCTCTGGGGCAAAACGACAAGCAGCAGAGTGTTTTCACACAGAGGATACTCAGCAGGTGGGGTGTGAAAGGAAAGAAAACAAGAAATAAATAAATCAAATCAAGTTACCTTAAATTGGATACTCAGTATTACTGAATAATTCTGGTTCCTCTTCTAATGCTTTCTCGGTTTACCAAAGTTACTCCCTGGCATATACAAACACACACACCCAAGAGCAGCTGTAACTGATTAGTGAATTATACACACACTGCACTAGGGAGTGTTAATTACAAACTAAAAATAAGCTATCCTTTCTTAATAGCATAGAATAAGAATGTGTTAGGTTACATAATAAAACCCGAGTACTGCCTCCATGTACTGCAAAAGAAAGCATGGGGAAAAATAGGGATTGCTCTTGTAATAAAGGAGTTCATCAGAATTCATCAGAGTTGGGCTGACTTGAAGCTATATTAGGGAAAAGTAGCATTTGAGCTTGACTTCACAACCTTGAGAATGTCCTTTCTAGTATAATTTTGGTAGCTGATCATGTGAACGGTGTGCACATGTTCGTGCACAAACAGCATGTTAGCACATTTAAGACATGAGAAATATTTTATCGTTCTCTTGTTACTTAGAAACTGTACTCAGGAGATTCTTTCAAGATCAGTCATATTAGAAGTCAGGTTTTTTGACTTTTATATGATTTTATTACAAGAAAAAAATTATTGCAAGACTGACATATTCAACTTGCTCATATAGTCATTCTTGTTTCAGTTTAGAATAAGAACTAACATTAGGAAAATGAAGGATAAGCAGTATGCTTCATGATTTAGAGTTCTCCTGCAGTTCTGTAAAGAAGATGAGATTTTAGTTGCACTATATGCACAAAGAAACGCTTCAAGACGAACTTGAAGCAAAGCAGCATTTCTGCAATTTCTCATTTAAGCAATAGCAGCTTTTAGCTAAACTTGAAAACTCCAGTTCTCAAGCAAACAACTAAATACTCTTTGGTTTTAATATATTAAACTAAACATTTCAGTTTAACCCTTCCCAGAACGCACATACACACAAATCCATTCACACTCCCTTGGGGCCAGACTCCAATACCTTTGCTGAGAAACACCAAAAGCCATCTAGCTAAAGTTCTCGGCGAGCAAGTTGTATGATGCATCTTGTATGACGGCACAAGAAGATTATTCCTGAATCTGAGCATCTCTTCTTTAATTTTTATTGCTGTCAGGTCAAGCCTTACCATCGAAGTGTAAAGAAATCCCATGGATTTAAATGTTTAATAAAGACTAGTGGTTTTCAGTGGTGCCGGAGCCAGTTCCCGCAGGGGGCTAGAGGTATTCGGTGTCCTGCAGAGTCAGTCTAGAAGTTATTGTCTGGATTGAAGTGCAGATCGAAGTGCCTCTGCTGTTGTAACATGCAAAGTCTCAACGATGATATCACCCCAATAGCAATGAGAAAAGAGAAGTGACCCAAACCTGAGATTTTCAGCATACTCCGTGGTATGCAGTGGCTGCGCAGATTCCATATATAGAAGGAAAATGTGCACGGTACTTTAGGTGTCCTAAAAGTAGATTTATCTTCAGCCTTTACTCACGACCAAATACTCATCTGTAAAGCCTTTCATTTTCCCTATAAAAGGTGATTTCCCTATGGAAAGCTTCTAAATGAGTGGAGTTTAGAGCAGTTTCAGGTTTGTTTCCCATCTCTGTAAATCTGACCATAGGGGTCTCTTGAAAGAAAATTGCTAAGAATTTCCAACTGGACTATGTAATCACAGCGCCTGGTATCAAGAGGAGGGGGAGTGACATGAAATCACTGACTTGTGACATACATTCCTCAGCAACAGCAGCTGCTGCCTAATGACAGCTAATAAAGGGAATCTTCCCTTGACAGAGCTGCATGCCTGCAATGGGACTGGAATGTGCCCCAGATAAATCCACTGATAACCTAGGAAGCAGAGATCACACCCAAAGAGTATAAAAGACAAGCTTCGGAAGAGAGCGGATAGGACGAGGAAGAGAGAGACCTGAAGAGACATCTCAGAAGAAACAGCTTGAACTTCCCTATTCCCAACGAAGCCAGCACCATGGACACTAAAGGCTCATTTTCCTGTGGCTTCCTCTTGCTGCTGCTCATCCAACTCCAGCTTGGAAGAGCCAACCCTATCTACAGCCTCAGCCCTGCCAAAGAACTGGCCAGCATGGAGGTGAGGACTCTCTCCTTTTGCAAGGTTAAATGTTCAGGGTGCTTAGCAGAGTGTGAGGTGGTGGTTTTGCCTTTCTTTTGCACAATCAGATAGCTGCATCAGCAATCACATGCTAGGAGACAAAGTCTCAGTTCTTCAGAGGGGTTGAAAGAAGCTCTGCAGAGCAATAGCTTCACTTGAGCTCCTGGATAGCAGTAAGAAACAAAATTGTGATGTTGTGATGTCTGCTTTGGCTCTTTGGTTCTTTTTCTCTTAAAGATCCACCTTCCTGGGAGTAAATTCCCAGAGAGGGAAAAAAGCATCACAGCATCTGCATAAGAACAAACAGAAAATGTTCAGGAAGGCTCCTGTTTGTCCCACTAAATGTCAGGGACAGTGAAGCAGGACAGCCATACGGCTCTAGCTGCGCAGGTTTAAGAGAACTGGCTGCATATGAATGGGAAATGAGGAGGTAAAGTGGAGCACCCAAAGCCAAACATTTAGAGAAGCTGCTAGAGGAACAGTATGATCCTTTAGTGTGGCTCAGCTGGAAAGCTTCTAGAGCTATGAAATTACCAGCTGTGTATTTTAATGACCGATAGAGAACATCCATTGCGGCAGCACAATACAAGCTCTAGGTTCAGTCTTGCAAGATGAAACCTGAAAGCTCAAACCTTTCCTTGGGCTGTATCAGTGACCAGCTCCTTACAGCATCAGACCCTGAGAAAAAACTACACAAGATGATCAGGACAGTGCCAGCCAAAGCTAAAACATCCTCAGCCTCTAGGCTGATTCCAGCAGCTATCCAAGAGTGGCTTCCAAATTCACTGTAAGGCTCACTTCTCTCTACTCTCCTTCTAGAGATGGACAGTTCTACTCCTCTAATTCATTGAGCTGATCCTTGTTACACAAAGCTTTAAAAATTATAGAGAATGGTACCCAGGAAGCAGTCACACAGCAGACCTGAATTTAGCATACAGGCATTTTCCTGTTACTTTAAGAAGCAGCAATCCTCTAACTCCTGGGGCAGAGATTAGTGATAACACCAACAGTTTCTCCAAATGATGTCCATTGAAATTGCCAGGGGTGACAAGCAAGGAGATGGTCTTAGCCAAAAAAGGAGAAAGCCAATTGCTTGCAAGCAGCATTGCAGGCAACTTGAGAACACGGGAGGAGACTGGATTCAGAGGTACTCTGAGATAGAGTACTATTAGTGGGCTGAGTAGTATCTCCCTGTGCAACTTAGATCATGCTCTTTTTCTCTGCCAAGAGCTCTTCTAACCTTGCCAATAAGATACACTTCGGTGGCAAGCTACAAATAGGTGGAATTAATGTGGACAGGGATTTACTGCAGAGGACAGAGCTCAAGTACCACCAGCAACCCTGGGATCCAACCTGATAGGCTCCTAGAGCTGGCTATGGGACCATTGATGAATGCAGCACTGGATGACAGGAAGAGTTAGGAAATTACCACAAAACAAAGAATTTTATGAAATTAATCCTTCTATTGTAGGCTCTGCTGGAGAAACTGGAGGATAAATTTGCAATGATTGAAGCCCTGGAGTCCAATCCTGACCTGCAAGAACCCAAAAACCAGGAGGAGGTCCCACCAGAACTCATGGATGACAGTGATGACCAGAAGGCTGAACCCAGGCTAGCACCCAGCACCCCTCTGTCCTACAGGGACCCCTTCCTCAAGAGACTGAGGGGGCTGCAGATGCCCAGGATGATGAGAGATTCTGGCTGCTTCGGGAGGAGGATTGATAGGATCGGCTCTCTGAGTGGAATGGGTTGCAATGGTGAGTCCCATCTAAGCCATTTCTCTGAATAGAACAGATTGCATCTGTTACTTGTGACAAGGGAAGAGCAGGTTTTCTTTTAAGCCTTTAATAAGTCACAGCTTCAGAAAGGAATTAATTTTAGCCTAATACTTAAGCTAGCATTGATTTTTCAAAGGAAAACCTGTGTCTATTGATTCAGTAGGTAAAGGCATTGCTGAAAACGGCGCGTATACTGAGAAGGAAACAAGTCCTAGTAACACTTGTTTCATGTTTGGCTTGCAGGTTCCAGAAAGAATTAAGACAACCTCCCTATGCCCTACTCTGAAGAATGCTTTACAGTACCTGTTCCTCCCCAGACGAAAGCCAGATGCTTTCTAAACTCTTCAACAGAAAGTGATTCCTATTTCTATTTATTTATTTATTTATTTATTTGATGGTTGGTTTGTTTTTTTTTTAAAGAATATTTCTTACTCTAGCACCAAGAGATCATCTTTAAATAAAACTAACACGTTAGACATCTCTGCTGGACCTCTCTCCTGTCTGTTGCATTAAAATGTCTTGTATTTTCCTAAAGTCAGAAGCCTATGTTTTATTGAAAAGGCTGATCCACAAGGCTGGGTCTTACACTAGACAGAGAATGTAGGAACAAAAATGAGGTTTTTTCACTGGAGTTTTTTCCCTCTGCACTAAGAAATTGTAACAGATTAGCAGATAAAGAAAGCTTGCTCGACATTGAAACACCAACATGAGTCCTCCTATAGACAGGGGTTTAGTAACAAGAGAGTCCTGTTGCTGGTGTAGGTTATTCAGTCCAGGGAAGTGCCACAAATCCCACACAGAAGCAAAATTGACATGAAAAGAAATCAGAAAAATCACAACACTCCACAAGTTTCAAGATCACCAGAGGGAGGAAAGGGAATTCATTGTATATGCTTTCTAGCACTCACCAAATAAAGGCTCTGAGCATCACACAAAGATACATCATTAACCGTGTCTTGTCTCACTCTGCATGTGGCTGAGGTGCTGCTCCTCAGGGTCTCTCGATGGAGTCCTATTCATGGTATTTCTCATGTGAGGGCAGGTGGGACCACTCCAGCTACAAAGCAGCTTCTACAAAACATGTATCCCTTTCTGGGAATGGCCCTTCACAAAGTTTTTCTACACAGGGTTACTGGGAGCACTGCAAGTCTGATCAAGGTTTCACTGAAGCCTTTGTGGCTAAATGTCACACCTAGGATCTGAATTTGCCCCAGACCTTCTCCACGTTCTTCCCCCTCCAAACAGGGTTATATTGCCAGGACCACATTTGGTCAGCACCACAAGGACCAAATAGCCTGGATTCCCAAGTCAGCCACAGCAACAGCATTGAGCCCAGGCTCAGCACAACTGTCCTGTGATTGCACATTCCACTAGAAACTGTTACTTTGAGCATTTGATTTTGGGTCTCATCCCCAGCATCCATTACTCGAGCATCCCAGAAAGGGCCTAACACATAGCTCCAGGATAGGCTCAACTGCAGAAGTCTAATTCTAACTTTGCTTATGCATATGCACATAGAGAGAGGAATGATAGTTGCTTAAGACAGGCTACAGTGAGGCAAATGTGCCAGAGCCATGGCAGTTGCTGACAACAGCTCTCAGGAAGCACAGCTACAGTGAAAGCATGAGTTTGAGTGCTGAATGGCATCACTCCTGCACATGCTGTACTGCTTTCATAGGGCTTATGTCACGCATCACATTTTTGACAAGCCACCCTCCTAGTCGCTCCCTGTCCTGCTGACATGGACCTGAGTGCTCCCTGCCATGCTGGGCCCTGTGACTCTTCCCTAGGGAAACAGAAGGCTTCTCTGAGGTAATAGTTTTGCTCCACTCCAATGGGAATCAACACCTACTGTGATACAAATCAGATGTCACAGCCTTCCAGCAGTGCCAGCCAAAGATAAAATACTCTATGCAACAGTGCTCACATAGGTTTCCTTGGCAGGAAAACTGCTTCCCAGGTCAAGGCTGCCAGCAGCTACCATGAGACATCTCTGCAGTGAAAAGCTACAGCAACTTTGCATTTACTCAAAGGTGGTTTCACAAATCTATGTGGTGTGAAGTCACCCTTTGGAGAGCCTTTGTGGGGATAATGGGGCTTCATCTTCTCAAACAGGCTTTCCAAATGCAGCCCTACAGCCATCTGTTTCCCACTGCAGCAAGATGGGAACGTGCAGATGGATCCCTCCACACTTGCAATGGGCAGCAGCCTGACTTCCCATGTGCTGCTGTAAAGCAAAGTAAAAACAATCCTCATACTCTAACAATAACAGCCCTGGCTGGAGCTGAATTTTACCCAGTCAAGCAAAACTTGTACAGACACTGTAAATTGTCCCTCCCTGTCAGCCCCTCAAGGCACAAACCACTAATAGTTCACTGGAATGTGCTAAAAACGGCAAGAAGAGTTGGTGCTGCCTGACCCAAAGCCAGGTAGGTCCAGTATTAAGAGCAAGCCAGTTCCTGGTGGAACAAGTCTGTATTGGCTTGCAGACAGTATGTTAATAGACCCTGGGGTCTGGGAGAACCTAATTGAGAGTAGGCAATCTAGGAAAAAAGCATCTCTGTGGCTGGATTTTTACTGCTGCTCCCATAAACACACTGAGCTGTAAAGCTCCCCCAGGGAAATCTCAGAGTCAGGTCAGAATAGGACTGCACACAGAAACAAGCACTTGGAAAAGCTGAATGAGAGAAAGTGAGCACTGCTGGGCTCTACAGGACAAGCAAAGCTGCCACTCTTGCTGTGATCACAGGGAACAGTCTTGGGAACAGCCAGTCCCAAACAAGCATATAGACAAAAGTAGCCCACCGCTTATGGGGAAAGCTTATCTGAAAGCTAAATGTCTCTCTAGAGCTGTGTTTCTTTCTAAAGAGGGTACTGTGGCTAAGAGGGCACACACAGAAAACACAAAAGGTTCCACTACACACTTGCTTTCAGTGAGACCAGGAATTTCAAACTGTAGGTACAGAAATAATGGATTCTGGAGGGAGCAAGTGAATTAATTTATCATCTGTTTCATAGAACAGCCACATGGCTCTGTGACCCAGCAGCATCAACAGCAAGTGCCACAGCTCTGCTCTTCATCAAAGATCAGCAGGCTGACCTTTACAGCAGGGGGAAAAAGAGGCACAAAGCTTGTTACCACAGTTACATTGGGTTATGCTCTACCTTACTTTGCAGTAACCTGGACTTGTGTTCATGGCTGAAGCTTCAGAGGACAGTCCTGTCATCCCATGTTAACCTGCCAGCCTTTTATTTCTTCTGCTGCTGCTGTAACTGCAGTGGATTTGGATAGTTGCACATGCTATCCATGCAAGGATGCAGGGATTCCTCTAACCTAGGCCCTTCTCTCTTCCAGCAGCAGGCAGTTCTGTATAGACCCATGTCTACACATCAGGTAGTTTCCTTCAGGTTTGTAGTGGACCTGCCTTTGGTGCCTGTAAATTTTGGAAACTAACCCTGATAGAACTTTATGGAGGAAAATATGGGATTGCATTGGAGGAGAAACAATCCAAGAGCAATACTAGGCTCTGGTGAGGGCATGAGCTGAAGATCACATTAATCTTCAGTTCTACATGAATTCCTACTAAGTCTTCACACCTATCCAAGATACATCTCTTCTTCTAGAGAAACTTCCACATGGGGAAGGGAAGGTTGGTGACATGTCAGTAATAGTGCAGGAAAAAGGGTAGCAGCCACACAACCAAACAAGAGCTTCAGAGGAAGCTTTAAGAACTAGGCTGTGAGTCAGTCCCAAACCAGAGAATTGGTGTAGCTTGTAATTGCAAACAATCCAGAAACAGTCTAAGCACAGGATGCCTGTGGAACATCCCTATCACCGCAAAGCAAGGGCTGATGTCAAAAGCAGCTAATGCAGGTTAGGTTCCAAGTAATTATTCAGCACTGAGCCGTGCAGGGTCCTGAAATCCTGCCCTCCTCCACCCCATCAGGCAGAGTCCTTTATACATTAATCATCCCCCAACAACACAGCACCTGAGACGCATTCAAGTGCTATCATGGTCCTTTGTGCAAAGGAAGAAATATCCCAGTGGGATCAGAGAAGGACCAGGGTAACACCTTCCACCACCCAGCTCTAATGACATTCGCCACCTCCTGCAATGCCAGACTTCATACTTGCTTCTTCATAGCTCCTGGCACTAACCCTGGCTGGCAGCGCATAATTCAGCAGCTTCCCTTCCTTTGATCTCTGGAACACAGTAATGACACCAACATGCCTCCTACGCCTCTTGCACACTGTAAGGCAGGAGCCTCACTCACGAAAGTGGTGTGGTTGGCATGGGGTTTTATTGCAAATTAGATTTGAGGGTTTCTTCCACCCCTCACACACTGCACTAGCCCTTTCCAGCTTCCCACTAGATGAAGAGTTTCACTAAATCCCAGTCTGCGGGCAAGAAGAGCTGTCACCACTGCTTTGCTCCTCTAGGAAATCGCATGGGAAGGATCCTCTGCTGCTGCAGGGAAGTGTGGAGCTGTGCCATTGCACATAACAATCCAATCATATCCAGCTTGCTTGATTTAATATCACTAAAGCTTGGCCCCCAAAGGCCTTTGCTGATTGACATCTGCTTGATAAGGGTGTCCCAGTGATCCTAGCAGCAACTCTCTACAGACAATAGCAGACTCACCCCATGCCCAAAGACGGAGATCACCTGCATTATGGTCACAGCTCAGAATGCAGCACAAAGCCTGTGACAACTCTGCTGTGTTGAGAACAGCCTCTCCCCAAGTCTCTCACCTGCTTACCCAGAGGTACAGTTCCCATTAGGCAGTTGGAACCTAGTTGTCCAACAGCTGTCTCAGTTTTCACACCAAAGAAGGAAGAGCCCAGAGGCATTGCTGAGAGATAAAGAAAGTGGCATCTTTTCTGGTGCTTTTCTCACACCTTTGAGGTGTGAAATACCTTGAAACAAAACAAGAACGTTCCTTGCAGCAGATGTCCCTGTGCTGTCAGGCCTGATATGGTGGGAATTGGGAAGCAAAGGAAAGGTAAAAATCCATGTCTAAAGTCAGCCACCACACAGATATTCTCTATTATAAGCATCAAGGAGCTGCTAGAGGAGTCAACAAGGGTCCGAGAATGGTCCTGTCTGTGTCATGAGTTCTTCAACACAGTATTGTCTTCTGTGTTTATCTATTCCAACTGGTATATATGGATTCCAGTCTCCTGCTCCTAGATGCTTAAGAGTCACTCATACATGGCCCACACAGCAACTCGGGCTTTATTTCTGTAGTTTGGAATCAGCCTGAACAAAGGGACATTCTGCTTACTTTGGAACAGTGATCTCAATGTCTAAACCTTCCAAACCTGTGTGGAACTCACTGCCATCTCATTCCAGCTCTGAACAAGCTTTTTCCATCTGGTGCATTTGAAAAGCTCCAGTGGATTCTGAAGGGGCCAAGTGTGCCTCAGTGCTGCTGCAAAGCGCTTCAGCACCCTGGACAAGAAGAGCAGCAGCTTCCTTCTTTCAACTTACACATCAGCACAGCCATCCTCTGTTCTTCCTGCATGATACACACCTGTGTAGGTATGCACATATGCTAAAGGAAGCAGCTTGTATCCTCCCACCTAAGCAAAGCAAAACTGGAAAGAAATCTCACCAAATAACACTAAATTCTTCTGCTAGAGACACAGTTTACAGGTATGGGGATCGTGACATGTGGTTGGATTTAATGAGTCTATAAATCTTGGTAGAAAGGGGTTTTAATTCAGACATTAATGTATTACACAGCTTTTCTGGTAACCAGCCAAGAAAAATGCAAGGCAAACCACCACTTACAAGTTTTGGATTTCTCAGGTAAGAAAATCAGCAGTTGCTGCACAATTCAGGAGAGTTCAGCTCCTCATCAAACATTTGTTATTCCCTCCTTTGAAACAAGCTGTTGTGAGAGAACACGGGACTGGAGGGGTCACAACCTAAAGGATTACACTAATTCCTACCTCTGCCCAGCCTCAGTGCACCTTCTGCACACGCTGTTAGATCCAGAAAGCTCATAAATAGCAATTACTCATCATCCTCAAATGATGTTCTTGGATATTGCCATGTTCTACTAGTTTTATTAGAATAAAGGGCAAAAATAAATCACCGCTAGAAACATCAAAAGGCCTTGAAAGTGCTGAAGGAGACACACAAATGTTTTACTCTCAGACATGTTATGGTTACATGAATACTTCCCAAGTGCCATAGTTCAAATAAAAATATATTCATACAAATTTAAAAAAAAATACCATTTATATACACCAAGGAATTAGCTTACATCATTTCATAACAAAAAACAGTGCAAAAAAACAACCCCAAAACCAAATGGAAAGTTGCTACCATTGGAATGGCTCACAGTAAGTCAACAAGTCAAAACCGCATCAGTTAACACTGCACAGGAAACCATGGGGCAGCAGAGAATGCCCCATAGTATCCCCTAACTTCTGCCATCAATACTAATCCAGTTATTCGTACTATTCCTTTAGTGTTGCTCTGAGTAAAAGGTTACAGGCACCTAACATTAGAAGTAAGTTTCTTGTACATCACTAAGCAACCAGAGCCAGGGGAGAAGCAGCGAATGTGTTGTAAGAAAGGAGCTAAGAGAGCAAAGTGTGAGAACAAGACTGATTCAACGGGAGCCACTTTGCATCAGTCCTTAGCAGAAGGGAAACGCTGCACCTTCAAACGTCAGATGAACTTGTAATTCCCTTTCTGCAAGCTACAGAACAGTGACTGCACACTCAGTTTTCCCTTTAAAGCAACTGACAAGGTCACCCACCACCCTCATTTAAAACTTCTTTAGGGAAGGAATGAACAGGGTGTGCTTTCCAGCTGGAACATTTGGGTCAGACAGATGCACAGAGAAGACAGTGCTGACAGCAGGCTGAAAGCAAGTGGCCTTCTCCTGGGGAAGTGCAGCTGGTGCTCAGACAAACCTTGACAAGGTTTTTCAGCCTGTCTTGTCTGGATTGCCTGACTCCAGGCCTCAGTAGTGACGACAAGACATCCCAGCAAAATATACTGCTGCAGTTTGTGTACACAAATAAAACAGGACATGACCAGCCCAAGGCAAACCACCTAAGGAGCCCTATTGATGTGCATGAAGAGAAACCTTCCACACACAATCACTCATCATGAGCAAGAGGAAAGAGATCTGTCACTGAGAGACACAGGGCATTCTGAACATGTGGATTCAGCAATCCTATAGCGCCTAAGCACATCAGTGTGAGCTGAAATCCCATCAAAACAGGAGTTCTGTGATTTGTAACTGCCCATGAGCACAAATCCTTCAAATGAAAGGTAGGTTAATAGAAGCGTATTTCAAACCTACAGTCCAGCTCCAGAGAGTACTAAAGGATGCTGGAAGTCTCTTGGGATAGCTCACTACAAGACCAGAACTCAGGCAACATTGGTAAATCAGGAAATCATCAGCAGAGACTATCTGGAGAGAACAAACATCCTTACTCTACTTACAGGGAAAGAACTTGCAAGCCAAGAAAGAGCAGTAGCTGATGCCAACTGATCTGCTGTAAGGAACATGCCCCACCTGTCCCAGCTAAGGAGCCCAGGTTGAAGGCACAAGATGGATAGTGGCTGTAGGAAAACACCTTCACTTTACTTGTGGAAGCTGAAGAGCTTGCATGCCTCCTTTGAAATAGAGCTAGGATATTCACAAGCCTGTGAAGCTATTTCAGTGGGGGAGACACGAGCTGTTGCTGCAAGTTCTACAGCAGGAAAGGGAAAAGAACAAACATTCCCTGCTCTTTGGATAGGTCACTTCCCAAGCAGCCCTCTTCAGTGGCCATAGTTAACAAAGGGTCCTCAGACACAGCCTCCTCTGCCACAACTGCCACTGCATGTACCACAGCTCACTTCGCTTGGTGGAAATGGTATAAATGCATTCTTGAAAACAAAGATATGCCTTTCATCTCCTAATACAGCAGCAGGTTTGAGACAACACCAAGTGGAAAAAAGGCCTCCAGATGTCAACAGAGAGGAATAAAAATTAGAATCTAAGTGCTTACAAACAGCTGTGCTAAAACCAAACTTTCCAGCTAAGCCATGCACTGCACAAGGACAAATTCTATACTAAAACTTGGCCCCAGGAACCACTTTAAAAAACAAGTTTTCTCTTATCTATTGGCCAAAATTCCAGAGTTTCCCATGATTCAGTTGTCTTCACTGCAAGCACAGCCACAGAATACATCTACCAACCATCCAGACTGCAAAGACTCCATGAACATCTAAGAGTGCCAGAGACTTCAAGAGCTCTACCTCAAGACCTGGTGACCCGAGAACAAAGCCTCCTCACAAGCCTATCTGTAGCAGGGCTCAGCAGGCAACAGCTTGCAGAGCAGTGCCCTGGAACAATCAGCTTCCACAAAGTCAGTCAATGAGGCTGTTTTAACAGATTTAGTGTTTTGATACCAGTAGGAAAAGAGCACAACTTCTTCAGGCTTAGTCAGGAAAAACTTCACTACCGATCAGTTTCTGAATTTAGAGAATACAATGTCTGATTCCCTCTGCCACAGCTCCCATCTATGGCAGACAACAGGTTAACTGGAGTGCTCAGAGGCTGTGTAGAAGCTTTTCTGGGATACATTCCCCATGATACTTGGCCCAGTCTCTTGGCTGAGAGAATGCTCTGTGCTTTATCAAGCCAATCAGCTCTGCAGCCCCTGGAGGCACAGTGCTGGCTTCCCACTGAGGGTTATCTCTATGCAAAACTCAGGAGGGCAGGTGCCTGCTGGAACAATACAGGTGCTGGCCAGGATGGTACCTGCTAAAGCACTGAACTGGCTGCAACTGGCTTCTAAGTGCTTATTTTACCCTTCTAGATATGTGGCTGTTGCTATTGCAAGCATTATCCCAAGCATTTTTAGAGCACAGACAGCCCCACTTATCACCCTGCAGCAAATCCTGCCTGTTAGTCACTAAGTATCCCTCCTGTATGGCAGCTTTAAGTTCTCAACAGAGAGAAATCAACTGAGTCCAGAGACAGGGCAACAGTTCTATTAGCCTCCAGAAAGCAACACCTCATCATGCTCTGAAGATGTAGGTTCCCTGGTCTCTAACCCTAGCTAGAAAGGTGTCCCAGGCTCTCATCGTTGGATCAGTACAAGGACAAAGTGCCTACAAATGCCAAGAAATGCAGGAGTGTCGGGTTAGTGACAAAGTGAAGTGCCACAAAGTGCCTTAGAAGAGTCTCTTACAGGGAGATAGTAACAATAGCTAAGAGGGAAAGAGATCTCCCTTCTCTGAGATGCTCTGCAAATGTATTAAATATTTATAATCTCAAACAGTAACTGGAATTGAACTGAACTCCTGATTTGCTGAGCTGCTCTCAAAAGCCAGCTGCTGTCAAAAACAACACAGCAGGGACGTTTCCCTATGACAGAAGGAGAGAAATTAGGAACAAATGAAGCCAGAGTGGAAAAAGACGGACAACTGGGAACACCTGCAAAGAGGTGTATTTCCAGAGCTGGATTTTATAATACTGCTTCTGAGAAAAGGCATCCTCCAGAGCAGCTATTTGATAACTGCAAACTTCAATATCTCCTCTCTCAGCCCTGACAGTGACTCCCTTCTCAGACAAATAAGGCAACAGTTGCAGGAACAAGGGAGGAAGAGTTAAAATGACACATACAGGAAGACAGGGAAAAGATGCTGAAGTTTCCTGCATAGGACATAGTGGAGATAGAGGATTCTTTTTCCAACCCTTCAAAGAAAAACCCAAAAACCAAAATAGCAGAACATACAGTGTCAGGACAGTTGATGAAAGGAGATAACTGGGGCACAGGAAAAGAAAAAAAACTGGATCAAAAGTGGTCAAACCAAGTGCCTGAGACCAACCAATAGCTCTGGGCCCAGGCAGCTCCTCTAATTCTCTGGCTAGCAAGGTGTTTTCCAGCTCCCCAGGCTTGATATGCATGTGAGAAGCCAAACGGCAAGTCTTGGGCCTTGAGGGGTCCAAGCGGAATGCGAGCGCGTGTGCAGGCTTGGAAGAGGGAGGTAGCCACCGACAGTGGGGCAGGGTGGGCAGGGGCATCAAATGCTCTGATAGTGTTGTCTCAGTCTTGCCTGCAGAAATTCGTGGGTCAGGTTGTGCCGAGTGATTATCCCAACAATCTTAAAAGAGGAAGAAAGAGAGGAAAAAAGTCAGTATCACAGGTGTGTCACTAACAGACACGCATGGTAGAGCTGTTGTTCTTTCTAACTCCCCAAAAGAGGGAACGTGCAAGCAGATCCTGACTGATGCCGAGTTAGAGTGGGGTCAAGTTCAAATCTTGCCAAAACAACACCCCTCCCTCTGCCAGCACTTGTCTGCAGGCAAGATACTGCTTTAAATACACCCAAACAGACAGCTTAACTGCTGCTATGATGTCTGGACACAGCACTAGTTACCCCCACATAGGAAGGGAAATCCTGTCCATGTTTGACAGCATAGAGATGTAACCAAATCCTTTGGAAAGTGAAAACTAATTGGAAATAACAGCTCTCTTATGGCTTCATAGTAGAGACATTTCAGATATCCCACATGACGTGACTGCAGACAGCTCTTATCAGATACATTTTAGGAAGCTCTAAAGACCACAACAGAGAAATGGTAAAGGCTAGCTAAGTGGTTACTGCACACTGGCCATCACCAGCTGGCAGGTCACAAAACGGACCCTCTCTCCAGACTGGGGAAACAGTCAAGCCAGATGTTCCAGCTGATGAAACACCTCAGTGATTTTACACATTGAAAGAGTTTAGAACTAGGCTGCTCTCTAGCGCTGCAACAGCATCATATGCTAAACACGGAAAGAGTCAACATCTCTTGTACTCAAGCAGCATGCTCTGCAGAGTAGCTATTGGCAACCCTCAAGAGGCAGAAAAGACACTGCTGTCTCATGCACGGAGCAGTTCAGGCTTAAAGGAGTTTCCCACTGTTTATAGGAAGTTGCTGACACCTACTGACCGTTCCTGAGCATTGTAGATGGCAAAGACAAGTGAATCGAGAACAACCCGTTCAACAACTCCTTTGTTCTGCTGCTCCCAATAGTACGGACACAATGCAAGTTCCCTTCTAGCAGAAAAGCCCCCTGCCCCAATGAGAAGGAAATTCTCCTTCTGGCCTTGAATAAAGCTGACAAAGAGGAAGCCCAATGAGTGGCCTCTGATGAGCTCAAGGCCTCTCAATAGGTACAAGACAGTAAAAGCTTCCACATGCTGCCAGCCTGAGACTGTGTGTGGAAGGCAGGAAGCATGGACACAAACATGGTAACAGAGACACAGTAATCAAGAATGCTTCAGGGTCTTAAGATCATCACATTCTGATCTCTTTAAAGCATTTTTCTTTGATGTTAAGAGATCTTAATTCTCCCAAAGGTGGAAGACATTGCATAAGCCACAGTGGCTTCCTTGCTTTGCCAAGAGAAAATGGAGACCAGGACTTACCTCTCCAACTGCATTCACAACCGGTAAATGTCTGAGTCCCATTGTCCTAAACAGGTTGAAGACTTGTGACACATGTGTATTTGGAGAGACAGCAAAGGGTGATGGGTTCATGTATGGGGTGACATCCTGAGAGAGAAAAAACAATTATGTTATTTACAAGAGGCATTTTCACTATCTCTAGGAATCACTAACAAGCAATTCCTGCAAGTCTTCCAATGCACTGATCTCTGGGCAGGGTACCAGACCAGGGGCATCTTCTATTTCTCCACAAATACCAAATTATTTCAGGAACATGAATTTTTCATGGTTTGCTTGAACACTGTAACCCAGGATCTTAAGAGCCCAATGCTGCAGAAAGCCTCTGAGCAGGATAAATGCAGGCCCAGGAAAATAAGAATGTATATTAAAAAAGCACTTTGGCTTACACAGCAACCTTCCTGTCACAAAGTCAATGACAGGCTGCCACTGTCTGAGCTGCCAGCACATGGAGTTACAAACAGCAGCAGTTTGCCTGTCCAGAAGTATAAAATAGAAGGAAGTTAACCTAGACAGGCAACATTTCATTCTGAAAGTTAAGCACCTTTGTGAGATGTTACCTCACAGCAGGTATGAGGACTGACTTGCAGACAAAGCTGACTGAATGCATGAGAAGTACAGGATGTTGGTCACTGCACCCAGGGGTGGACTTAAATGTGCTCTCAGCCTTTTTTAAAAGCTTGAGACAGTCCTAAACATCTGTTAGGAAACACTGTCACGCTGCAGTGCATCTCTTACCACTATCATGCGAGGGTTCAGCAATGTGAGGTCCAAGTCATGGATATCTGGATAACGGGGATAATCCTCGGACATCTCTGCATGGGACAGACGAGGCTGACTTGCACTCTGCATTTAAAACAAATCCCACTGAGCTGATGTGTCACCATCCCACACAGTACATGGGCTGCAAGCAGCACAGCAAATGATTCCTCCCAGTTGCTCACCCAGATCCCCCCATGCCCACACATACATCTGCAGAGGTACTCAGAGCAGCTCATCTCAGAATGCAGCAGTGCAAGCCCAAACCTATGCAGGCACTTAGCTGATAGAGCAATGGATCTGCTCTCCAAACTCTGACAGATCTACACTCCACGCTGGAGGGCAGCAACAAATCAGCCTTGCAGATGGGCCTCAATTACAAATGCTACTGCTGATTTCAGTGATACAGCTGACACTTCTGGTAAGACCTTGGCACACAGGAGTTAAGAACATGCAGCGTACACTGCGAGTTGCTCTATTTGTATTTGATACCTGTCCTCCATTCTCCAGGTCTGACAGGACTGCACCTTTATGCCACAAATGGGCCTGTTTATTTCTTAAACAGTAGCTGTCCTCTTTTCCTGGGATACTTAAACAGAAACTCAAGTCTCTCTATTCTAGAGCTGCCAGGAGAATTCACATTACACATCTGCAGCTTTTAACACACAGATGCATTCCTTACAGTGTAAAAATAGGTATATTCTTTTTTGCAGCCCATACATACTCTTCCCAGCCTTCTCAGCTGGGAGGGTAGGGATGTCTCTGCTACAACTCCTGATGAGGAAGACTCACCGACTGGCTCTCGGAGTAACAAACCCCCCTGACAAGGAGCGTGACCAGCTGTGAGCGCAAGATCAAGCCATGGAAGGTCAACGGTCTGAAGCGCTCCTCCATGGTCCACTCTTCACTGGGAGACTGGTCAGGGTACAGGTTGGGGTAGGGAGTGTATCTGTGGCAGATTTAACACTGCATGTTACAAGATGCATGAACTTAAGGAGAAACATATACCCCTGCCTCCAAAGCAACAGCTACTTCAGCTCTTTGCAACCTTCTCCTGAACATTTCTGGGACGCCTACTAGTGACAAGCAAGCCTTTTCTCCATGAAACAAAATAGCAGAGAGGGATCAAGACCCATTAGCATCAGCAGAGTGTGATAACAGCAGCAGGATGGAGTCTCACAACTCTCAAATTCAAATCTCTTGCTACTAGAGCAATTTCCAGTGCCAAAATATTCAGATTCTAATAAAAGCTGAAGCATCTGGGAAAACATCAGGGTCAGGACCCTACTCATAACAGTTACAATCACTAGGTGATTAACTGATTCACTGGACTGGGCTTCTGCTTGGATGTAACTGCAACATAAGCCTGGTGACACAGCCCAGTTACAGGAAAGTGGTATCAACATCACAGCACCAGGTCATCAACTCCTCTCTTGGGAAAAGTGAGCTTTGTAGAGCTCTCAGTTCTCTACAGACAAGAGGCCATGGATTCCTACAGACAAGACATTTCCCCAGGAAATGTTTTCAGATAGGTGTTTGAAAGGAATTTAAGTTAACAGGTTGGACACTACCATCAAGTCATTAAGACTCAGTCACAAGTGTGAGCCCCAGCACTGGCTGATGAGACCTGACAAGTCCCTTCTCCTAAAACCTAAAATCATAGAATGGTTTGGTTTGGAAGCGACCTTCAAAGCTTCCCCAGTCCAACCCACCTGCAATGAGCAGGGAAATCTTCATCTAGATCAGGTTGCCCAGAACCACATAAAGCCTGGCCTGGAATATCTCCAGGGATGGGGCATCCACCACCTCTCTGGGCAAGTTGTGCCAGGCTTTTACCACCCTCACTGTAAAGATTTATTTCCTCAAATCCAGCCTAAATGTCCTTGTTTTAGTTTAAAACCATCATCCTTTGTCCTACCACAACAGGCCCTGCTAAGAAGTCTTTTCCCATGGATACTAGCACTGTTTCCTTTGATATATGGAATGACAGGGACTGCAAGAAGCATCGCATCTCAACATATAGAAACACCCTGTTCCCATACGCCTGTGCCTACCAGGATCTCACCTTCTCTCTAGCATCTGCTGCAGCAGATCCTCCTTTTCTGGTGGCTCCTCCGTCGCTATGTGCTCATCACACATATTACGCAACTCACTCGAGGGGTAGGACTTCATGGACTGGCTGCGCTTGCGCTGCTCTCCGGCTCGGGTGAGGATGCTGGATTTCTGCATGCAGCAAACAATTTGCAGATATAAAGTAGGTTAACAATTATCCAAGAGCAACTATGAACTATCTGTTCATAGCTGTATGACAACAGGTAAGGTGCTCCCTAGCGCTGCCGCAGTACTTGTGAGAATAGCCAACAGGACTGTACTCTCCTTGGACACAACGTGAAGTTTAAGAACTCAGGCACCCTTTTTTGCTAGGGCATGAGCATGCCATAAGCATGTTTATTATTCATTCTGACCTTAAACTTTTAAGTTTCCCAAGGGACTAAAGCATCTGTCCCGCTACCCCTTCTACAAAGGGAAGGGGCATTTAGGCACCTACTAATGATCTCAGTGGTGGATTCAGTACTTCAGTAACAAATCGAAACGTTTTCTATGTCTATCCTAAACAGGTAAGTCTTAACTTTTGCCTCTAGGAGTGCAGCTCACTTCTGCCTTTACCATGACATGGACAATGGAATGAAACCGAGCCCTTGAAAATTTTGTATTGCAGTAGGTGCTTATCTGTGACCTGAATTCTGCACTGACAAAGGCACAGATAACAAAAGAAAGGGCCTTCCACCTGTAAAAAAAAGCTCTTCACCCTTCAACTCGTCAAAAACTTCTTTTTACCTTGAATTTGATGTTATTACTTATCAGTTGATTTCCCTTCATGAACTCCCTCTCGTTGCCCCGGTTCTCAGTCACTACAGGGAAGGCATGATGGACAGTTGTGCGCAGGATGCTGACAAGGGACTGGATCCTGGTGTGTGGGTAGACATAGGTCAAGTTGGGTTCCATGATGTCACTGGCTCGTAGTCTGCAGGGAAAGAAATTCAAGACTGTTGCATGCATCATGTCAGTGACAAAAGGCTGGTAATGGACAAACAAGGAAACAAACTAGTCCCAAAAAGAGATCCTAAAGGATTCTGCTGCAGTACAGTTCTGCCAGCTCCTTGTACCTATGTGCTCATCTTTACTGTGTTACTAGCAGTGCTGGCACAACTGACCTGACTTTTAACAGTGCATCAGTGATGAACTATTGGCAAGGAAAAAGGTTCCAACTTATGCCATAGAAAGTGTTTAAACACTACTGGAAAACAACAACAGTTGGGAAGAAGATGGAATTCTGCAAGAAGGAAAGTGCAGTGGGACACTTTCAGGTATCATGCTAAACCTCATGGATCTACTCCTTAGATCTCCACCCATCCACCCCTCCTCAGAAACGGCTCCAGAACCTCTTTCCTGCCACAGGCCCAATGCACAACTCCCAACTCCTCTCCCAGCTGCTCCTCTCAGAGCAGCCAGGTTTGTTGGAGATGAAGCACCACCCCCCTGCATTACAGCATTCCTTTGAGTAATAACCCTACCACAAACTCCAACCCACTGCCAAGAGGAGCAGCCTTACTTATCCATTTCCACCTCGGTTTCCCACTCCAGCAGAGGCACTCCTCGCAAGTTCACATGGATGTCATAAATGCCTTTGTTGAAAAAGTCTCCTGTCCATTTGGCTACCTGCAGAGCAAACACAAGGTCTACTGAGTTGTTGCTCCAAGAACAACTTCTTGACTTATCATAGCCCTTGAAGGAACAGACTCAGGCGCAGTGCATGTTCAAGCAACCTGCAAGAAGCCAGAGCTAAGACTCTACACTCACCATGAGGGTGATCATTATGGGGAGCCCATAGGTGATCTCATTGGTGGATTCAATTAGGATGACAGTCAGGCTGATAGTCATGCGGACCACTCCTCCCAGGAATGCTGCTGCCCCAATCAGTGCAAAAGTTCCCGAGTAGATGTGATCCAGGCCAATGTAGCTAGAGCAAAACACAGAGCCTGGAGATTAGCACACCCTGAGATCTCAGTGTGTGCCTGCAGCACATCTCTCTTCTCTCAAACACACACACACAATGCACCTTTTGAGGAGGTTGGCGACCAGGCGTCCGAAGGCAGCCCCACAAAGCAGTGATGGCACAAAAAGACCACTGGGCACAGAGATCCCATATGTCCAACAGGAGAGTGAGAAATAGAGAAGGAAGAACAAGGACAGTGTGACTGGGCTGAAAGTACCTGCAACACAAGAAGAATCATGACTAAAGGGGCACAGGTGTGCCAGACAGAGACAGTAGTATTGCACCATCCACCCCTCAGCTCACAGCAGGCTCATCTCACAACAGCTACTTCATCTCCCAATCCAAACACACATGAAGAAAATGAGTAAGTGAAAAAGAGAGGAAAAGCAAGGCTTTCTTCCCATGGAGAAGGCACCATGGGAAGAAGCAGTCCACTAAAGCCATGAAGGCCTGAAGTGCTCTGAGCCTAGTGGTTCTTATGAATCTTGTTTCAAGCAAGATGAAGCTCTGAAGCCTAAGCATGGGATGGGACACTGTTTCTTAGCTACTCACCATCCTGGTGGAAGAGCTGCAAGATAGCTGACTCCTGAGGGTTAAAGAAGAGTGTGGCCATGTCATTGTAGGTTTCATTTGGGCAGAAAAAAGTTTTAATGCTTGAATTCACATCCTCTGACGTACCCTAATGCAGGACACAAAAGACCAGGAACAGTTAGAATCCACTCTCTTCTATATTAGCCTTTGGGCAGAATGGAAGTAACTGCTGTATAGGGATGTCAGCCCATGCTTTGGAAAGCTCAGACTGAACACCAATAACAGAGATGGGGCCTGAAGAATCAGTGGGATCCCCAAATCACAGCCTGAGCTGCTTTCCCAAAGTCCAAAAGCATGAAGGGTAGCTTTCATGACTACCCTAAGGTCCTGCAACTGTCCATGGGCTTTCACTGAAGTTCTGTTACGCACTGCATGCTGCCAAAAGCTCATTATGTACCTGCGCTTGTCTGGAGGGTGAACAAGATGATAGCAATGTATAATCTTCACATAAGATGCCTTACCTGCAGGTTCAGAGTGTCATTGCCACTATGACCAGTGGAAGACATCTGCCGGCATTCCCCCAGAACCATGGAGGCTATGAAGACCACGACTGTGGTAGTCAATGACACCAGCAGGCTCTCCAAGACTCTGCAAATACACAATAGAAACCATACACTTGAAGACACACTCAGCCTTGTAACCAAGTCCCAGCCCTGCATATGACTTTGGTAAAGCTGCAAGAAGCAGCAGTTACCTCAGCTGAACATCAGAAGCAGGGGACTCTGCAAGTCAAGCTGAATCGTGACTTGGTTGCCAGGGATATTGTTAGCTCCCTTTTTTAGTTGCCTGCCCCAAAAGGAGCTATTTCTGCCCAGAGAACACACAGCAGTCACATATTAAAAAGCCATGGGGAAGGGTTCAGTCATGAGGCTGTTCACATGGAAACAATGGTCTGTAGATCCTTACAGGGTAAAAGGCTAAGACAGGACTGGACAGATTGATGCATCATCTCACAATCACTTTTCTAACTGCTGACATACACTTCTGGGGTTTGTTGGGGTTTTCTTTTCAAACCTGGACTTCTTATTTAAGAATTGAGCAAAACCAGCTACTTTCCAAAATGACACAGCAACTCCTTCTAAATAGCACAGATATTAACTCAGATGTAGATTTAAACAATTAATGGCATCATCTCTTCCTTCCACATCTGTCAAGACATAAAAAGATACTGCATAGAGAAAAAGCTCTGTCTTGTTCAGCTATAGCCTTTATAATAAAGACCTCCCTTCACAGCCTTGTAAGGGGAGTTGCAGCTCTCTCCATACCACCAATTACAAAAACGCACAGGTACTGTAACATCTGGTTTCTGATGTTCACTTTTAAGTTCTATGGAGTTTGGTGACTTCAAAAAGAATAGGTCTGGGATTTTCTCCCACCGCACTCACTGGGTCTTCTAGATTCTGAACGTAGGTCAGATTCCTGCAACAACTCAACAGAGCACAAATACCTGACCAGCTTTGGCTTGGGATGCACATTCCGCATGCGGTACTTGGCAAGTCTCTTGTTCAGGCAGTTGAAGGTGGCACCAAGAAGGCCTCCTACAATCCCCATCAGAATGAAGAAGCCCAAGTCCACAGCTGTCCACAGGTGGCATTTCTTATCAGACTCAGAGCACTACGTGCAGAAAAGGATTAAAAAAGCATTAGTTTTTGCTGCAATTTCCAACTGCTTCTGTCTCCACAACAGGAGATTTAGGAGCTATGACCACAGGGGAACAATTCTGTCATAGGTTATCAATCTACCGCAGCTAAGTATCAACTGCCCATCAATGAAATAGAAGCATGTATCAAAAAAAACAAAACCCAAATAACAGAAACACTGAACTGACAAAAGTCTGGAGGGGTATACGAAATAAACAGCACTAAGTCTTACCTTAAACTCCCCAAAGTTCAGCAGCCCAGGGAGCTGGAAAGACCCCCAACTTCCAAACTGAATCCCAGAGCGGAAAAAATTCAGGGTGAAGGTGGCAGCCATGGAACAGAAAAGCTGAGGTAGTATAAAAAAGAAGTAAAGATTCCCAGAGTTAAAGACTGGCACAGTCAGCTCTTCCTTGAGACTTACACCTGGGGAAGGGAACCTCAGAGCCTTCTTCTGCTTTAGGAAAATAATACACTGAGGTTTAACACCCATCCCCTAGTGCAAAAGAGAGCAGGGCTAGAATGGATGGACTACTATAACCATATGATTTGGTTTCCTGCACAAGGAGTTAGGAATTTCACCTAGTAATTCTTGCAGCAAAAGCTCTCTTTAGTCAAATATGTTAATTTGCAGTTGCTAATCAATTACAAGCATCAATTAACACATCATGTCTGGAGTTGGAATTGAGCTCTTCGGTGTCTCTGAGAGTGTTGCTATCTTGGCAAATCCCCTGGCTTCTTTTACCCCTGCTGAGAAAGAGTAGACTAACTGAATCCCAGCAACAAGATGTTAGGTGTAATGCCAAAAGCATCCTGAAATCCAACACATTTTTTAATATACTGTCAACTTTCTAACAGCAGGCAAGAGAAATCTGCAACTTGAAGGCATGGCGAATTGCTGCAATACAGTTCCCCAGTGCAGAGAAAAACAGAAAGAAATCCAGCACCTGCCTACTCTGCTCCCAAAGGATGGGACAGCCAAGAGCCCAGGCACAACAGCCCTTTCTCCCAGGTACACTGTATGTGCTGCCCACAGAGTTGTCCCATTGCTCCAAACTCATCTAGTATCATAGTACCAGACTCATCTCTGCTAGTAGTACTCATCTGTAGTAATTCTGGAGCAGTGATAGAGCAGGCAATCTTTCTCCTGCCATGACAGCTCAGGGGCAAGACAGGATAATCTGAACACTCTCACAGACAAGACCTCCCCCAAATGTCTAGCTCAAAGGAAAAGACACACAGAAAGAGAGTCACTACTCACCACTTTCCATGTAAGTCCCTGGTTCCAGAAAGAAGAACCTTCTTCCAAGCTGAAAAGAGTGCCCCCAATTGGTGCTCCAAAGGCAGCAGCAACCCCTGCAGCAGCTCCCGCAGATACAAAATCCCTTTTATCCCTGAAACAAAGAGGAAAACGGTCCCAGTTTAGCATAGTAGAGCTCTGGAGGTGCTTAGGTTCTGCAAAGTAAGAGACCATTCCCATTTATGGATATATCCCAGGGTTACAGGAGTGACAGCTGGGAGAAGTGCTGGCCATGGCAGTAAGACTTATTCAGCAAGCTGCTACAGCATCATGCTTTCTCTACAGCATCAACAAAGAGCAAAACTCTGGCACTACACATATGCCCCATATATAAGGAACCATTCCAAACTATGAAATTCCAGTATCACTTGAAAGAATGACAGAGGGAAGGGCACGATTTTGTTCAGTCAGGTAAATGAGCCTTCTCCATAGTATATCTTGGCCACAACGGGTGAGTAACTGAGCCTGTTCCCAACAGTGAAGCCATTTAACCATTCAGGTTAAAGGCTTTAAGTGGGTAGAGGTTTGCTGTGTAGTAGACAAGAACATCAGTGAACATGGAGACAGAGCAGAGCAGCATGGAAGAGTCAAGTCCTGGTGTTGTCTTGCTGCAGAATGAAACTGCAGGGCACTAGAGAGATTGAAACTACTACTGACTGATTCATCCCTTCTCCCAAGGAAGTCTGCTCACTCATCCTCCTGTCCCCTCCTCCACATCCTGGATACAGTACCTGTCACTGCGGAAATAAGGGAAGTTAAACTGGATCTTCCTCAAAGAGATGCTCTGGAACTACAAACAAAGAAAAGATTTAGAAACAGAGAGGATGGAAACTTAATCCTCACAGTACTCTTACAAAGCCAGTGACCCAGGCCAGCACTAACCTGTGGCAAACCCGCACCCACGACAGCACCACTGTGAATCATTGGACCCTCCTTCCCGACAAAAAGACCTGGAAAAACAGGACTAATGAGGCAATGTGTTCTCCCTGGCCCTGCTGCTGCCCTCCCTTGCTGACTGCCAAGAGAGACCAGCTCACCACCTCCATGCCCCTGTGCTCCTCAGTCTCCCCTCAAGGTGCAAAAAAGTGCTGACCCCTGGCCCCTCAGCCCCCCCAGATGTTTGTGAAGATATGCACAGACTTTACGCTCCAAGTGGGTGGAATCATTCCAAGCCAGCTGGTGCAAGACCTCTGAACTCTCAAAGTTATTATGCCCTGCTGCCCACAACTAACCTCCTTCAGGCTGCTCCAGACCATGTGTTCTGGAGAATTCTCATGTCTCCCTCAAAGACTGAACCACAAAGAGTCACTTCTGACTAGCCCACCCAGAACAGTTCCCCTGATAGCCCTGATCCTTCTATTTTCTACTCTCTATATATGCATTCAGGGCTCATGACTCTACTCCAGCCCATTAAAATCATTTTACTGGAAAGGTGGGAGAAGCCTTCTGTGCCCTATGTACAGCAAGGACATACTTTTTCCCCTTCAGTGATTCCCAACAAGACTGATACACCACAGCCCTTCATACCTCCTGCCACGCTGAAGAGCACTCCCATAGCTTTGCACACCACTGTCCGGAGACGCACAACCCCTGGAACCTTTACCCCATTGAGGTAGCACTTGATTTCAGGAATTCCTGATCCAGCTGCTACAGGCTGTAGAAAAAAAAACACTGATGTTGTGTTGCATTGATTTCATAGCTGATCAACAATGTGTCATCAGAGAGCACAGCAAAGGACCGAGAGATCCTGCTTAGCTATGTCAGTCAGCACTGAGAAGCTAGTTTGGTGTCTTGGGGCAGACAGTGCTTCCAGCAAGAAGAATACTTCATACCCAGGACCTATGTGAGAGGAAAGGGAGGCTGTGTAAGTAGCAGCAGTGCACCTAAGACTTACTTGGATCAGAACCAGAAGGCTGGCAAGAAAAACGAAGGTCAGGTTGAACCCCAGCAGCTCCAGCAAGGACAATGCAAGACAGCCTTTCTCAGTGCATTCTTCCACCGCTGCAGGGATGGTCATGGAAAACAACAACATTCCCCCCAGCAACACGCAATCATTGAGTACTGTCTGGGGATCCCACTGGCACCAGGAGCCAAACCAGCTAAACCAGCCAGGGCCTCTGACACAACTCACCAGGAAGCCAGGCTTCATTTTCAGAGCTTACCTAAAGTACAAGGAAGGGAAACCACTCATTCTTTCAGGGATTAGCCTTTGCCTGTGTACACAATAGTGGAAACATTCTTGGTTTCAAGGGCTGAATTACAGAGCCAAGTTAAAAACTTGACTAGTCACCAATGTGACTGATGGCAGAAGTCTGAGAGTCAGCTTTTCTGAGCAGAACAGCAACAGAAAGGAAAAGGTCACTTGAGCCTAGCAGGAACCCACACACTGGGTAAAAGATACAGCTTTGTACCACCTGGAACTTGAGCTGGGTAAAGAGCCGTACAAAGAAATCCACAAAAAGGCCCACCTATGGAAAAGAAGACACATTTGTCATCAGAAACTACTACATACAAGTAACAAAGACCACCCTCTAGTAAGTCCTACCAGAAGTATGCACACATAGGAGGACAAAGAATGAAGAAGGCAAAAGAAGTGTTGTTCAGAGTAGAGTAACTTTGGAAGCTCAGATTTGCTGCCTCCCTCATTCTCACACCAGGACAGATCCCTCCTAGAGTTATTCCCGAAGGAATGCATTTCAGAGTGCTAATCTGGCAGCATTTTTAACACCCACAACATATTCCAGGGTACAGAAGAAAGCTGGCGCTTAACTGAGGCATACGCTCAACAGAGCTAATGTTTAAACACTCTAGAAAGTACATGCAGTGTCACTAGTGCTGACAAACATACTAACCATACCGTCCAACTGCAAATTAGCATCTTTTTATTAGGTGCTCACTTTGGACAAGTTTTCTTGTATGCAAGATAAAAGGATTTGCCAAAATACTTTACAAAGAAAGCACAGCAAGTTCTAAAACAAACAAACCAAAAAGGCTTCCTGGATAATAATCTAGCAACAACGTGCTGTAATTCCCAAAAGACAACTCTAGCTACTAAGCTCTCCAGTTCATAAAAGATTGTTTTCTTCTCTTGACTCCTCAGCCATTGACTTCTAAATTATGCCTGCTTAGTCTCCTGAATTTTCCTCATTCCCCAAACACCATGACCCTTACCAGTCCTGTGCAGACTCCAATAGCAAAAACCATCACCCACTTCACTGCTTCATATCTCTGGGCTTTCTGTTTAGGAAGAGAATAAAAAAAAAAAGCATGAGCCAAATCAAAGCAATATAGAAATGGGGATCAGAGAAAGGCATTTTGGAGTTCCACAGCGTAATTCCTGCTAAAGTGATAAATCAACAGAAGATGGTAACAACAGAAAACTGAAGATAGGGAACTAAAAGTACCGAACATCTTGCTCACTTTAAACCTGAGGATCAGAACAGATGCTGGGAGCTACCATCTCCATACATATTTTTATTCTTTTTATAAACCAAGAGAGCACATAGAATTACTTTCATAAAGAAGAAAAACATCCACAAAACTTCCTTCAGTGGAACATATTTAGAATCACAGAATGGTTTGGGTTGGAATGGACCTTAAAGCTCATCCAGTTCCAACCCCCTGCCATAGGAAGGGACACCTTCCACTATTCCAGGTTGCTCCAAGCCCCATCCAACCAGCCCTTGAACATTGCCAGGGATGGGTCAGTCACAACTTCCCTGGGTAATTTCTAGTTTTAGCTCTCAAGGAAATGAAAGAGAAAGAACAAGGTCCTACCTTGTTATCCATGGTCTCCAAAACTTCCAAGTATGGGTCATTGATACAACGATCGTAATCCAAGCTCTGAAAGAATGCCAAAAGGTCAATTTAAGAGAAAATGCTACAACAGATTGTGCAAAAAACTATGGATAGAAGATCTTGTTAGACATTGCAGAAGTCATTACCACCCCCACAGTAGGTTGTGCAGACAACAGGAGGAGAAAAAACTCCTGGAAACAACGTCAATTAAATATTTCCAGCAGAACAAGACCCTAAGAACCACAAAGTGGAAGAACAGACCAATTTCACTGCCCCAGCTGAGAGAGACAGGGAACCAAACAGGAACATGACTTATTAAAACAACTTTAAACTAAAGAAATCACATTGTACAGGTTTAGACTTTACTTATTTAAGTGCCTCCAATCTGATAGTGCAGGGGATAAACATTACATCTTTATATTTAACCTCTCACTACAACACAAATACTACACAGGATTTTCTCTCCAGCTGAGAGTTTAAAGCAAGATAGAGCTGCCCAGTCATATTCACAAGCTACCACTAGCTTCAATCTACATCAACTTCACCCTTTCAAGCCAAGCAGTAAAAGGCTGAGCTGCTGACACCCATGTGAACAGCAACTGCTCTAAATAGCTCAGGGCCACTACAGAATCATAGAATGGTTTGGGTTGGAAAGGACCTTAAGATCATCCAGTTCCAGCCCCCTGCCACAGGCAGGGACACCTCACACTAAACCATGGCACCCAAGGCTCTGTCCATCCTGGCCTTGAACACTGCCAGGGATGGAGCATTCACAACTTCCCTGGGCAACCCATTCCAGTGCCTCACCACCCTTACAGTAAAGAACTTCCTCCTTATATCCAATCTAAACTTCCCCTGTTGCAGTTTGAACCCGTTACCCCTTGTACTGTCACTACAGACATGCAAAAAGCAAAAATCTCCTGTAAGAAGCAGGATCTGCTGTGAGCCAGCATAACAGAGCCTGCATAAGGCAACAGTGACCAAGCAGCAACAGATGCTTCCTACAGCCATAAGGAAACAAGACCAACAGAGCCTGTAAATCCCACATTTAAGAAGCAGAACAACGCAGCAGGCTCTGAAAATGTATTTCCTCAACGAGAGGCTGACTTGAGCCATGGACACTCAAACTCCACCCCCAGAGCTTTGACCCAGAAACATGTAAGGAGCAGTTCTTTGCAAACACAGCAACTCTTGGTATTTCTGCTGATGCCAATGCAATCTAACTGGTGATGCACTTTGAGTACCCGCCTCGCTACAAACTCCAACTGACCACAACCTGTCTGCGGTTCTTTACACATGCGTTTTGCCTGCTGTTATCAGTTTAACTCCCACCTCATAGTCCTTGCGTGGAAGGATCTCATCCTCCTCTTCACGAGTTTCCCCTAGGATTGTCTGCAAAACAAACACGGGAAAGGAAAATCATCAGGAAAACAAATGCATGCACAGACACTCATACCACTGGTACAAAACCAGAATTAAGGAAGACCTATACCATTATGGCTTATAAAGTCACGAGTGTGGGTTACCAGACCATCGCCTACGTATAGGGTCTCACCTTAAAGCCTGCCCCTCAGCAAGTACACACCACATCACCTCCATACAGGAGGTCCCCACAGCACAGTAAGGCAGAGCAGTACTAAAACCCATCCCAGCTTCCCTTATAGGGAAGCACAGGCCCAGAAACTTGCACACACAGCGTTCTCCTGTGCCGGGCAGCTGGAGAGAGCCCCACCAGAGCCCCTTCCCTGAGGGCTGCAAGGGGCTGACACCAGGCCCTGCCACAGCAAACGCTGACTGCGGTACTGGGACAGCGCGGGCTGAGGCACTGGGAGAAGCGGCTGAGGTACCGGGCCCAATATGAGGCAGAAGAGCGGGAACGGGCTGAGGGGCCGGGATGAGCGTCGGCTGAGGCACCAGGCCGCGAGGCACTGAGGCTCTGGGCCAAGCATGGGCTGAGGTACCGGACCCTGAGGCGTCGGCACCAGGGATGAGGCACCGGACCCCGAGGGGCTGGGCCAAGCACGGGCTGAGGTACCGCGCCCTGAGGCACCGGCACCCGGGCCGGAGGCACCGTAGCTACGCCCCCCCCCCCGCCTCCCCAGCCGCCCGCTCTCAGGCACTCCGTGGGGCCGGACCGAGGCTCGGTGTGGGGGTACCGCGGGGCCGTACCAGCTCCTCGGGGGTGCGGCTCTCCCGCTCGCCGCAGCAGCGCGGGCAGCAGCAGCAGCACAGCCCGGACCCGCATCCCGCCATCTTCCGCCGCCACCACCGCCCCTTCCCGGCTCCACCCGCCGCACCGCGTAACTCCGCCGCGGCCTGGCCTGGCCCTGGCCCCGCCTCCTCCGGCGCGGCTGAGGGCTTGGCTCCGCCATGTCGGAGCAGGGGAACCGCGGGGCGGTGCCGCGGGACGCGCCCTGCTCCGGCCCCGTTTAAAGCGCCGCGGGATGGGGCCGCCCAGCACCGCCCAGCACCACCGGCAGGTGAGCGGGGCCTGGGGCGGGCAGCGGGAGGCAGCGGCACCCAGTCTGGTTGCGGCGAGGGGGACCCACACACACACACCCCGGCGGCAGGACCCTCCTCTTCCCCTTCCCCTCCAGCCTTCCCATGGCCGAGCCTTGTCCCGTCCGCCGCCCCCTTGGCAGTGCGGCAGACCCAGCCGCGGGCTACCCCGTAGGGCTGTCAGCCTGGTACCCCGGCCCCGCGCCATGTGAAGCGCACCTCCTGCAGCCGAGGTCAGCTCGGGTGGGGGAGCTGAGCCTGGGAGGATGCCGATCGCAACAGTGCGTGTGTAAGAGCGGTGAAAGTGCCCTACAGCGAAGTAAAGGGGGACCACCATCACATAAACGCAACAGGCACATCTGCGCTGATCAGCATCAGGGTGCTGAGCATAGATCTTTGAGCACAGATCGGGGTGCTGAGCATAGATCGGGGTTGCTGATCATAGATCTTTGAGCATAGATCGGGGTGCTGAGCATAGATCTTTGAGCATAGATCGGGGTGCTGATCATAGATCTTTGAGCATAGATCGGGGTGCTGAGCATAGATCTTTGAGCATAGATCGGGGTGCTGAGCATAGATCTTTGAGCATAGATCGGGGTGCTGAGCATAGATCTTTGAGCACAGATCGGGGTGCTGAGCATAGATCTTTGAGCATAGATCGGGGTGCTGAGCACAGAACTTTGAGCATAGATCTGAGTGCTGAGCATAGATCGGTGTGCTGAGCATAGATCTTTGAGCATAGATCGGGGTGCTGATCATAGATCTTTGAGCATAGATCGGGGTGCTGATCATAGATCTTTGAGCATAGATCGGGGTGCTGAGCATAGATCTTTGAGCATAGATCGGGGTGCTGAGCATAGATCGGGGTGCTGAGCATAGATCTTTGAGCATAGATCGGGGTGCTGAGCATAGATCTTTAAGCATAGCTCGGGGTGCTGAGCACAGAACTTTGAGCATAGCTCGGAGTGCTGAGCATAGATCAGTGTGCTGAGCATAGATCTTTGAGCATAGATCGGGGTGATGATCATAGATTCTTGCTCTGAGCGCTGCAGTGTAGCAGAGATAGGAACAGGAGCACTGAGCCAGTGGGGCTCAAGGGGGTTTCAGAATGCCTTATTTTGCAGCTGGTTTTGTTGTTTAGAAAATGCTTTGTTTCCCGTTGCGTTAACTGCAAGCTTCTGCCAGCAAATCTGTGATGCATCTGATGGGAAGGAAATGCTCCAACTGCTGCCTGTAGGCAAAATTCAAGCGGGACCTTTCTCCAGTCATTATGGCTTCAGATAGTGAGATAAGGCCCTTTCCTCAACTAAAGTGTTACCCTATAGAGACATTCATACCTCTTCGCTTGTGATGGGAATCTTAAATCTCAAGTGGGAGAACAGCAATCCTGTGATTTGCCTTTAGTGCCATGGCACGCCTGTGGGAAGGGAAATATTGGGAGTTGACTGCGTGTGGTTTTGCACCACTATCTCGATCTCCAACAGATGCTTTGGGATAATGCTCCCAGATTAGTGCCATGTGGATGGCAGGCAAAGTCCTGTGAGAGAGCATGGTCAGGGCTGTTAGTGTGCACCCCCCATTGCTCTTGCTTCACTTCTCAATGGGTCTGTGGTGCTGATTTTTACTGTGACCTGCTATGACTTAGGATTCCCTCTTGGCAGCAGAAGCCCTGCGCTCCCTTCTCATATCTCCTGCCAGCAGAAGTCCCCAGGTGATAAAAATAGACTTTCTCCTGTAGCCTTTTGCTTGCTTGGGAACTCAGTGTAAACAGTAAAGATGAGTTCAAAGACCTTGGATGACCTAAACCCGCAGAGCTTATATGATAAGGACAAAGTGTACATTAGCATGTGCAACCAAAAGCAGGCTCCAGTGTTAAATAATGCTCAGCAACATGCTGCTGCCCAGTGGCAGTTTTAGGTTTTGGCAGGTACAGAAACAAGTAATACAGATGCAAATTTTATAGTAGCTTTTTTCTAGTATTCACTACCTCATTTTAAAGGCATAGGATAAAACACTTGGGGAACTAAGTGGAGCCAGGGAGAAGGGGATGGTGGCTGCTGACCTTGTTTCCAAGCAGCCACAAAGAGGAACATAAACAGTGTACTTGGTAAAGGAAAGAACTGCGTGCAGTGGTATTGTCTGTGGAGATGGTATGTCTTGCAGAAGAAGGACAATGGTTAGAAATGCAACTGTGATGCCAGCAAAGACAAAACAAAGGATGGTATTTGTGGGGATGGCCTGATCAGAGGGTTTTTTCCAGGGGGTCTTTCTGACATAGGAATAGTTTGTGCATTCTTGTGTACCTTCCCCATTAGCACTTGCTTTCCTAGCTACACTGTAAAGAAGCACTGCGTTTTGGGAACAAATAGTGGAAACTGGAGATGGACACAGTCCAAGAACCAGCTGGTGTAGAAAGAAACAGGTATCTGCTGGCATGTCCAGCCCAAGGCTGCAAGATCAAAGAGGCTGCCACCTGATGCACATGAGAAGCGTGGCCTGAGGTGATGAGAATCGTGCACTCAGGTCAAAAGTGATATTGACCTGACTTCTGATAACCAAATTTGACCCAGCAAGCACAGATCTACATCAAAGTGGCACAAAACCCTCTGCAATTATGTTTTTACCAGCTCCCCCCCCCCCCCGCAAGCTTACAGTGAAGGCTTGCAAAAGGGATTCCTTGGTGATGATTAACATCTGACCTTGGCATAGGCTTCCTTTTCATTATCTGCTGCCCACACTGGCCGTAACTGCTCCTTGCTCTCTGTCCTGCCTTGTACCCACTGTGTTCCTTCTGTGACCCTCCTCCAGAGAGCTCACCATGGTCAACGAGACCCAGCATAGCTGCAGTGCCAGCTCCAGCTCCAAGTCTGATGGAGGCAGCAGCAGTGGGAGCGAGAGCTCCAAGGACAGCTCGCGCTGCTCCACCCCTGTCCTCGATGCTGACCGGCATGAGCGGCTGCGGGAGAAGATGCGTCGACGCCAGGAAGCTGGAGACAAGTGGTTCTCCCTGGAATTCTTCCCTCCACGCACAGCCAATGCTGCTGTCAATCTCATCTCCAGGTGAGGGCTGCAGGGTGGGAGAAAGGAGAGATGAAGTGTCTGGTGGAGGGTTGGGAAATAGCTAATGAGGCAGGCTCTGCCCCATGCTCTGTCTCCCCTTCCAGGTGACGAAGCAGGTAATGGGGCTGTGCTTTCCTGCTGAGGAAGGTAATGGACACCAGGTAATTTGTCTTCCTTGGAGGCCCCTGCAGAGTTAAGTGTCTTGGTGGGATTACTGAGGGGGCCAGGCTGTTTTCCCTCTCCCATGCTCTGTGAATATGGAGCAACCCCACTGTCATGCTCAGGCTGAAGCAGAGTGCTGGGGGATAATGGAGCAGAAAAGTACCTGTTAAGAGCAGAAAATATTCCTTGATGGGCAGCCTGCCCAAGTCTGTAGAACAGATACCACTGGCTTTCAGGATCATCCAGCCACTGTGGGTTGTGCCTCTTTGTTACAGTTTTAGCCTCTGAATAGGTGTCCCCATCTACATGCTAAATGAAAGGTGACAGCTCTCAGCAGAGCTAAAGGTCATCCTGGAGCACAGCGGGGACCCCCAGGAGCCACCATGCAGTCACCAAGGGCAAAAGAGGCTTTTCCACAACTCTGTAACTGCTGTATACCAGTGCCAGTTTTACTTTAAACAGAAAGGCCTGTTCCAATCCAGAGCAGGAGAGAGGCGAGTTAGGGGAGCCTCTGTCTCTTCTATTAAGCACACTTCGGAACACAACAGAGATCTGGTCCATCTTTTCTTATCTGTGGCCTCTACAGTTAAAGCTGAGAACAGGGGGTTGCAGCACAATCTCCCATCTCTAAAGGAATGAGATTTGCACTGCTGGATATAAGAAGACATACCAGTCTAATAGAACATGCTGGGAGGAAGTTTATTGTACAGAGAACACTTAAGTTGCCTCTTTAAGGACATTGGCAGCTCTTCCTCATAAAACCTTAAAGGATGACTTCCCTTATTTACACTGGCCACTTGCTAAGCTCTTAGTTCAACTTATCTTAGTCTCTCCTGCTGCTGTCATCCAAGCTCCCTCTGCCTGTTGCTAGCATTCCAACACTGAGCAAGATATCCCAGGCATAGAGAGGGGAGTTGGCTGCCTGGTAGGTTAATGCAGCTCTAAAATCCACAGGTTTGACCGCATGGGAGCAGGTGGTCCACTCTTCATTGATGTGACCTGGCACCCTGCAGGGGATCCGGGATCTGACAAGGAAACCTCTTCCATGATTATTGCCAACACTGCAGTCAACTATTGTGGCCTGGAGACCATCCTGCACATGACATGCTGCAATCAAACTAGGGATGATATCACAGGGCATCTGCAGAAGGCCAAGAGGCTTGGGTTGAAGAACATCATGGCGTTGCGTGGAGGTGAATCCTTTTATCATACTTTTCCTGAAGCTGCATTGCTGTTGCAATTTCAGGGTAAAAATGAAGAAATAAGATTTAGAGGCTCCTTCCACTGTGGGAATTAAATGTTGAGACTACATTTCACCTGATCCCTTTGTTGGCAGTCTCTCCAGCTCAAGGGTAGACAAAAGCAGTCCATGGGTAAAACTGCAAGCGTGGGGGTTTCATCTCTTTGCCCTCCTTTCAGCAGGAGGATTTATGGAACTAGCAGATATGAGTCCTGCAAATAGTTGGAGAGCTGTGGATTTGTTCTCTTTTCAGATCCTGCCGGTGAGGAGTGGGAGGAAGAAGTAGATGGTTTCAACCATGCTGTTGACCTGGTTAAGCACATTCGCAATGAATTTGATGATTACTTTGACATCTGTGTGGCAGGTAAATGTCCTTCACTGCAGAGTGTGGGGTAGGGTCTGAGACAGGGACACCAGCTCAGCAGTCCCTCTCTGGAACTGGGCTGGGACAGCACAATCAGATTGGCAGCACTGATTTCTAATGTATTGTCTCTACCGCCAGGGTTTCACTACTTCTTTCTTCCCCTTTCCCCTCAAAGGCTACCCCAAAGGTCATCCTGAAGCAGAGAGCTATGAGGCAGACTTGAGGCACCTGAAGGAGAAAGTCTTTGCTGGGGCAGACTTCATCATTACACAGCTTTTCTTCCGATCAGAAACCTTTCTCAAGTTCATGAAGGACTGTCAAGCCATTGGCATCACCTGCCCCATTATTCCTGGCATCTTCCCCATACAGGTGAAATCCAGTAGTTTTGGTTTGGGGAGGGAATAAAGATCCAGATGAGGTATTTGTGGTTCAGGACCTGAGAGAGGTCTATAAATACCCTCCCCAAAATTTCTGGGAAGTGAGAGTGCCAAGTGTGATCTGTAGGAGGTTTGCCAAATTAAACTCTTAGGCATGTAATAACAAGTGAAAAAGGTTTTCTGTGCCCATATGGCAAAAAAAGGATATAAAAGACAGTGGTCTGCCAGTCCTGAGGTGTTAGTCATCACTGTGAGCATGCTGGGCTCAGGCAAATAGGAAGAAACCACTTGAAGGGACATGACCAGGACTGCATTACCATCCTAGAGATGGGGCCTGGGAGTAGAATCCAGGAGCTCCAGTTCTAAATCTCCTGCCACAAAATAGAGATCAAGTCTGTTTTACTGAGATGTCAGAAAAGGGCCTTTGGAAAATGAAAATCCCCTGCATCCTCACCCAGGGTTACCACTCTCTGCGCCAGCTGGTGAAGCTCTCCAAGCTAGAAGTGCCTCAAGAGATCAAAGATGTGATTGAACCCATCAAGGACAACGATGCAGCTATCCGGAACTATGGGGTGGAGCTGGCAGTGTCCATGTGCCGGGAGCTGTTGGATAGTGGCATGGTGCATGGGCTCCATTTCTACACCCTCAATCGAGAAGTGGCTACTACCGAAGTCCTGAAGCGCCTGGGCATATGGAAGGAGGACCCCAGGTGAGCAGAACATGCTGGCTTCTGTTAGTTCCTCTTCCACATACATCCGTCCCATCTGCTAAAGGCTCAAGCAATGATGGGTTAGCACCTCTCCTCTGCTGCTTTTGGGGGTTTTAAGTACCTTTCTGCATTTAGAAGTTCACACTTCCTGCAGGTCTGACAAAAGCTGGGAGGAATAAAGGGGACAGCTAAAGCAGGAATTTAATTCAGTCAAGCAGCTTTAAAGTAGCCCATTCTGGAACTATAACCACCTACACTCCTGCCACTTGGAAGATGGTTTTGAGATCACAACAGTTCTTATAGAATGGGTGCTATGTAAGCTCCCACTCTAATTTTTTAGAGTTCTCAGCAGCTGAGAAAGGGAATGTGGACTTCTCTCTGAGCCCACAGCCTTTAGCATAGACAAGAGAAAGCAAAAGGAAAACAGATTGCTGTTTTTTCTTGTTAAAATCAGCTTCACACAGTCCTTTTCCCTTACCTCATCCAATGGCAGGTGTCAGTCCTGTACTTACCCATTTAATAGACACCTACTGAGCATCCTGTGAGGGAACAGAGTGGGGAAAAGATTTTCCCTAAAGGAAGAAGGGTTTTGTGTGCTACTTACTGGCAAACAGAACTTTTCTCAGCTACTGTTACTTGCAAAGCCCTCCAGGGAAAAGGGTTCCAGCCTCAAGGGGAAAGTCTATCAGAGGAACTGTGTTAACATCTGCTCTTCCCCTGCAGGCGGCCGCTGCCCTGGGCAGTGAGTGCTCACCCCAAGAGAAGAGTTGAAGATGTTCGGCCGATCTTCTGGGCCTCCAGGCCAAAGAGTTACATCTATCGAACTCAAGAGTGGGATGACTTCCCCAATGGCCGATGGTAAGCTCTTAGCCTGCAAGGGCAGGGAGATGGAGGTGTGGTACAAAAGACTGCTCCACAGTCTGTCTCTATTAGTGGGTGTCCTGGGCACACTTTGGGCTTGACAAAACAGGTGGCTTCTTAAAGTGGTCCCCAATTGCTTGGATTTGAATGAGGTGAGGAGAATGGCATTGAGATGTCTTTTGGTCTCTTAAGTGGATTTTGTTGGGTACTTCTCTTCCTGTGTTCCTGCATCACCAAATCCTGTTAATCCTGTGTCTGCTTCCCTTACAGGGGTAACTCCTCCTCCCCAGCCTTTGGGGAACTGAAGGACTATTACCTCTTTTACCTGAAGAGCAAGTCTCCTCGGGAGGAGCTCCTGAAGATGTGGGGAGAAGAGCTGACTGGTGAGGAAAGCGTCTTTGAGGTGTTCACATGTTACATCAGTGGAGAACCCAACAAGAATGGGCACAAGGTGAGCGATGGTCAATGTGGCACAGACAATAGCACGTTTCCTCATGCTCCCGGTACCCCATTGTTCTTCTAAACAAGAATTGGCACTTCCCTATCCAAAAGGACTTGCTGAGGAAATAGTGGCTGAAGGGAATTCAGCAGCCAGACTTAGGGCTCAACATAAAAGCTTCTATAGCATGACAAGATCAGTACTGATAGAATTCAGCAGTCATTTAGAGTTGCCTCTGGAACCAAAGCTGGGAATTCTCTCCTGAAGCAGGTGTGTGAGACCATTAGGGCACTTCTGAGTTCCTTCAGTATCCAGATGGTAACCAAAGGGTTGTTATATCCATTCTGAACCACCCTTTCTCCCATGGTAGGTTACGTGTATGCCATGGAATGATGACCCTCTTGCTACAGAAACCAACCTTCTGAAGGAGCAGCTGGAGAAGGTTAACAGACGAGGAATCCTCACCATCAACTCCCAGCCAAACATCAATGGGAAACCGTCCACAGACCCCATTGTCGGCTGGGGGCCCAGTGGGGGCTATGTTTTCCAAAAGGTACTAGGGGCTAGGCAGCAAAGAGTTATGACCCAGTTTGGTCTGTGTTAGGTAGGCTTTCACCCACATAATCCTTCTGCCTACTCCTTATCTTAATACCTTCTTACTGAGATGAGGCAAAGCTCCTTTGGTGTCTCAAGGGACAGATTATGTCAGCTGTACGGCTTACCTCATAGTTGTTTTTCCCACCTCAAAACCTCTGTTGAATATTTACAGAGGTTCTTGGTTTTACTCTGAACAAGTAATTACTGTTCAGAGAGGGGTGATGAAGTTCTAGGTACAAGCAGATGCCTGCCCACCAATGTCGAACCACAACAACCTTCCTTGGCTTACAAGCAGCCTTGTCTGCCGAGCCTGCCTCCACTGTCATGCATTTTCAGGCGCTGGAGCCCTGCCACTAATGGCTGCGATAGGAATCTCCCATCAAGGTAAATGCCAGGCAAGTGGCTCATACTAGAAAACAAAGCAGCCCTGTTCGAAAGGGATCCAAACCGCTAAAGCCATGAGACCAGCAGATGGCAAATGCAGTTATGTTTTCAAAGGGAAAAATTCCCCCGAGGTGAGGGGAAATCCATCATCTCGAACAATAGCCAGGAAATGGGGGGAGGGGAAATGGTTGTTGGGAGCAGCCAAGCACAGAGCAGCAGTAGATGGAGCAAGTACAGAATTAGGCTTTATAAGTACACAGGGAGAATTGGGAACAAAAGATGAAGACAGGGAATGGTGGGGTGCTTGGGAGAGCCCAGCTGAGACCTGGCTTCTGCTCCCACCAGACTGGGCTGCTTCGGCAGGACACTGCTGTTCACAGGGTACCATGTAGAATGGAGGCCTCTCCCAAGCACTCTGTCTGGCACGGACTGTTTCAGTAGTTGTGCTTACACTGGCTGGAGCCTATTCCAGCCTGCCTGCTCATGGGGGTGCAGAATGGGAAGCTTGTAGCTTCCTGAGCTCACTGCTTCTGGGTTGCTACTTTTGCTCTCACCATTTATCTCCCCTGCCCTTTGCTCAAGCCTCCTCTGTAGTACATGGTTCTGGGAATGGACAAATAAATTTTAGGCTGCCTGGTTTCCATGCAGTCCAGACTTTGTAACTGTCCTCTTGGTTGCCTGTATTTGTCTCAGCCCTGCCATGAATTAAGGCTCTTATTCCCTTTCCCCTTCCCTCCATGTAGGCATACCTGGAGTTCTTCACCTCCAGTGAGATCGTCACGGCATTGCTCAAGGTGCTGAAGAAGTATGAGTTGCGAGTGAACTACCACATTGTCAATGTCAAGGTGGGCTGTTGTTTACAGGACACTTCCTTTTACCACCCTGGGAGAGAGACAGAGATTCACATATCACTATGAACAAAGTGGGACAAGAAGGCTGATGAAGGGAAGGGAAAGTGAAGCAAGTCAGCTGTGATGTGCAGTGGCTGCCTGATCTCTTACCAAGGAAAGGATAAACGCACTTGTTCCATCTCAATTTCTCCTCCAGCAGTTGCTTCAGAAAGGTTTTCCTTCTTTTGGCAGGGCCAGAATATCACCAATGCTCCAGACCTGCAACCCAATGCTGTCACCTGGGGCATCTTCCCAGGCAGGGAGATCATCCAACCCACTGTAGTGGACCCTGTAAGCTTCCTCTCCTGGAAGGTGAGTCCTCCCTCCTGCTGGGAACATTGCCGTGGTGCCCTGGGAAGTTCAGAGTGTCTGGTTTGGTTTTAGCCTGTGATACTTCTCAGAGCTGACCACTGTTGTGATGCTGCTTTTCCTGTTTCCTCGATGTAAGGAGAACTTTGCTCCAGCCAAGAGCTCTTCATAGATACCAAGTTCTCCGTGAAGAGAGGCTCTGGCAATAGCTCTCCCTCCCCTCTTACACGCACAGGGGCAGCATTGAGCCATCTTACTGCAAACGCGTCCCTCTTTCAGCCCTGGGCGCTTCCCACTGCCTGGAAAGCAGGAGGCTCCCTGCTCCTGGAAACAAGCCACAGGCTAGCCAGTCATGAGTGACACTGCTTGTTCTAAATGAAGTGATATGAAGATGCAGCTTTAACACGTGCATTACACCACTGCCAACATATAATATTTGGTTTTACTCTTGGCAGGATGAGGCCTTTGCACTGTGGATCGAGCAGTGGGCCAAGCTCTATGAAGAGGAGTCACCCTCTCGCATGATCATTCAGTACATTCATGACAACTACTACTTGGTCAACCTGGTGGACAATGACTTCCCACTCGAAAACTGCCTCTGGCAGGTTGTGGATGATACTTTTGAGTTGTTGAACTCTCAGACTCAGCAGTGAAAATTCCTATTCCAGTCCCTTACTTCCTCCTTCCGTCCAACTGACCGTGGGGAGAGCTGAAGCAGCTCCTGTGCTGATGCAGGAGCACGCACTCCTAAACCCAGTGACCAGGCTAGTTCTGATCCATCCACACTACATGCACCTCTGTCCCCAACACAAAGGCTCCCTGACCCCTTCTTACTGAACAATAGCCAGAACTACCCCAGTCTCTGAGCTGAGGCTCTAGCCTGAGCTTGAAGGCCAGCTCTGCAGGATGAAGAGGTGCTCCTCACAGCTATGCTGATTACACGATAACTCCTATGCATTAATGTGATAAAACTCAGTGAGATTCTGGTAACTTTTTCATGTCAGAAATGCTGCCTTGGGGGCAAAAACACTCCTGTCAGCAGTGCCTATGCAACAAAGCTATCTCAGTAGTTACCAGCTGTCAAAAGCAGCTCAAATTTCTTTTACAGTGCACTCCTAGGACGTATTCCTTCATAACTGATTATATCAGGCTCTTCTGCACTCACTCCAGAAGCAGGTTCAAATTTTCTCCTCTCTTTTTTTCCTTTTATTGTATTTCCTGTTTTCTTTTTACTGGAAAAATGTACATTTCACTTCTGGATGAGGCTGAGCAGGAATCACACTATTTCTTAGATTAAGTACAATAAAATACACAAATATAAATGTCTCTTTTACTAAGTCATACTCTTCTAAATAGCAAAGACTCTTGTTTGCAAACTAACCAGCCTGACACAAGGGAAAATTTGAAGAAAACCAGTTTATGGGGCAGTTCTGCCTTCACTTTCAACAAATTCTGTAAGCAGAGTATGGACAAAGCTCCCTTGTGAAGCAGAGAAAGCTTAAATACTATAATTTACCAACAGCAACCAGCTACAACCTTTGGCTTGGTTCTGCAAGGTCACAGGAGCTGTGGTGGTCCTTTTCCAGTGCCTGTAGGGAAAGACAGCCTATCCTTCCTGACCTAATGACTCAACAGCCTTAGGCCCCACAGCATTGCAGTTAGGGTTTAGGGGAGCCATGGAGGGAGCCTGCTTTGTGTACTTAACAACCCTGCAAAGCTACCACAGGCTAGGAAAACAAGGCCTAGGGGCAGCTCCCAGTGGGATTTTGAGATCCCTACCATGCTGTGAGCATCTCTTTCAAACAAGCAAGGAAGAAAAGCCTTTTCCAGATTCTTCAGACCCTCTCGTTACAGCTGTCTGAGACCAGGCTCATATATCCAGGGTAATTACAGGGCATCAATCACAGAAGCAAGTAATGGGAAGGTTGAGGGTCAGACACGCCTGTCTTGCCTCAGCAAAGCTTTTGGTGCTCAGCTGTTCCCAGCAGGTTTCTTCATCCCCAGCCTATTCAGCACAGAAAGGAACCAGCAGGAAGCAGTCAAGAGGCTGGCCACCCACTGAAAGGCTTAATGAAGAGCTGATGGACCCAGACAGGGGGAGGAGGTGGGAGCCATGTGGGAATCCCCCCCAGGGGAAGAGTCAAATCTAAAAATAAAGACCTGAGTTTGCACCTACCAGGGACAATCCAGGCTTTGAAATCAACAGGATGTAGCATTTGCACAGGCAGAATCCTGCTCATCGCTTAGAGATTGATGTATTTGCTTACTGCCCTGCATGACACTAAACTGCTGTCCAGCAAAACCAACGTGGAGTAAAGGGAGAGCCTGTAAGGTGGTTTTTGACCTTTAATCAACTCCAGCAAAATCAGGGTCCAGAGGAGAAGGGAATGCAGCCTCACAACAAAGGGGAATAACTTCTCCATTTGTGCCTCTAGGGAGGAAGGATATTAAGTCCTTTAAAGAGGAACTTTCAGAGGTACCATCTCTTCCTGGTTGTCCTTTGGCTATCATGCTTCTGACCTGCAGCGCTGCTTGTGCCCCGTGAACAGAGCATTGGCTTCTTGCTTGTGCAGGAGCAGCTCTTTGTTGTGACAGCCAGCTGTATCCTCCACGTGTCCTCCTCAAGTGAGCAGCAGCTGCAGGCAGGCCCCACCATTCAGCAGCCTCCTTTGTCCTGAAGCTGGAATGCTGTTAGCTGGCGCCACCTTCCAAAGGCCTTAAATAAAGTGGACAAATCAAATGCCAAGGTTACCCTTGAAGGATTGCAGCCACCCTCACAGTACCTGTACCTTTTCCTCTAGCAGTGGCTGTGCCAACTGCCTCACCATTCACTCAGAGCCTTCCCCTGTCTCCCCTATGTTCCTGTAACCAGTAAGTGAAGTGCAGAGCACACATCACTGTGAGAAAAGGAAGACCAATGCCCTCTCTGCCCTTTAATTTCAGTGTCTGCTCTCATCTTGTTAAAAGAGAGCCTAATCCTGCATGGATCTTTGGGAGGCAGGCAGAGGGGCAAACTGGGTTTTTGAGCTCTAAGGCTTTGACTCCTCACTCAAATTCATAGCAATTTGCCTGCCCCTGGGTGCAAGTCAGCACAGTTCTCCTGCACCACGGCGAATCTGTCTCTTCCCTGAGTGGGCTCTTGAGAGGCAGGGGATTATTGGATTAACATCTCTGATAACAGTGAGGAAAGGGGCACACATAAGGGAGATTGACTGCTGACACAAAGCTTTGAAAAACACCCAAAGATGAACTCACATAAAGCTGGAAGCTATTTCCCTTTGTTGCAGGCAAGTCCCAGTCCTTGATGTACTCAACTTCCCCCTAAGCAAGTGCTTAGTGCACTGAGATAGAGGGAACACCAGTTGTCTCTTTGGGGTGTCTTTTTGTCCACTGAGGTCCACAGAATTAAAGTAGTCATAAATGCTTACCTGAGATAGGAGGCTCCTGGCTTCCTCCTCCAGGAAGTTCTGCACCACACAGCTTTGCAGATGTCGTCGTCTCCACACTCTCCAGGCCTTTTCTATCAGCCGCTGCTCATCCTGCCAGGAAGAGGCAGTGCACAGATTAACTGCAGGCAAACTTCCTCACACCCTTCTGGTCCTACCTTGCTTCCAGTTGCTTTCCCAGATCCCTCTTGCATGACTTTGCATTGGTGAGGAACAAAGCTGACTACAAACAAAGCTCTTGCTGAACTACTGCCTCCCGCAAGTATTGTGGCTATTAAGTCCCAGTACCCTGGGGAGAGGACAATGCCCCACCAGTGCTTGCTGTATGTGCATCATCTTGTCCCATGGGTTGGACAAAGCACATCCCACACAGCTAATTCCCAGCCAGAACATGGACCTGTTTCATAGATGGCATGGGCCTGAGAAGAAGGGGAAGCCAAATGACAGCCCTCAGTAGGCTGTGGACACTGGAGGAATGTATCAGGAACACAGATGAGAATACAGATTATACTACTTGCTGTGAACTTGTTGCACAGGCTACAGACAATCTATATAAATCATCCTGTCTCAGTTTCCCATCTGTAAGATGAGGCAGAGCACAGTACGTGGCTATGCCAGTCTGCCATGCTGGCATTTCAAAGAGAAAGACAGAAAAGGTAGCCACAGGATTTCTGGTATTCACTGGTGCTTGCTAAATCCCCACGTCTCACCTCGCAGGATGTATGCGAGGCTGCTGGCAGCACAGGCTTGCCCAGTAACACCCATCACTGCCACCCTGGTAGCAGAACCACTCACCAATACTTGAGCCAACATCACCACCCTGCTGGCTTCTTTCCACTGGTGCCATCCCCTTGCCAGACAAAGCAGTCTCCTGTTGTGCTGCCACCGGCGAAGCACCACTGTGTGATGCCACCTCCTCAGATACTTCCTCCTATAGGCACAAGGGGAAAATAAGCTTCATGAGCCCAACTGCCCTACAGAGGGAGTCCTTCCCTGATGGCAGCAAGAAGAGGGAGCCTAGAGCCTTCACCTACCCAAGCCACTTTTCATCCCACTTCTCCAAGTCCACCTCTGCTTTGTTCTCCTGGATCCTTGCAAGCGTAGGAGAGGGTCCTACCACACCAGGTCTCTCTACCAGGTGAGGGAGCAGCAGCCTTTCAGATCTGTTTTGGTTCCTGTACATCACCAGCCAGCGGTGAATGGCACTGGGAAAAAGCCCAAGAGGGGCAGCAGGTGCTGAACCTTCTTCCCTGTCTCTTCTGCTTTCTAGGAAAGAAAAGAGGAATCACAGAGGAGCTAACCTCAGAGACAGAGAGGAAGAGATCAGAGCTACCATCAGCCTTTGATCCTTTGGCTCCTGAACACAGGAGCCATCCACAGTCCGTGAGCACCTCCTCCACAGAGCAATCCCAGTAATCTGGCTGGCAAACATTCCCCTCCTCACTCACACTCCCCACATGGCCTCATGAAAGAAAGAGAAGAGGGGGCATCTTCTTACTCATGGACAAAGACAGAGACATCTTCCTGCTCTTCCTAGCACCTATCAGGGTACTGCACTGCCGTGAGCACTGGGAAAAGGCTGCTGCTTTTGTCCAGTAGTTGCAGGCCTGCAAACAGAAAGAACAGAGCTGCAGCCAAGGCTAACACAATGCACACAGACAGCACACATGCAAACTAACATTAGAGATACACTTATGTTCATAACCCTGCAGGTCATTTAATGTGCTAGACCCCAGGCTGGAAACTGCACAGATGAGATCCCAGCAGGAATGACTCAGCCCTTCCAAATCAATCGACCTCTTTGTGGTTTGCTAGCTGTGAGCCCTTTGAAAGAAGCTGCAACTCTGACAGCTCGCTCTGCTCTGCAGGGATAGTGATTATCCCATCTTATCTTTGAGCAGAGAGGAAGGAGTGTTCTTGTCTCTGTGGTCAAAATGTCCCCATCCCTTATTGCTGTGCTCCAGATGGTGGCTGCAATCAGTGCCAGATTATGGTGATGAAGTTGCTTGCACAGTCTGTAAAGAATTTCAAGGCAGGGTCTAAGCAGTCACCACAGGTCAACCTCGTCACTCTATCGCAGTGCCTACTGACTCACTGAAAGAACAGGCAGTAAGAACAACTGTCTCATAGGGACCTTCATCTTTTCTTACTTGTTTTACTGTAGCCACAGATCCTAGGTGCAGAGCTTGCCGTCCTCTTGAGGCCAGTCGCCAGCGGTGACAGGCTTTGCCCTGAGAGGCTTCCTGCCACTTGTGCTTTCTCTGTCCCAGTACCCGCTGTTCAGCTCTCAAGAATTTCACCCTCCACTCAGTAAAGCTGACAGCCAGAACACGGTGCTCTCTGACCCTTCTAAAACAAGAGAGGGCTTCGTGCTGCCTCAGTCTACAAGCAGTGACATGGGCCCAGGCGACCAAGCATCTGAAAAGCAATACAAGCACAGGAAAGTGTCAGATGCCTGAAGTCATATTTCCATATCAGCACTAAACAGCCTCTAGACCAAATTCTACTTTCTCTCCCAACCCTGCAGTGTCATATGTAAGTGGTCAAAGCAAGCAAAAGAGCATTCAACAAGAAAAAGTCTGTTCCTATTACTCCTTCTGCAATCAATATTTATATATCTTTCTCCATGTTACTTATTTTTCCCAGTGCCTCAGAAGAAGAAAGAAAGAAAGGAATTAGATTGGTCTTTCATTTGAACCTGTGCCAGCAGCTGACCTTTGGGATGATGCCTGAGGAAGGCTTTTTTCTTATGGGATGAGAATAAAACAGCTAAAATCTCCTTTAGCATGGAACCCAACAGACTCCTTGAGTCTTAAATGCAGAACCTGGCACGGAAACTTGTTATCAAGATTCAGATTTTATGGTTTTATTGGCTGTCACAAACCTGCATACATGAGATGTACAACCAGAATCTGTATGGAGACAATTTTATTCCGAAAATACCAGTGTCTACAGGAGTTACTATTAACTGCACTGTAAATCTGCACCCACAATAATCTCTCTATATCTTGGAGGCTGATGCAGTCTTCCTCTGAAACCCCAGAAGCAAATCTGCTTTAAACTCCTGGCTTATCCTTTTGGTTCCTTGTTCCACTTGGACTTTCATTATGCAAATCATCCCACTGCACCATAGGGCAGAGGTGTAAATATCCTCTGCCTGGCAGAGCTTTGCTGAAGATCAAGAGAATCTATTGCAGGCTATCCTAGCATGAAAAATGCCCCCCTCAGAAGAGACAGGGCTCAGGCTGTACCATATCCAGGTGAGAAATTAGAAGCACTCTCTCATCAAAGGAGGAAGATTAATAGTGGAGACACTCTACAGGAAGGAGGGACATTAAGGACTTCTCTCAAACACAATTCCCACCAGGGTGCCACCTCACAGATTGATTTGCAGAAGAAAATGCAGTTGGGTGGGGTGAGTGCAGAGTCTCAGTATCACAGCCACTAAGGTTTTACTGGGATTTTAGTTGCTCTTTCCTCTTTCCTAAACCTGCAATTCAAAAGGCAATTTGCTAGGGCTAAACCTGCACTTCTCATGCCTTAAATTAATCCTTGGCATAAAGAATCTTATTTGTTCTTATCTTCCTGAATTACCTCAAAGAGAACCACCTCAACAATTCCTGGTCCACTGCAGCTGGACACTTCACTGTGTTTCAGGCAGAAAGTAGCCTCACACAACATAAACCACACACAAAACATGTTTCAATGAGAGAGCTACTGAACAACAGCTAAGAGAGATGTTCTTAATGATGGGCAGCAGACACCTTGCTCTTCAGATTGAATTCTTGTGTTTTGAGCATCTGCACCATAACATAAGCCTCCAAAATATACAACAGCTTCACCTAACTAACCCAAGCTCTAGTTTGAATACACTGGATTCTCTGCTATATAAACAGCTGTTCTCTCAAAAGCTTCCCTCAGTAATGCTTTAAGGGCTGGAAACAAACCTGTGTAGGAGAAGATGTTCCCAAAACAAAGCAGCATATTTCTGTTTCCTCATTTGGCAATACCATGTCTGCAGGACCAACCTCTTCTTCTCCTGACAGCTGTGCTGAGCCCATTGCTGCTGCAGCTCTCTCACAGCACGCTTCCCTGTGAGAGAACACACGAGCTTGCTGAGCTGAGCCCAGTGGTTTTCTTTTCAGCACAAAGAGCAAACACCAAATGGAACCAGACTTTTCTCTTTGAAAAGACTTTTCAATTTATAGGGTTTTTCTCTGCAATGCAGTCAGACCTTCTTTTTTTTTCCCTGTCCTTCTCCAAGCAAGGGATCACAAATCACTTCCACTCTCACCGGCAAGGCAATTTTCCATCAAAAACTGGGAGTGTCCCTTCCCTGCGTATAAGTACTTACAGTGTCAGCACTGAAAGTACAAGGAACCTCTTAAGGGACAGGATTAGGACTGTTAAGCAGCCTCAAAAGACAGACCCAGCTCCCATTGAAACAAAGCCCAACTGTTGGGTCTGAGGAGACATGTTCAGGCTTAGAATGCTGCATGAACTCCATTTAATGCCCCAGCTGCTAAAATGCACTGCTTGAACACTCCTTTGGTACTGCAGGTAAAGCAAAATCCACCCCTTTTCCAATCAGCTGCCAAAGGAGCATCTTCCCTAGCATAAAGCAGTGCAAACCAGCAGGACACATGTCCTGCTTATAACCACAGGAAGGCAGTGACACAGGCACTGACCCCTGGACTAGTATTGTCACTCCAGAGGAGTAGTGCAGAGTTACAACTGGAAATAGGACTTTCTCCATCCCAACCATTCCCACAGCATTCCTCTCTTACAGACACAAGTGCCGCTGGTTAACTCACTTTGCCAGCAGGAACGCCAACGCCACAGAGCATCAGCAGTCATCTGGCGAATGTGACACCTGAATCTCCGGTCAGCCTCCACTTTCTGGACCAGCCTCTTCTTCCAGAGGCTGAAAGCCACCTGGCAGCAATGAACTTCATGTTTTAGAGCTGCTGCTTTTCGGTTCCTATTTTCCACGGTCCAGTGGTGCCAGCTGAGAAAGGCTCTGAGAAAGACAAAGGTCAATGCATCAAATGTAGGAATAGCTCACAGATTCACAGCCTTGTAAATGAAATTTTAACCATAAAGACACATGAGGCCGTTTAGGAAATATATCTGATCTAATAACATCCTTTCCCCATTGAATGTGAGGGGAAACAATGAACAGGGCAAGCTGTTGGGAGTAAGGTGTTCTGTCCTGGCTGTGCCAAGCCTGTTGTGCTCTTCAACCGCTACATGAGTATAGAGCAAGGTCAGTTCAGTGGATAGAAAGTTACAAGGGCTTTTTATCAGCAGTGCTGGGCTTGCTCTAATTCATGAGGCATCCCATCAAACCAGAAATGACTGTTCAGATATAGTAATTTTGAAGCAGGAAAAACCACAATAATGGGCTGCAAAACCCTCCCTGAAGACAGAAGAAGATAGCTAGAGGAAGAATTTTCTTAAAAGCAAATGTAGAGCTCTCAAAACAGACAATTTTAGGCAACTCCTGGAAAGCACAATACCTACCGAGACACCTGAGTGAGCCTGCAGTGCTGCTGAGCCTTCACAAGTTGCTGAGTCCGAGCTGACCAGACAATGAAGTACCTCTGCAGGAACCACCTCTCTGCTTGGTGACAGCAACTCTTCACCTCCTTGTCAGAACTGCAGTCCTGTAATGCAGAAAAGTACAAAAAGGCCTTGAACTGCTGGTGTAATACAGTTATTCCATGCAGCTCAGCCCCTTCCCCTTGTGGCTGTGACTTCTATGATTGCCTAACTCCCCATTGCTAACATGAGTGTCTAACACACCCCTTTTAAATCCTTGACACCTGGCAGATCCCCAGCTCAGCTGGAAAATGGTAAGGAAGAGCTACCCTGAGAAATGCCTCAATCTCCCAAACCTTCTGTCTGAGAGAGAAGAACAAATACAGAACAGCAGTGAGACCTTCCATATGCTGATACTGAAACCCAAAGGCTCTTCGCTAAATTGGGCTATGCAGAAAACACCTGTACATTCACATGCACCACACCACTTTTCAGCCTCACCTCTTCCCATGTAGGACTGTTTTGAAGCTGGACGTTATTATCTGGACTCTGCAGTGCCAAAGACTGGAACTGACCTCCTGCAAACCAATTTCTTCCGCAAGACAAGAGACAGGGGAAGAGGGAAAGAAAGAAGAGGATAAAGCATCCAAAAGGACGGTGTAAGGTGACATGAGGTACTATCCAAAAGGAAAGAATTCAATCAGACCAAACAAGGGACCTCTGCTACCAGCATCCCAACTAATCTCCAACTCTAGTTAGTTAGTTCTAAGGATCTCCAACTCACCCAGATCCAGTACTCCATGGAGGAAAGGCGGCCTGCAAGCACAGCTCCCCACCCAGTTCAGCTGGCAGCTCTGCACACTGGTGTGGTTGCAGGAAAGAACTGTAATAGGGTATGTGTGTGACATCCTCAACAGTCAGAACAGAGGAGAAGCCCTGCTGGCTGCTGTCACTATAGCTGTATTCCTGCAGGTATGGAGGGAAGAACATGCTGTGAGGTAAGTGTCCTCGCAGTGGAATCACTCCGTTATTAATTATGGCCATGCCATTTACTACTCTTTTTGGCAAAGATTCAGCGAAATCCAGGATGCATCCAAAGGAACTGCAGGCTAGCAAGTACAGCTCTGGGGTGCAAACATGTAAGTGATGGGAAAGTTATTTCTATACTGAGAAAAGGAGAAATGGGCATACGTCCTTTCTCAAGTGACGAGGCTCTTTGTGCCTCACCCCTTTCACCTTGCAGCTACAAACAGCAGCAAGTGCACAGGAGAACCTCACTAGCTCAGTGCCTCCCCACATCACTAAATGTGGACTAAACAAGGAAGGCCACAGGCAGAAGTGACTTTACAATTTGATTGCCTTAAAACTCGAGGACCCCAGGCTCAGTGCTCTTCAGGCCTAAATACTAAGCACAGTTTGCTGATGACAACATCATGTTGAAGCAGAAATTCCCCCCCCCTAAAATCCTCAGACCTCCTCACCTTTTCCAGCGAGCTTTGAGAGGCCAGAGTAGCTGAAGCACTGCTGTCAAAGCCAGATGATGTTGAGAGGTCCTCAGAACACAGCACAGCAAGAGGTTCTTCATAGAGAGTCATGTGAGAGTGCTTAGGACTTTGTTCAATCGTCTTCAGTATGTGACACTTTTGGTGCCACAATTTCAGAGCTTTTTGGAGTCTACACTGCTCCAAAGCCTGAGAGAAAGAACTGAGACAGAACATACCGAGACAGCTGTGTGACTAAAAAGGGATACCAGAGAGGGACACTAGCACAGACATGATGGATGACAGATGGTACCAGAGAGTCAAATGGACACTACTAATGAAGGCAGGGTGCCAGGAACTGGCTGTTCTTCACTCACTTGGCTCTGTGATGCTCGCACAGCCTTGCTTTCCACAGCAGATAGACTCTCTGGAGCTTCACCTTTTGGCAGAAGTCATCAAGAGAGTAGCCTGTTTTCTCTGGAAACCATCTCTCTTCATCCCTCTTTGTCACAGTCTTGTCAGCTACTGAGCTTATAACTGGTCCTTAACCAGTTACAGAATGTGACAAGAGACAACATTTGTCAGAAGGTGTTCCTGAGAAATTCAACCCAGCCCAGCCTTCAAGCTGCTTCTTTTCAGCAAGGTTTAAGACTTTCTGCTACATTTACAAAGCAGAACAACAAATATCCCTGTAGCTTCACTCCACATCCAGACACATCCAGAATAACTAATCCTCTGCCCACTCTAGTTTGCTAATATCATGTATTATCTGAGCCTCTTTACTATTTGGCTGTTTTCATCTGTTTTTCACCATGCAAGAAGAGGAGGAAGGAGCCTAAGCACCTCTAACTCTTAGAATCAGCACAGGACTTCAAGCTGCTCACCATAATGCTGCCTCCATCGAAGGAGGAGGAAGTTTGCCATTGCCTGCTTATCACCTTCTCTGACCTGCAGCCTCTGAACCCACTGCTGGAAGTATTTCCTCAGTGATACTGCTCTGAGATGGGCCAGGTTGCACCTGTGAAGTGCCTTCTGCTCCACAGTCTCCTTCCATGCATAGAAGCACCTGAATACCAAGGAAAAAAACAAAAGTACATGATAAAACAAGTGTTCAAACTGCGTCTCCTCCTGAGACTGGGTTTGTTCAGGAATGACAGACAGAAGCTGTCACCTTCTGAGGTTCTATTAGTTTCTTGCATTAAAAAGCCCCTGTCATGCTGAGAGCACAGCAGCACAGTGGGTGTTCTTCGGTTTAGTCTTTCAGGAGGTCAAGACCAAAAAGCTTTGGCAGTGTACAGGAGGGCAACTCATAATGTCTCTGGCCACAGTAGTTCATTTTCATGTTTCTATCCCTACTTTTACCTTTATTAGCTCCTGAAGCAAAAGAATTTTACTTTACAGTACAATACCATGACATTGCCTGGGTTGGCTCTGACATTCCTTGGACTTTCACAGTGAAAAACATTTCACATGAAAAACAGCCTTCATCAACTTACCGGGCGACCAAGTTTCTTTGGATGCGAGTTGTCAGCGCTGAGATCTGTTCCTTTTCCAAGCATCGGGAACGCCACACCCAGAAAACGTTTCTTAGCTGCTTCTTTTCCAGCAGAGCACGGGCTTCCAAAAGCCTGGCTTCCTCTTTGCTCAGCAGCTCCTTCTGCAGGCGCCACAGTCTCAAAGCTACTATGTTGCAGGACAGGAAGAGATTGACAGGAAGAAAGATAACTTAGAAGACTTCAAACAACTTAAGTGTCACACAGCGCACATCCCCGGGCTGAACTCCGGCTGTCTGACAAAGGGCAGTTACGGGAGAGAGCTCACATTGCTGCAGCCAACAGCATCAGCAGCTCAACTGATCCAAGGAAGAAGGCAAAAGGTGCATGATACAGGGAGTGGTCCCCCCCGCACCATCACAGATACTGGCCCCGCTATTTGCAGGATCAGGCTCTGAGTCAGGTCAAAGCAACAACTAGCCACAAATCAAGAAAGATGGTGAAGCAGTGATTACCTCCAAGCTGTTCCAAGGCTATGGAATGTGTGCTTACCAGCTAGTCGTCTCATATCTCTGATTGCCTGAGCTCCCAAGCGGAACTCATCTCCTCTTTGCCTACGATGAAGCTGTGTCCACAGTTTTCCTTCCACCCTGAAAGGGTCACAAGATGCTTTAACATCCATCTGTCCAAAAAGCCACTCACAGAACAGAACCCAACTCCTTCCTTCTCCTTGGGTAGCTCTCTTTTTTGTCTGGACTTGTTCTTCTGCCTTCGGAATCAGAAGGCACAGCAAAAGGTTTTTCTTTTGACACCTCTAATGTCTTGCTAAAGACTGTAGTATTGCCTCACTCCAACCTCATTTATGCATGTACTCAATAAATAGTACAGGAGTTTTTCTGTCAGACACTCAGAAAACACAGTGCAAGGAAGCCCTGTGATAGGATTATTTAGTTCTTAAAACTAAGCTACTAATTCTTGTGGTGCTTATCTGCAGCAAGTACATCCAAGGACCTGGAAATAAGTTTGCCACCACAGGAGAAAAATTTCTCCCTGTGTTTGTAAACCGCCACTTGTCCAAGACAACAGAAAGAGAAGGCTCTCAGCTTACCTACAAGCCTGCTCAGCCGTCTTTGAGTATCCTTCTGTAAGCTGGTGCTCAGCTGAGGTTGTCATAGTTGCTAATCTTCCTACTTCAAAACCCCCCACTGATGAACTATGGGTAGAATACAGCTCAGGCTGTGGAGCTTGCTTCTTGCTCTCTTTTGCCACAGCTTCCTTCCACTGGAGGAGAAACCACATGATTAGAACAAACTGCAGGCAGTGTCAGGGTCCATGTCACTGAATTCTACATAGGGTAACCCCCTTCCTCCTCCCTATCCAAATAGGATTTCTGCCTTCTCCGACTGCACAACAGAAAACTCATGGCACCGCTCTACTGCCCCAAACCCCGTCCTCACCCTGTAGAAGCTGACAGCTAGCAGAGCTGAGGCATGCCTCTGCTGGGCCTCCTCTAGCTGCATCCTCCTCTGGCGCACAGCCCTCTGCAAAGCACCGAGGCCCTTCTGAAGCAATTGCTGTCTGTAAAGCTGCCTGGCTGCAGCACTTTTCCAGAGGACTTGTCTTCTCCAGGCTTGGAAACACCTAGCTAGCATTTGTCTGTCACGTAAGTGCTGGAAACTTAAAGAGAAAAGAGAAGTGAGCTCCAGTTAACAGAAAGTTAAACACAACCAGGAGGTGGCAATCAGAGTTCAGCCATCAAGCTGGAAAGAGGTATTTCAAATCAATCTCTCTAAAGAGTGAAAATCCATCTGCCTCACACCAGATTACAATATCGCTGTTACTAAATTGGCAGCAATCTCACACACATACACAGGTCACAGATTTGAATCCCATCTCCTGGATATAGCCAGTGCTTAATCTTCTCTAACTATGCAGTGAGCATGCTGCAATTTGCTGCACTGAGCAGTAGCATACAAGTATCATTTTTCATCATTCATCATACAAGTATCAGCAGCAACCAAGGTTGAATTTAGAAGGTAGAATTTAAAACACAGATTATTTTTTTAGAGCATATTCCACTCTAGATAATAACCCTTTGAAAAGAAATGAATGCAGACCCGGAGCCAGCCATGGCAGAATAACGCAGGTTAAGTCCTAAACCCAAACGATTCCAGAAGCATGGCTCCTTGTCTACTTCTCAGCAGTTTTCCTCTCCTGTCAACTACCAGTACACTCACACAGAAACACAAAAGGCTTTTCACCTTTGCTCATTCACCTTCAATGACCAGAAGCTGTTCTCTGAGACCTGCAAACAGACAAAAGATAAAAACTCACACGATTATTCACACTACTCTGTTGAAGAATGTTTGTTGCCACAACATCAAATCATTTTGGATGGAGACCAGAAGAGTGCTGCCTCAGGGTAGTGTATTATGCCAGATGCTTTTGACATTGCTCCACCATTGCTCTGTGAAGTATTCCAGACATGGAAAAGCATGACAAAACTGAATCTCAGGGCCACACAGCTACACACAGAGTAAAAACCAGTTTAATTCCTTCTGCACCTAGCTCTAGGGAATACAAACATGTGTTTACATTCCCAAGAACAACCAAGTTAATCTGGTCTTTAGGAAGAAGCATGTGAGACAAAGATGCATATGTTGAAATGGAGTACGACCATAAGAGAGGAGATTCCAGCCATTCAGTGCCAGAGAAAAGGGTAGGACAAGCATCCCATCACTGTTGTACCTCAACTCTGCACCTCTAGCAAGAAGCAGAAACAAGCACAAGTAGTATCTGTGAACAGGGTTGCTACTACTACACACCAAGTCCACTCTCACCTCTCTGGACACAGCTTCCTGTGTCTGGCTCCCTTCGTCACAGCACCGTGGTTCTTGGGCACTCCTCTCCACAGAACGTTCTTCAGACTGGTTGAGATTGGAATCAGCTTCCCAATTCCTCCAGCTCCTTTGCTGAGAGTATTTGTTTCTCCTTCTTTCTCTGCTCACATTCCTACAATCTACGTCAGAATAACCACCAAAGCCTTCTTCAACCTGAGTAATGGAAGGGCTGGACTGGCTGCTGCCCACCACAGCCATTCTGGCTGCTTGTGATCCAGAGTCACACACCTCTCCTGACTCTTTGCTGGACTTAACGTGAGGTTTGGAGTTGGTGACTTCTACAGATTTAGTACTAAGCTGCTGGACTGGTCTAAACTCTCCAGGAGTGACTCTCACATGCACTTCCCTTGGAGTTCCATACACAGCTACATCAACATTCATCTGAGCCTCCCCCAAATCTGTCTCCAGTGACACCTGCAGACCCTTTGGATAGATACTGGCTGGAAGGTCTCTCCTCCAAGGTACAGCACATGGGGATGCCCCATTAGATGTCTCTTCTCCTTTAAGAACCTTTTCAGGGGAATGACTTTTTGCGTGAACATAAAGACTACCAGTTTCAAGAGCTGGCTTTGCCTGGGACTGGCGTCTGAAAGGACGGGAGCAATTGCAGGAGGATTGTGCTGCTGTACCCACTAGCCCTCCAGAGCCCACCCCACAAGTGAGGGTTTCTGGCTGGATGTCACCCGAAATGTTGGTCCTCCATGTGTTTGAGTCAATGCATTCATATCTGTGCAATACAGAGACAGGGACTGCATGACTGAAGTCCCTTGTCACTGCATTAAGGCTCCAGTCTTTAGCAAATGGAGCACCCCATTTCAATCTTGCCTGAGTGGCACTGCTCTTTACTCCAGCTCGCTCTCCTGCACTCAGGATACTGGGAGCTGAATCATCAGGAGCAAAGCACAAACTGCCACTGACTGGAGAAGACCTGGGCTCCAGAGGAAGGGAGCCCCATATCCCCATCAAAGCACTTTCTCGCTTAAGCCTCTGGACTGCACAGTACAAGCTAGCAGAAATCTGTGAGGACTGCAAAAGAGTCTGAAGAGACTCCACACTAGATAGCTCAAGCTCCCCCAAGGTCAGGGCTGAACTAGAACAAGCATTCACACTTTCACTTGAGCTCCTTGAGGCAGGACACACCAGTAATTCCTGCCTAAGAAGGGAATCTACAGTACGAGATGATAAATGTGCACTGACCAGTAAAGGGTCCAGAGGATCCATACAAGAAGTAGCAGCAGGCTGAGGCTGTTGTTTTTCCACTGGATAGTCACTATTCTTGTTCCTACTTCTAAGCAGTGATGGTGAGCAGTGTGTATGGAGCAGCTGCCAGCTGCCTTTCTTTCTGATGGTGTTGTTGAGGTAAGTCAATACTCTCACTCTTTCTCCCTTCTAAACTGTAAACCTCAAGGTGTGACTGTCTCTGAGGAAGATTCACAGCTGGGAGCAGTGACAAAGCAAGATGGGGAATCCTATGTGCCACACACTTAGAGCTGTGCTGCTGCAGCCTAGGGCAGGGATTATTCTGCTTCTGGAAGCAGGAAATGGAGAACTGACTGGAGTGTCCTGCAGTGGCCAGGAAGGGCAGGAGGGATTAGTCTGTCTCAGACTGGGATCTCTCTTCCCAGCTGACAAAGGTACAGTACGCAGTTCTGCTGGCTGGCTGGGGGTTACACTGAATGCAGCAGCATCAAGCCAGTGATGAGAAATGTCTATTCAACCTGTGGTGCCCATACACAGATCAACAGTCACATTCTTCTGAATGTTGCTTTGCTCTGAAGAAAAATAAGAAGAAATACAAACAAGGAAGCATGCATATTTCTCATCACATCTAGCCTAGTTTGCCAAAGGCTTTAGGTACTTTCCTTATTAATTTCTTGTCTCCAATCCACCAGCCTTAATCCTGAAAGTATTATGGACCCTACTGTCTTCCTGTTTCTCAGCAGACAATCATGTCTAGCAGAGCAGGAATGCCTGAAGGGAACAGACACAGTATGCAACAGACAACCTGGAAAACAAAGACTTCCAGCATTACACATGCGCCTGCAGCCTCAAAAAGAACTTGTTGCTAGTAAAGCTGAATTATCTTGCTACCAAGACAAGGCAGACTGTAGCTGCTTTTCCAGAACACTTTATATCTAACCAGATCTGTGTGACATCAAACAAGAACAGGTATAAAAAGAAAATGTGTTTACAGGAGTCCCCCATGGCAGGTGGTTGGAACTAGATGATCTCAGGGTCCTTTCCAACCCTAACTATTCTATGATTCTAAGTCAGAGCAACGTGGTTCCAGCTGGAGTACAATGCTTACCCTCTTCATTGATTGGAAATCCTGCTTACATCTCTTCCATAATTGTATTTTCTCCAGGGCTGATAGGAAAGGTAGTGCCTTGACTTAAGGTTCCATTTAACTGCTTAACAAGTGTAAATTTGTTCATGTATCATGCTACAGCCCTGCAAAGCTTCAAACACAGGCCAGTTTCTTCTGTCCACATATCCAGAGAATCTGCATTGTCTCCTAACCTGGAAGAGTTACAACATAGATGGGAGACCTAATTTGCAATCTAGCCACTAAGGCAGATGATTATACATATAACACTCAAGCTGAGCACAGATTCTTAAGTTGCTGCTAACAGGTAAGTGCAATTTAAGGGGACTATGCTTTCATTCCCTCAAATTTTAAAAGCAAGCTGTCAATCACTGTCATTTGAAGCACCATTCTTTTCCACTCTCTTTTAAAAGGATGAAAATGGTATTGTGAAACACACACACACAGCTCTATCATCTTCAAAAAGCCCTAGTCAATCTGAAGAGAAAGACTGCACAGCCTATGAAATCAATGCCCATTGTCTTTTTCAAACACACTCAAATACCAGAGAGGCTCCTGTCAAAATGCACCCTGTTTCCAAACTACGTTTATCTCATTCTCTTCTAAGAAAGCATCTAAGCCTCAGTCATCCATTGCAAACAGCCCACTTGTCCTTATATGCAAACTCTTCCAGTAATCACCACAAACTGGGGAGTAAATTCAATTACTAAAGCAACAGGAGATAGTCATGCGGTGTTGCAATTATCCTTGGGAACTGCCATTACTGCCTTTCCTACATCACCAAGGGTACCATGAATGGAAAGATCCTATTATTTTTTCCAAACAAGTAGAAGTTGGCAACTACAGAGTGAACAGACAAAGCGCAGTTGCCTTCTTTAGGGTGCCTATCACTGCATGAAGTATAACCACAAAATACAGTAGACTGGTGTTTCCTAGAAGCATTCCTTGCATCCCAGAAATAGCCAACTAGCAATGCATCACAAAAGGGTATTGTAACGGATTTGAACTACAAAAAGACATGAAACCATCATGTTTATGAGTACTGTTTTGCTCCATGAACACCTGGAACCTGGCACTGGACTACTTTATACTCAAGAACCTAAACATAATCTATTTTCTTGATAATTCATGCCATTGTTTTCAGTTGTCCATTGCAGTTTGTTTGGGCAGGTACCAGGTTCTCAACACATCGCCGTGGTTACTTTAGCTGGTGTTCTTCACCTGGCTCATTCCTCATTTCAGTCTCATTGAGATCAGGAAGAGACAACATCCTTTAAAAACCACCTTTGTCTGCCTTCCCAAAATTGTCATTCAGGACTTCAGTACAACCCCTTTTAAGCAGTAATTTGTCTTACTCAAAAGGGAACAAGATCTTATGAAGTGCTTTCTTAAAACTTCTTCCAAGGCCAAAAGAGATACTCAAGCAAGCCGCAGATTTGCAGCATCCATGACCAATGGATTTCATATGAGCTTTGATGTTTCCAGCTGAAACATTTGAACACATGCTTGCTATATACACTTTGCAGCAATACAGCAACACATTAAAACCTGAAACTTACCCAATTAAGCAAACAAAAATTAAGCTGATCAAGGGACTTCTGCTGTTATAGGCAAAAGGAATAGCACAGCTCATGAACAGCAAGTCAAGCTCTTTCAGCCGGATGCTGTTTTAGCATTAGAGTAACAACGACAGACCCATTACAAACACATACATAAGCACTGCACAGATGATGCTCATTTCCCCCACCCTTACAGAGCCATTTCACACTGGAAGTTGGGACTGGCGATTGGCACAAGAACACCTTTCAGCTGCCTTAGAAAACAAGGCTTTTCCCCCACTGCCCAGCCTTACACACCAAACCATCGCATGAGCCTCTCATTGCCACTCAACAGGCACTCACACGTAAGAGGTCTTCTCTCCACCACAGAGAGGGCAATTACTGCTCCCGTACCAGCCAGGAACCAGCTGCTGCACTGGGACGCGGTGGTGGGAGCGGGATGTCCATCACCCACAGACCCCAGGCCCTGCTCAGCGTTCCCAATGGCTCCCAGCCCTCCATGGGCACACTCACACCTCTCCTCACGGCCGCTTACTCACTCCGATCGCTGGGCCTCGCCAGAGCCTCGGGGACAGGACACCCACCTCCTTGTTACCCGCACCTTTGTCCCCCCCTTCAATGCCCCAAGGCCGGCAGCGAGCTCGCTCCAGCTGGGTCGCCGTAAGCAGCTTATCGGCCGCGATTAGCAACGCCGCCGCTCACCGGGGCTGCAGATGGTGCCGGGAAAGCCGCTCCTCGAACCACGGCTCATTAAAGCCGCGTCCTGAGGGCGGCACAGGCGAGGCGGGACCCGCCTGGGAGGGACCGGTTACACACAACTCCCCCCCCCTCCTCACCACCACCGCGGGCAGCGCCTCAGGAGAGCGCGGCCTGCTAAGGCCAAGGGCCCGCGGAGGGGCCGGGCCTCACCGCCCGTGGTCCGTGTGGGGAGCTGCTCCCTGCTCACCGCCCTGAACCCCGGGCACGTCAGGAGCTGAGCATTTAAGAAACCGAAGGAAAACGCCCTGAGCAGGGCATGGCGCCTGCTGCCCGTCTGCGTGAGGAGCCCCGCGGTGAAGCCAGGCTGCTCCAGGAACCCCCCACAGGCCCGGCTGAAGCAGGTATTGAGCCAAGAGCGTGTTTGGTGTAAGCGCTGCTGAAACAAAACCCCTCCTTCACGGAAGTCAGCAGAGGGGCTTCGTTTTTATCATCACCTTTCCGATTTACTTTACCCAAAAGAGGTGCCTTTGAGCCTAACCTAACTCCTGCCTTGCTCTGCTTCCCTGAGCTCTCAGATGTGCCACAGAAGAGCACACAGCAGGTCAGCTAGGTGGGCATTTTGCACTGGAGAATGGCTGGGAAGGCCTCACTACCTGCAATGCTCTACACAAATAACTGTGCAAATAACCCAAACCCACTGCATTTAAAGCGGTTGTTTGCAATCTGGCCTTCGTGGGTCTAGGGAACAAAGAAACCGAGTGTTTTGGTGTGTTGTACAGGGATCTGTGCCATCACTGCAGTTCTGAAGAGCTGAAAACCACATGAAGGTCTGCCTCCCTATTCTTCCTTCCCTATCTGATCACAAGAGTAGAGTCATTCCTTTTGTCATGCTGTGTTGCATGGCAGCCTGCAAAACGAATGCACAACACTCACCTGGGGACAGTAAACCAGGTTATCACACTTTTGTGCATAAGAGTAGAATACTTACAGTTTGTCACACCCCATGGAGCTCACCACTGCAGTGTAAGTCAACCCATCTTTTCCTTCCCCAATCTTCATTTTACTAGCTCACCTTCCCACCCACATACTTGCAAGCAGTACCCTCTACTTGTCCACGTAAAGCTTAGACTAAAAGCCATTGAAGCCCCATAGACTTCCCTCATAACAACTCTTCCAAACCCTCAGGCATACCTACATTTTCAAATGAGACAGAAGTGACCAGTGTAATTTTTTCTCGTAACGCAGAAAAAACTGTGTTCATTTTATAGTTTTCTTAGAAAAATGTAACATTTCAAATTCTGTTAAGATAGGCAGCTGAAGGCAAAAGGACATTTCAAGGCACAGAGTATCTATAACCTACATTCAACAGCCATTTTAAGTATCCTGAAGAACATTCAAATTGCATAAAAGCATCAGTGAATAAAACCCAACATTAGACGCTGGGAGCACAAGCAGCATTTTATAAGCATTTTATACCAACCCCAGCTTTGTACAAACCACCACAGCTAGCACAGGGAGTTATGGTCATAAATCTTAATGCCATCAAAAGCAGCCCTCAGGAACTCCCAGATGTTTCCTGGGAACTATCTGCATAAAAGCAAGCTGAATGGTATTGTTTTAAGGCTCTTAAAAATATAAGCCTTTTAAAGATAGCTTGTCCAAGAATATTTTGAGTGGTTCCATTACTTACAATAGAGAGGATGCACAATACAAGACTTGGAAGGCTGCAGAAGGTGCATCCACTCATACATACAGAGGCGGGATTTAGGGGAAGGGAGGAAAGGAGAGTAGTGGGATTACAAAGAGTCACAGTGTTTAACATGACACCTCTGAGTGTCTTCTGGACTTACTGCAGCAACCCATCTGCCTAACCTTCAGAGAGGCAAAAGAAATGAAAACTCAGGTCCTCTGCTGTTTGCTCAGTAGCAAGTCTTGCTTCTTCAGAGCAAACATGGGAAGAGCAGAAGGCTAGACTGGGTGAGGGAGCGTCTGTTCTCAGTTGTGGAGCAGGGCTCAGTACGGATGCTGGGCTATCTTGCTTGAGTCAGCCCACTGTGGAGGGGCATCCTGCTGATCAATTGGCTCATAGGTGCTGCGATCCTGGCCTGCACAGGTAACACCTGAGTGGAGATGGAAGAGAACAAGCTTGTGAAAAAATGCAAAAGCACAAGAACAGAATCCTCTAGAATAAACCAACAGCTTAGGAGCACATGTCATGAGCTGCTCTGTGACCTCCCTGGCACCTGTGTTCTGTGATCCTCACTGCACAGGCAGGATATGGGAAAACCCATCCTTTCAACAAAAGCAAAATAGCCAAGATGCATTTGAACATGCTTCTTCATTCCCTGAGAACTGCTCTCTTAGTAGCCACATGGCTGTGTGGAAAGCAAGACTTGCAATACTACGTAGCAGCACGAAAAGCTCCTGTAATAGCATCTTTCAGCAAGATCAAGTTTAAGAGATCTAGTGGGGAAATGAACAGAAAAACCAGAAGCAGCAGGAACCATGGCTAGCTGTCAGCACAGATTTAAGAGCATGAATCATCCATGAACCACTTTATGCCTCAAGTGTGCAACACCATGGCCCTAAATTTGAATTCAGCAGTGCTCCCAGTTCCACTATGAATATGTGTCTATGGTATAAGACTGGCACAAAATAGTGTTACTGTCCAGCAGGCAAGCAGGGAAAGATGACAGACAGAGAATGTGCATGGACAGCTCTTTATTTATAGGCCAGGCATCTGCCATGGCTAGAAAGCAGTGTGAATCAAAGGCGGGCACCAAACTATATGAGAGGCTTGTCTGAAGCAGCAAGGATACCGCCAAGCAACAAAACCAGATTTGTGTGGAAAGCAAACAAGACAAGAGAAGACTAGGAAAAATGCAACATTGTTAGGCTCAAAAGGAAAATGCCAGATAGCAGGAAAATGAGAGGAAATGTGTCAACCACATTCAACACAAAACAACATCCCAGAGTTTGTATGGAAAATCTTGTGAGAAAAGCAATTCAGGCGAGGGTATGAAACTACAATGTGCCAGAATTCCAACCTGTGCCTGAAAAGAGACTTTCAGACAGTATCATGCCTGTGTTGGTATAGTGTGGTTGAAAAGGAGTGCTCCCAAATTCCACCCAAAGGGATGAACTCCCTACGTTCCATGGGATACAAATGTCAACCCCCAGTTACAAGCACATTGAGCAGCTAATAAAAACTGGCACAAACATGGCCCAGAGCAAGGCAATGTAGTTGACTCGCAGGCCTTGTGACCCAGTTCAGACAGCTCTGTCAGGCATTTGCACAAATAGATGATGGAGAAAACATCCACATTCTGTTTGTAGGGAGATGCACATAGCACACAGTGCCTCAAGCCATGGTTTCCTTCCATGGCCTCTCCTCTTTTCACAGGAAGCATTATGTTTGCTAGCACCAAAGCAGCACAAATGACAGCTTTCAAACACTGTCATGCAGTTATACCACCCCTTTTCCTGCATGGCCATCTTAGGGAGGCAAAAAGATAATTGCACCAGGCTGCTGGTTTTGCCAAGGTGAACTTCCACACAGCAAATAATCCCTGGCAGCTGCCCCAGCATGAACTAGCACCAGGCATGCTTGGCAAAGCTGACTGAGACTCAGAACATCCAGCCACAGCCCCTTCTCTCTGGCAAGGCTGCCACACTATCATTAGCAAGTACAACCAGGAGAAAAATGAGTGCCTTCAGGCAAAGTCCCATGAGATGGGCATCAGTCCCATTTTCCAGGTGAGGAAACGGAGGCCCAATAACTAGGACATGTGAGGCCCAGGGAAAGCATGGAGTTAGAAATCCAGCTTGCTTTCCCTCTCATGTGTAATCCAGCTAAAGGAAATGCTGCCTCTATTTTCCCCCAGAAGGAAAAGAAAGGGTTGGCAAAGAGAGAAGGACACCAAAAATCTTCCAACAAGCATGCACAAAGGCAGGAGGAGGAAGAGAGGACAAGCCTCTCAGCTACATTGAATAAGAGAGACTGTAGTCTCTCTTACTCTCTCACAATACCATTGTGGGCAAAATGGATGTCAGATGAGGACTCCATATCTGCAAGGGAAGAGAGGAAGAATGTAAATTTAAGGCCTAAGACACACCAGGACCACAAAATGGGAGAACAGACGTATGAGAGAGAGAAAGAACATGCACTCCCCCCTCCTTGGAAAGGAGGCAGAATCCAGCTGCACAGAGCTCAGGCTGAAGGGTCCAAAGTGCAAGGCAAGTCAGTCCTAACACCAGTGGAGGTGGCCTACACTGACATGGAGGCAGAGGAAGCATCCTACCTAAGTTAAAGGTGTACTCTCCTCCACGCTCCCGATACATTCGATACACCAGGTAGCAGGACAGAGGTTTGAGGAGGAGGCTGAAGATGGCCATGCCTATACTGAATCGCTTCGCATCAGTGAGATAGCTGTTTGGAGGGTAGAAGACAGAGACGTGAATGATGTCTGTGAGGACTGTGAGCAGCAGGCCAGTCAGGAACTGGAAACAAAGAGAGAATGGGACATGAACTGAATAGGGGATTAACCACAAGGAGAAGCAGTTACAGCATCTGTTTCCTGCAAGATCTGTGTTCACACAATCATGCCTTCACCTCAGTATCACACATTACTAACCCTTGACACTGCCCCAGGTAGACAGAGAATCCTCCATGAATGATCTTGTACTTTTCATGCATTTTCTTCACATCTGTCAGACACCTTCTCAGGATTGTTTAGTTTTGCTTGCCAATCTCTTTAATGTTCAGAGAAGGGTTTTATGAAGCCCTCTAACTCAAGCACATTAAACACTTTGAGTCCTCCTCTGGCTTTACAAGTCACAACAACAGGTAAAAAAGTAAGCATGCCTTACCTCTGAGAAGCAAAATAACTGATAGTGAATGCTTCTCACTATGGTTTGCAGTGCTCATAGATTTATATGCTCTCTTAAAAAAAAAAAACCCAAACTAACCCAAACAGGAAATTTGACTTGTTCACAACTGAAATCATCACGAACTCAAAAAAGCTGTCTCCACCCTCTCCCTGAGCAGCCTGGTGGAGGCACATACCCTGACACTCACCATCAAGATGGCATCAAGGGAGTCTCGCTGCACAATGGCCCAGATCCCCACTGCAAGGACACTGAAATTTCCCCAGGCGTAGGAGGCTGGAAACATGTGGTTCATGCATCCCCTGCCAAACAAGACAAAAAACCCCAGCCCACATTCACAATAAGCCTGCAACTGTTTGTTTTGTATTCACCCCTGTTCCCATACAAACACCTCACTCTGATTTAAGATCTTCTTGCACACAGGCAGGCACAAACAGGGAGTGCCAATTCCCCAAGAATATCCCATTCCCAGGTCGAAAGAATACTCCGTTCTCACCCAGTTACCAATCACTCACCACACCGTGAGCAGCCAGTGTACCAGAATGATGGCCTATGGAAAAAAACAAAACAGAGAAGACGACAGGTCAGCAAGTTGAGGGAACTCGAGATCAACATGAAATGACACTATCTTTTTTCCAAGGGACAGGTAGAAAACTCTGGACCCATGAACCAGTGCAGACAGCTGGCAGAGTAACTGGGACATTGAAAACACAAACCCATTTTTCTCTCTGTTGCTGACTGTTTCCTGTGGTGCTACACTGTAGTCATTCATTCTCGTTGTCATCCCTTTTGACAGTTGATTCAAGGCTCACTTAGTCTTTTCTAAATGGGTTATTGATTTTGGAACTCCAGAAGAGTTTGTACAGAAAGCTGGGCAATCTGTTTCACACTATGCTAGCACAGTTTATACATGACCAATCTGGCATCCCATCACCAACAAGGCCATGGATAGTTACGCCTGCAGCTCCCAGCAATTTCACTCCAGTCCTCAGTAAATCCTCCTTTTACCTCCTTCCAGTCTCTTCAGAGCAGCTCAACCTCACTGCAATATTAACAGACCTGAAGGCAACTTGTAGGAATCTGAGAATAAAATCCTGCCATAATACACAGCTTTTCTCACTTCAGCAAAGCCACCAAGGCTCAAATGTGAGCAGTGCCCTAAGTAGCAATAAGATGACGCTGTAACAGATTCTGTACTTTGCAAATGTCCTTTATGAGCCTCATCCTTGTGCTCAAGGGGACAAATACAAGGAGAAAGCATCTTACTGTAACAAGCGACACAAGGATTCTCTTCACCAATACTTGACATTTCTGTAACCAAGGAGACATACTCTACATGTTTATTATGACAGCAAATGGGAACAAAAATATACCACTTCCGTCTTTTTCCATCCCTATATCCATGTGCTCACTCTTGTTGGCCAATCTCAAAGGGAGATTACTCACACTGACTCTCTAAACATTTGTTAAAATCAGAATATGGAAGACAGCCTCACAAAAGAAAGGCCGAAGCCCAGATACATCAGAGGATCCACGGGAATTAGGCATTCTTCCATTTTTTCTGGCTGTGAGAAGGGCTCCAACTGGCACTTATATTGACCCCAGACCCCCACATACTCCCACAAAAAAGAGAAACATAAACTAATTTGGGAAATAAGTAGCGAAAGGCTCAATTATTCAGTGAACGCTGGAAAGCTGCAGGGAGATGGGAGCACTGAGACACTAAAGAAAAAGAAATTTAAATTTAAGATTTACTGACATCCTGCTACATTCATTGACTTAAAACGTCTACCCAGGCTTTAACTTAATGCAAAACTAGTTGCTCAAGAAGAGAGTTAATCACCCACAAAGCTGTGATGGGAGTGAAGCACAGCTGGGAAATCAACAGCAGTGTCACATCTGCTGTGGCTCACGGTGCTCTGTGCAGATGGGTTCGGGGAAGACAGAGCTCTTGCTTCACTGCAGCACCCTGAGCGTTCACCCAGAGTAGCCTAGACTTTGTCACAACTTCACTTCAGACCCTGCTGAAACAGATTTTTATTAATGATTTCTTGTAAGTGCTCATGAAAGCCTACAAAATGCTTCATCACCACCCCCTGCTCTCCCTTCTCCCAAACTGTACCATGGAGACCAGGCAGCAAGTGCTAATCAGTGAAATACAAGATGTTCTAGGATAAGAATGGAGACGTGCAAATAGCATTTACTCAAGAGACTATCGCAACATCAGGGAAATTCTTAATGAGGTGGTATTTAATTGCATGTTACATAGCTGCAAGTGCCCTCCAGGCTCACCAGTTAACATAATGAGGCAGGATGGCTTTTTATTTTAAAGCTGTCTAGATCAATATTGCAGTTATTACATTATGAAGCATGCTTAGTCACCAGCATTAACTGATAGTATGAGGGACTACTGAAATAAACCCAAGGCATTCCCATCCTGGTTATTAGCCCCATACCTGACAGTTCTTCAGGGCACTATGGAATCAGCTGGTGGGTTTGGCTTCTGCTCTAACACAGAAAATGGAGTGTTAACGAAAAACGTGCTTTAAAGCCACAGTTGCTATGTGAGATTAGCTAGTTTGCAGGCAGTCTCCTGATGAGACAGCAGAAGAATCTAAATCTTTTCCATCTGTTCAAGGCCTTAAGACTGTGCCTAACAAAAGCACATGATGCAGAATAACATCCATTGCTTCTTTTGGGAAGGTAACTCCTAAGACTTGAACTAGTGCTGAGAGCAGAAAATAAAGGTGGGACCTCTGTCTCCATCTCTTCCGGGCAGAAGGATGATCATGTGATTAAAAGCATCCCATTGGAAACTGGGAAGAGCTCAGGGGAATTCCTTGCAAATCTCAGCATGTGATGGGATGGAACTAATTGCCAAGCATAAAAATAGCCTAGGTCTGCCTGGGTCTCATTAGATGGGAAAGTCTTTGGAACAGGAACTCCTTTAAACATGCTTCAGCACAAGGTTGAATTTTGACTAAGTTCAAAATTACATGGTTCCAAATTACAGTTATTTTCTTGTAGTATCCAACTTTTAAAGTTTTATTTACTCTTCTTTTTGGTTTTTTAAGTGAGCTCATCTACTGTGTGACATGCTCACCTGAGGATGTGCTAACCAAAACACAGATCTGAGTGGCCACCTGTGAGCATATTCACTATTGAAACAGAGTGATGGTAATGAGTAGTTGGGCAGTGGAACAGGCTATCCAACAGCCTTGTCATGGTTCTATCTTTAGGGATTTTTAAAAGCCAGCTGAATTTTGAGTTGAACTGTTAGATCTAACTTTGAAGTTAGCTTTGCTTTGAGCAGGAGGTTGGATTAGATGACATACAGAGGTCTCTTTTAGTACGAACAATTCTGTGATCCAGGATTTCAAAATGCCCAAGCACAAACTCTATGTTTCCAGGCACACGGATTGTAGAGCATTGTCCAGACTTGATCAGACTCAAACTTTGTATTTTAAGGCTCTGCATAGTTATTGTAATAATCCCAAGCGTCAAGCATTCACTGCAAAAACATGGCTATGCTGCTTCCCACATGCTTTGCTGATCGTTACTATTAGAGCTGAGCCAGTAGAGGATGTTCCTCATCCATTCTAGGGCAATACCTGCTACATGAATTTTATAGCTCTCGAGTAGCTCAGAGACACCTCAAGCCTAAGCCATTGCTCCCTCTTGGAACACGCAGAGTTCAGTCATGCAGTTTTCTTGGAGCTGCTTCTATCACGAGGCTCATCTTTTTTTTATCTCACAGAAGCTGTAAGCAGAGCATGCCAACAAATACCAGTGGTGTGTGTTATTTCCAGTCCCTTTCTGAGTGTCTTTCCCACCTTTGCAATACGTTTCAAGGAACCAGACCCTAACTCAGGAACAGTACAAAGATGAAGGTACAGTTATTAACTCCTTGTCCCCCACCTCTTCAGCTGGAGAGGAGTACCATCAGACTTGACAACAAGGAACTTCTCAATGCTGCAAACAGTTTGCCCAAGACAAGCTCACTCTTATCAAGTAAGAGACTTGGGAATTGTTGTCTGAAGCCAGAGAAGAAAGACAACATTTCAGTTGTGCTCTCACAGGTGACTCATTCATTCAACAAGTCTGTGTTTTCCAGCTCCCCTATCTCCACCTCCCCTGGTAGAACATGTATTTCATGCTAGCAAACTTATAAATCAAATGTCCTTATTTCTCACTGTTGTTTTTAGCATGGGGAGGGGGGGAATCAAACCCAGTTTAAAAATTAAGTAGAAGGAAAGATCTTTCAATCTTCCTAATGCCCTGGGAACCACCAAATAGTCCCAACTTGTCAGAACAAAACATGAGTTCGTTCCCAGATGGTAATGCAATGGCCTTGAAAAATTCATTTGGTTACTTGCCTCTAACAAGGGAAGTTGCTTTTCTTGGTGAACCGGTAAGAGGAGGAAGCATCGTTTTATGAATGCCAAGCTTTTATTTAGCACAGCCCCATGAAAGCCTTCCTCTACAAAGCTGAATTCATAACGGCAGCTGAGATAATGCTGTCCTCCCAGCCAACCTGTAGGCAGCCTGCTCCAAGGCCACAACTTGCCAGCTTTACGGATCAATGGCAGAAAAACCTGATGTGATCAGTGGGATTAATTCTCTGGGTTTTAACCAAAGAAAGCACCTGGAACGTGCTGTACCAACCAAGATACACAAAGGAGCGAAGCTGGGAAAAGGCACCTACCCCGACAGATACCAGGGCTCTGAAAACAGGGGAGACAACAAGAAAATAAGAGGAAAAATTCTGGTATCAGGGAAGGCTTCGACATCAAACACCAACATCAAAAGCAAAAAAGGGATGTTAGCATTCTCCAGCTTGTCTGCAAGGATGCGCTTCTTCCCAGAGTGAAAAGCTTAATGTAAGTCCTTTACATTAAGTGCTGTAAGTCCCATATTTCCCACTTCTCTGGTGACCAGATATTCACCAAAACTTTCACATTGCCCCCAGCGGAATCCCCTCCCAAGAGAGGGCCAATTTCAGTTATCACACCATAACCCCAAATCAGCGGGACCACCTTCCTAAGGTACTTTTCCTGACAAGCACAAACTTCGCCTCCTCGGGATCCGTGCAGTGTCGCCGCTCTGACTGCCCAAGAGCTTTGGTAACGGGTTGGAAACACCAGCCCTGCCTCCTCAGAGGCCTGCACGGCTCCGGACCAGGCCCTCACACACGTCCCGAACAGGGGAGGGCAAGCTCCGGGAGGCCGCCCGGCGAGGAACCGGAAGGACACCCCCCCCCTCCCGGCGGAGCCCCGAACCGGCTGGCGGCCACGGGGGAACAGCCGGAGCGGGCCCTCCCCGCCGGGGAAACCCGGGAGCGGCTCGGCCCAACGGCCCCTACCTTGAGGTTGACAGCAGGCAGCTCCATGGCAGCGGCCCGCCCGCCCCGTGACTCCGGCGGCGGCTGCGGGGCCGGCTCCGGGCCGCCCAGGGGAGGGCGGCGGGGCGGGGGGAGCCGGGACACCGCCCCGCCAGCCCCCTCCGCCGTGGGGCACCGGCACCGGTGGGAAGCGGAGGCCCGGCACCGTGTGTGTGCCCGCTCAGCTGGAGCGCGGCGGGTGTCTTGTGAGACGGCCGTGCTGCAGGCATGGAGGCAGGCCGGGTGCTCTGGCTACCCGATGGGTATGGCACAGCGCTTGCTTCCAAACCGGAGAGCCCCCACTTGGTTAAAAGTGCGTCTGGATGAGTTTGTTGGCTGCAAACGCTCTGCTGCTTACACACGTGAGTTTGATGTTATACCTGTACCGTAGTCAGTGCTCAGGAGGGCTAACGCGTGTATAGGAGGGAGATAGAGAAGGCTTTTGTGCACGCATCAGTACTGTGACAAAAAGGTGAGGAGTGACAAAGAGGTTCTGGATAAACACCAACAAAAAGCAGCTGTGAGGTGCTGCCTGTGCTCAGTTGTGATAACCCAGGCAAGTCAAGGTCAGTCTTTGGGGTTGAGCACTCCTCTCTAGCCATGCAGCTGGAATGGCTGGCAGATACTGCTTCCTTTGGCCCCAAAGTTTTCCCTAGAACTCAATGTCTGAACTCTCTGACTAAAAGCCTGGGATAAATCCCAGGTTCTCCATCTCTCATTCTGGAAGAAAGCTCATTCCATTTCAGAGCTAGGGCAGCTGATACATCATCACCCCAACCCCACACGGTGCAGCTGTAACTTACAATTTCCTGTCCAGTTCATAATGAGCAGTCTTCTCCCCAGGTGTGGCAAATGAACTAACAGAGCCAAGAAGTCAGGATGACCCCTCTCAAATCCTCCTTTCCCTTCCCAGTGTATGCTTTACCTGCAGTGTAAGACTACAGTATTTTACTGGGTCAGTTGCTTTCTTGTCATGTATTCCTGCAGAAAAGATGAGGCCTCTAAGGAAGGAGCCAGGAGTCGGAAGTTCATTGCAGAAGCTGAATGTGGAAATGTGTGAGTGAGTCATCCTTCAGTCTCATTTCCAGTCCAAGCAGTGCAGTGCAAGGTTATGCATGAGAATTGTGCATAACCTACACACAGACATTCTTCAACAGGTCACAAATGTAGCTCTATCTAGCCTGTTCTTCACTCTGCCCTGAGTGCTATGAACTGCTAGTATGCAGCATGCTTGAAGATCTCCCAAGGCAAATTATTAAATGCCAAAATAAAACAACCTAGAAAATGCTAACTAGAGGAAGCAGCAGAACAAAACTGACTGGCTGCATGGCTCACAACAGCAGTAGAAAAACAGGCTGCAAAAGTCCCCCCCGTAGGAATGTCTGAATGTGCCACTTTACCAGATGAACGACTGTGCTATAACTCTTCCATTGCTACATGACACATCAGCTGTGACTTCATTTCCATTTGTGTCTTGCAGGGAAGCCCTGCCTCTATTCCCAGAAGTAGTGGCATCAAATGGGATCAATGCTAGTGGGCCCAGTAATGTTAAGGACTGGATTTTACCCTACATGACAGAAAGAAGATGTGACACCTACAATGGGAGGAAAGATACAGAAAGACTTTGAATAGCCATATTGCTGGCTCAGTGCTCGAGTGCAAAGGGTGGGTGCAAAAATATCTATCAAAGGAGAACTGTTGGTTTTAGAAAGACAAATTCCAGTGTCTCAGATTAAGTACAGCACTGTTTGGACGCAGCAGCATGTGGGCATCTTTGCTCCTTTCAGTCTGAGTGAGGCAGAGTCTCATTACCATTTATGCAGCATGAGCCATAATTTGGATTGATGTGAGTGCTGTTCAATGCAAAGCATTCCTTTTGCCTTGTACAATAAAAGCACTTTACTTCATTTTGTTCATCAATGTATCGTGCAATTAATTCAGCCATGCTTATTATATTCTGGGCTTGCATGTCATGGACTCAAGGGATTTAGAAACATCTTAATGATCTCACGGCTATGAAAACAATGAGAGTGATAGACATTATGCATTTGCACATCTCTCACACCTATCTGATCTGGGGGAGTTGGTTGATTTTTATCTCTGCTTTTGCAAATGTTATCTCTGCCTTGTAAATTGCCTCTCTGTGTAACCTGCTGTCTCTGTCCCCTTCCCTAGGCTTGATAACTCAAAGCAACATCAACATGGTGAGACAGATAAGCACCAAGTTAAAGAAGACCTGCAGGGAGATGCGGACAACCCAGGAGACAGGGTACAGAGATTTTCCTGGCCTAGAAGGCTGATGCAGGTGAGTTCAGCTCACTGCAACTAATACCCAGCAATTAGCTGCTTCAAATACATTGGTGGTATGTTTTGTGCAGGCTGAGTAAAAATCTAACACACAGCTGGCTTCCTTCCCGACAGCAGAAAAGTGAGGCTAGTAAGACAGACATGTTTTCCTTTGTGTTTCCAGGACACTGTACCCTCGGTGGGTAAGGTAATACCAATTCCATGGGGAAGTAGAGGAGCTGATAACAATTACTTGTGCTGCCCTTATCTAGCCTGTGGGGATGGAGACAACCTCACCCCTCATAGTTGTGCCCTTCTTCTGCCCTCACTTGAGGTCTAGTCTGAAGGTAACTAAAGACTGCAGCTGACACCAGTGTCTTTAAATTGTGCCCCTGGCTATGGAGCTGAGAGTAATGAAGGCATCAGGTCTGCAGAAATGCATGTATTATGAACAGAACCTTTCTGAATAATCAGGGAGGAAGGGCATGCAGGATTTGTCCTGGCTGTACAAACTCCCCTTTAAATCCCAGTGGGAAATCAGCAAGCAGAAACATTATTTGGATTGGAGGAGAAACTGAAGGTATTTTGTACTGCTGGTAGGGAGCCTCCTCCTGCACTTCACTGCAAAACAGGCTATGGCAGACAGGAGAGTTTGGGGAATGGAGAGGCTATCTTGTGCTATCTTGAAAGCACACCTGAAAGTCCTTTCCAGTCTTAGCAAGGAAGAGTTGCTTCTCTGCTCTTCTCTCTTTAGAGCTTTGAGACATAATTGCAGGGCTACAAGATTCACAAGGACTCTAGAAAATGAATTGACACACCAGAAATGGGTTTCTCAGAACGTCCTGAGACAACAGCAGCTTGTATTTTCTGATTAAAAAAATGTGAGAGCAATGCATTTCCCAGGCTTTCTGTAGCAGAGAGTGACTGGCATGGACTTGAGCAATTTGGTATAGCCTGGGTTTGAAATTGAAGCACTTTCACACACTGTGGATTGACAACTGGGTAATTACAGGAGGGTAGGGGGAGGAGAGAGGGTTTCAATAAAACACCCCCAAGCTAAAATGAATGCAGACTATTACAGACCTGAGCCAGAATGATTCCCAAGTGTTTTAATTTGTGCTTCCATTCCTTGTCTCTCTTGCAGTCATCATTTTGGCAACTGCCAGCAACATCCCCAAGATTCAACTGCATTTGCAGAGCAGGCAGCTGCTGAGATGATTATGTCAAATCAGCACGCTGTCCTCTCTTTTCCATGTCTAATGATTCTCACCCTTGGAGAACTGTTTTAAAATGATGCACACCCCTTGGACTCATTGTGAGGCTGCTAACAGCAGGAGCTGTAGAGCAGGAGTTTGGGTGGGACTCTGTCACTCACCTTTCTTGCATGCATGCCCTGCAATTAACTTGAAAGATTGTTCCACAGAGGCCTGCTATGGGTGGTTTGGGCCTGGTCCAAAGTCCTCTCAGAACAATAGGAACTCTTGAGAGAGCTCTGGGTTAAGCTCTCTGGTGCCAGTCGAGAAGCTGAGCTTGTGTGAATTCTTAATTTGAATTTCTCAAACAATCAGTTGAGAAGAACTTATAACTCAAGACTTGCTTGACGTTCATCTCCCCCTCTCTTTTGTTCTGACCTTATGCCCCCAAAGGCAGAGCTGTCACTGACTACACCGTAACTGGGAGATACTGGGAAGGAAGGGGAAAGTGAAATGTAATCTAGTGATCCTGCCACTCTGCAGGTGCCTTGAGACAGCACAGAGAGACACTAAAAAGCTTTGCTACGCTCAGAAGCGGGTTGGACGTGGACAAATGTTGCAGTGGGGTTTCATATCACAGGCTGGTCTTTCGTTCCACACCTTGGCCTGTTATTTACTCAACAGCTTTCCATTGCACTGCAATTGCAGTCGGTAGTTGATCTGCTGATATATAAATCAGGTTGCTGATGCTATTCACACTGCTGTGGCTGTGCAGCATATGCTTGTGCCCCTGCTCACTCTTTCTGCTTCACCTCTGCAACATCACAGCTCTGTTCAGAAAGAATGAGTCTTGGTCCTGGGTTCTGTTTTTGCAACTCCGATGTGAACAACCAATCCAGTAATGGTGTGACTTGATTTATAAGAACAACTCAATTTTCACTGACCATACACATTGAACTAATCCCACCAGTTAAGAAGAACATTCACAATAAAAGATGAAACAGGAAGAGCTGAAGAAGCAAGTCTCCTTTTGGAGCCTAGAAGCTCTGGCTTAAAATTTAGATTTACTGTTTAAGCCTGCTTGTATTTCACATCATTTGCAACACAGGCTTGCCCAAAACACTGCCTAGGATCCTACACAGATTTTGTATGCAGGGCAATGAATACCTGCATCATCAAGGATAAAGGCCCCTGCAAAATTTCCTGCTTTCTTTCAATTGCACTGTTCCAACCAGATCTCACTGCTGTATGGAAAGCAGTGTGGTATCAGAACCTGGCTTTGATAATGCTGTGCATGTGGTTCCCATCAGTGTCACACACACCACTGAGAGCTCTGCAATTGACTGTGATCAATTAAAGCCTTTTTCCCTTTATGCTTCCACTGACAATAGCACTGGCAGCACCACCCACTATTATGCATTTGAGCTGAGGGAGGGGCTGCTTTTCTCTCTCTGGGTTAACAAATTGTATCGTGGCACAGAGCTAGAGCCAAACTACCTTCCTTTATTCCTGCCTTTTGGGCTAAAACTGCAAGCAGAAATCTAAATAGCTACATCCAACCCAGTGGTAGGTTTTACCTTAACACTCCTTTACAAATTCCTCCTGTAGTGTACCTTCTAGCACTGCAGGTGTATGTGGGTCAGAACTAATACTGCATTCATAGCACAGCTCTGTCGTCAGACTGGGCACTCATCATGTTAGAGGCATAAACTATTATGTTAAGCAGCATTTGGGTGAGCACACAATGTGGAGTGACATTACAACAGAAACAGGAGTGCAAAATGGAGATTTGCCTACCTAAAGGGAACACAGGGCAGTTCAGGGAAACCTCATAATTCTGACCACAGCACCAGGATTAATATTTCTGTTCCTACAAGAAGTGCTGTACATCTCCAGATTCATGAATATAAAAGGCTTCAGAACTATCTCTTACCAGAAACCAGGGTGCTGGGGTATTAGCAGTAGGAAAGAACATCTTTACTGACTAACACTACTGTTTAACACAGGTAGCCTGTGCTGCTTCAATATATACTGAAATCAATAATTCATCAGTAATGTAAAGAGTTCTAAATGTCTGGATGGATACACCAGGCAGAAACAGACTGTTGGATGCAGTTTGAGTGAGAATACAGGGAAGACTGGATCCCCAATTTGGGTAGAGAAATATTTCTACCAAGTGGCTCTGTGTGAGCTGAAGTCATCCCTGTTACCTGCTGGCCAGCACCCTCCTAGGCCTTTCTGGCTCCTGCCCCATCCTTAGGTGCAGTCAAAGAAGCAGAGGAGTTGCAGAAAAGGTATCTATCATATCTTTATTTACATATCATGGGAACACACATGCAACATATCACAGAATTTACTACAATGGAACAGCCTGTCCCTATCTCCTGTTACCAAAAACCTTTATTTCTGGCTCACTAGGAAAACTATCACTTCCCTAGAAAGCTCCTAAAAATAATTCTTAAAAAGAACAGACTTGGCAGGGTAATTAAATGAGTGAGAGCTGCAGGCTGGGATGTCCTGCCACATCCTTGCAGAAACCAGGTGGTTCTCTGGAAGCTAGGAAAGAAGGACTGGATGGTCCCAAAGAAAACAAGTAGCATGTAACAGCTAAGGAATACCTGTCTGTGGCAGTGAACAAGGGAGAGAGCATGAGCTCTGTCAGAGGGGCCCCTCTCACCTTCCTGATGACCTGTTTCCTACCTTTGATTCCACCTGGATGCTACAAGCTTCCTATCCTCAGGAACCTCTGATCCTGAAGGAGGCTCTACCTTTCTTCTCGAGTAATAGTTAAGGGGTAAAGTTTAAGCTCATATCCCTTTTGACCTGAAGGATGGGTCATATCTTGCCTCTGTTGAGAGGAGGAGCTTGCTACCATTAGTAGAATGGTAGTCATGGTCACCTCTTACTAACCAGGAGAGGGAAACCCAGCTCAATGGCAGGAATGTGCTGAGGGAAAGGAGGTGGAACGCAGTCCTGGTACAGAAAAGCCTGAGGCCACTCAATTTACAATGAACACTAGCTTCAGTTTAGTTGGAACGTGGCATGTTCCAAGCCTGCAGCTTCAGTCATTTGCTTGACTTTTCTCCTCTAATTCCCATTGCTAGGTATAAACAGCTTGACCCCAGCTCCTGACCATCCAGTCAGGAATCCCACCCTCCTAAACATTAATGAATGATCCCTGCTCTCCGTTGGCTGACTCGGGCTCCACGCAGCGCCCTTTCCTCCGGGTCACTCTTCGGTTCCGGTGGAATTTGGCATAGCAGCGTAGCCCTATGGAAAAGACACGTGTAAGTGAGCAGGAGGGACCAGGGCTCACTCCAGCAGTAACATCAGACAGTTAGCTCTTGGCCTCAGTTCATAACAGAGCCTGCTGCAAGTGGGGACAGTCCCAAGGCTGGGGTGCCTGGGCTGTGTCAAATGAGATGGCAGAGAAACGCCTCACATGGACAAGGCATATTGCTTTCTGGGCCCTGCTATTCTGCTTGGCTCACTGCTTTGGTGTGGGATTCACTGGCTCAGGCAGAAGTTTTCACTGCCTTCTTGAAATGCCATGAATTATCCTGATTGTTTCCAGTGATTTTATGGAAGTCCTGCTTGGTTTCCCCCTATTACTTCCCATTACTGTCTAAGTGAGCTCTCCACTGGGAAATTACTATAGACTTGATGTGCAGCAGCAATGGCAAGGCAGCTACCCTTGCTATTTATTTCCCTGAAGCTTCAGGAGAGGAAGGAAGAGACTTAGAAGCATTATTACTGGGAGGTCCGATTCAAAGCTCACTCTCCTTCAGTTTCTGTTTTGGATGCTTGAAGCTCAGGGTCTGATGGAAGCTATCTGATATAGCATTGATGAACACTAGGGTGGCAAAAAAGGCATATTAGTTGTAAGAAACATGCGAAGTTATTCTCCCATGGAGAGTGGGAAGGCAATGGGAGCCTCTGCTCAGGGTAACTCATCACTTTCTGACACTGACTGATTTATCTTTTGGTGTCTATTGCCTGACTTTGCTACACCAGAATGAGAGCTACTTGGGCCAGACAGGGTGCAGGCTTTGTGTAAATGATTCGTATGAAATGCAATTCAACAGATTTTCAATGGATTTTCAGTTTGGTCTATGGGGTTGGCAGGAGGTGATTTGGTCATCCTAGAAACTGCAGCTCTTTTTCCTTCCAGAGCAGGCAGCAGCAGCAACAGTGCCAGCACCCCCAGAGTGGGGAAGACTGAGGATTTATAGCTTTTATAATGAGACAGCCCATAAACTGTCCTTGAGTACTTGTACACAGGAGACCCAGCCAATGTCACAGGTCACTGAGCAGCCCTTTGGAGTGCATGTCCCTGGGCTACTCTGTGACCCACTGCTTTAAAGTTGGGTTTCTGCCCCTCATTACCAATCCCCCCAGGGCAGTCAGGCCTCCCAAAAGGAGAGCACACAAGATCAGAGCTCTGCTCTTATCTTAAGAATCTTGTCTGTCTTATGTGGACACTGTATCTCTGGGGATCTTTTTAATGCTACAGAGGATGCACATTTGGCATCAACTTATAACTAGCGTAAGGCTAAAGCAGGGCCAGGGGCAGCCCTCATTAGGCTTGCAGAAACACTTTTCTATGCTAATCTATCAGGACATCATCTCTGATGAGGACCTTCAAGTGTTAACATCACACACTCAAGGTGAACACTGTCATTTAACATTGCAACTCCAGGAAAGCAGTCTGCTTACCTGGGTAAAAAGTAGGTGACTGACCTGGTCAGAGTCACTAAGTACCTAACACAGGTCACAAAGCTTGGTAACCAGAGTTTTGTTCTAGCCTGGACCTGATCCTGAACACGTTCAGACTAGTAGAGTGCCTTTCAACATCTTCATAATGCAACTGTCTATAAAGGGCTGTGGATCCTCCAGAAATAGGTTTAAGAAACAAAAGTCTGTGTCCTGTACACACCTACTAAATTGCTACAAGTTCAGTTGAAATTAACTCAGGAAAGCTGAGGCATAAGGTCATTCAAAACAAGGAGAGTAGGCTGCTTTTGTAACCTGTGATAATTGAAAGCATCATTAAAGTGTTAATATATTATGGCTTCTTCTGTTAGGGTTATAAATACTGGGATTTTTGTTCTCAAGAGGGAAAACAAGTTGTCTCAATGGTCACATTGTTAATCAGTGGCAGGGAAAGGCTAAAAGCAACAGAGCTTGGCTTCTATTTTCATGTACAAATCACTATTCTGAGTCACCACAGCCAGCTATGAAGCCAGCTGGAAGGGGGAGAGCAAAGAGCTGAGCTTACCTTCAGTGCACATACAGTCATCATAACACTTGTTGTTAAGGCCTCGATTGTGTGGTTTGCAGAGGTGCTCACGCAAGTCACAGCAAGAGCCTGCAACACAGGAACAAGGCTCAGCACAGCTCATTTATCCCCCTTCCCCTGTAGGGCTATTGACCCCCACGACAGCTCAATGGTACAGGCATTATCTGTCTCAACACACCTAGAGAGCCTCTGCTCTTCCCTCTGCATACTGCTTCCTACCAGTATTAGAAATCAGGATGTTGTATTAGAACCTGGGCTAGGTTTCAGACAACCTCATGTTTGGAGGAATGACTCCATAAAGCTGATTCTGACCTGGGAAGCAGTCAAGGTGATGATCACAGGGCTCTCCTTCAGCCATCACTGTTTCATTTCCACTGGTGGGGCTCTTACTGCGGCGTTTTTCTGTGGAAAACAAACAGATCCCAACAGAAAATTTCGTGCTAGTGTTTTCATTTTGGAGACTATATTGTTCCAGGGAAAAACAGCCTCAAACTTGTGGAGTTTGAACTCTAAACCTTCATCTCCTCCCTATTTCTCAACCCTCCATCTATCATTCTTCCTCTGCCCTCAAACTATGCATCCAAAATGAGAAACATGCTGAAACTGAGTACAAAACAATCAGCATTATGCTTTTTCTCTTTCCCCACCACTATGATCTCACATCCTTCATCACTGCTGTGAATACTAATAAGGGATGAACCTTACACAAGGACCTTAGGAAAGGGGACAGGGAGGTTTAGCACCTTTCTTTTTAGCAGATGGCCACATTTCTGGTTTGAGATCCTCATAATCTGTCCAGTCAAAGAGTGCCATATCTAGGGTGGGCATCACATCCCCATCTTGCCTGAGGCGGGCCTGCAAACCACAAGAAACCAAACAGACAACAGATTACACTTGTGTAGTGACCCTGAAGTCTCTGCAAATTGCCCTGATGCTTTAGACATTAAAAAAGACTCTAAGATTCCCCCACTCCATCCCTGTCTTGTTCGTTGGGAATTCTTGTCATCTTCAAAAGGGAAGAGCTTTCCCGTGTTGCAGCTGAAGCCAAGAGGGAAGTTTCCACTATGTGAGGACAAAAGGCAAGCAAGGAGCATTAGAACATGCTGCCTCTCCAGCAAAGTGCTCCTACTGCTTCTCTGGTACTTAAAACTGAAAGATAAGGGAGAAGTAGGGCAAGGAAGAGGAGCAATGAAAGGAAATGTTTGTGAGGAAGAGGTGTTTTGATGTCTCCAAGACAGAAAGCTGCTTTTGAGCCAGGACTCTGGTGTCAAGCAAGCACTGACCTCTGACTGGAAACAAAAAGGAAACTGGACCTTATCTGCAGGATATGTCTGCATCAGAGGTACAGTGCTGGCTCTTTACCTGTGACCGTGGTGATGTGGCTGGAAGAACAGGAGGCTCTTCTGTGGAAACAGCTAGTTCCAGTGCAGTGATGAGAAGCATGGTGGGAGTCAGACTTGTAGCTTCCTCTGCCTGCAGGTGTTGAAACTGTTCCTCAAAGCTTTCAGGTTTCTTGTACAGGGGGCTTGGCCCAGCATCAGGAGTCTTCCCTGCAGAAGGCAATAGGTATAGTAGCATTAGCTTTCTCATCCCTTTTCTCCCTGACTGCCATAGATTCTAGTCAAAGGAATTCAGATTTCATCATCGGTTTTCCACCACCCTGAACTCCTGTTCAGACCAGTGTAAAACAGTCTCATGTGCTATTAGATCAGGTCCAGAATATATGCATCTTGATTTTTACACTCTTAAGTTGTACGTAATGGTCTAGTGAGAGGTGTCCCTGCCTATGGTGTGGGGATTGGAACTAGATGATCTTCAGGACCTTTCCAATCCAAACCATTCTTCGATTCTATAATCATACCTTCGTGAAGATGCATCTATCTCATGCCCAAGAAGCAAGGAATTTCTTCTTCTGGTCTCAAGAACACAAAATGTACCTGATTAACCCTTTTAAAACCAATGGATTAAGCTGCTGCAAATGCATGTGAACACATTCTCATTTGATTTTAGTAGTGGGTTAGCTCAAGTGAGGACCTACCTAACTTGAAACAAGAATATCTTCACAGCCTAACCCCTACTTTTACAAAGTATTACTTTAAATATAGCCCTTAAATTAAACCAAAGAAACAAGGCCTGTTTTGTAGTCTGCAAATGGTGTTTTAAACCAGCTTTGTTGCATACTGTTCTATATTGCTTAACATGAGTTGTTTAGTCAGTCCCCTGAGAAAACAACAGAGCTCTTCGTACTGATGCAGAGAGGAGTGATAGCTGGAACTCAGGAATACTGACACCCAGAACTCAACAGATAGTAGATTGACACAAATCTCCTGCTTTAATAGAACTAAAGATGTACCACACCATGCCACAGAGGCACACACCCACAACTGGACCTGCAAAGGGAACCAGTCCCAGTCAAACACAGCAACATTTTGAAGCAATTAGGGCAATTTCAGCTCTGCAAAATTAATATTTTTTGTAGTTCAACATAAATATAGCAAAATACAAACTCTGATGAGAAGAAATTGATCTTCAAGCAGAGTAGTGGTTTGTATTATTTCTAGTTCTCATCATGCTTCGAAGACAGTGATTGAGCATGGCTTGGACATGTTTGTTCGTAAATTGAACCATTTGCTAACAAACCAAAGCAGGCCACCCCAAAACAACCCCTCAAGTCCTTGGAACGTTCAGAGCTCCCCTTTAAGGCAAACCAGGTCATTTCCACAACATTGAGGCCAGCAGTAAAAACCTCTGGTTCTGGAGCTCCCCTTTTTTCTCGTGCCTCTTTTGTTTGGCAGATTTCTTCCCAGAGCAGGCACTCATCCCACACCCTCCACACCCCCATGTGGCTCAACCACAGCTGCATCTTCTTGCCCTCACACAGTGACCCACCAGCCCTGGAACTCAAATACCTCGGTGGTGTTTCAGCCTGTCCCTGCGGCTGTGGCGCCGATGTTCTCGGTTCTGTTTCTTTCCTCTCTCAGACCCAGGGGACTGGTTCTCCCTCTCAGGGTACGGGAGCTCGAAGCCCAGGAACACATCCTTGTTCTGTTTCAGGGCTGCCGGCTGTCCCTCTGCCGCCAGCTCTTCCATGGCTGGAGCTCCGCTACCCATTCTGAGGGCCTCTTCCCCCTCTGGCTGCCCTTTAGAAGGCATGGCCATGGCATGGACTCTCTCCTTCTTGGCCAAGCCATGCTTGTGGTGGTGGCCGCTTCTGGGCTGCTGCAGCCACATGTCTTGGTTTTGAAGATGGTTGTTGTTCTCTGGGACATTTTTGAGCTTCGTGCCAGGGTCCACGGAGACTGCAAGGCTGATGTCAGGAAGAACCAGCATGCACAGGAAAAGGAAAGGAGAGAAGGCGGAAGAAATTGCCATAATCCTGGGTGCTCTGCCTCTCCTGCAATTAAAACCAATAAAGTAAGCAACCTCTAGGGACTGCAAAGGCAAGCCAGATTCAGGCCTAAGACACTTAGGTGAAAACAGTTACGGTGTTCAAAGCTAGAAGTGAGTTCTTCCCTCCTTGGTTACAGCCCTGGTTACGGCAGCAGAGACACACGTGCAGGGCCTGCAGCCCTGAAGGGTCCCAGTTTCATGTGCAAATGAGGGCCATCAATCAGCAGGACACTTCCCTTTGATTCCTCAGCGGCCCCCTACCCTCCCATTCACAGCCCACCATATGAGGGGCTGGGACTGGCTCTTGTGGGCCACAGCTCCAGCACAGCACCAGCTGCCTGGCCAGAGCTGTTCCTGCCAGGCTGGCATCCCAGGCTTGGCTGGCACTGGCCCCTCCTCACTGCTGGTGTCCTTGCAATGAAGATGTCAAGATGAACAGAACTGGAAGCAGATGGCAGCCTCGAAGGACCAGCAACAGCCCCGAGCAGCTCAAGATAGAGACACATGTACATGAACACACGTACTGCTTCAGAGTGGCTGAAGCTGGGCAAAGGGAAGAAAAAGCTCTGGAGATTTTGTGCTGATGCCTCACAGAGAAACAAATCTGCTGTCAGCAGAGCAGGAGCTGCTGGCCCAAAGATCAAGGGGCAGGGAGGCAGACTGAGCTTGTCCCACTTTCCCTCCTTGACCCCGCACTGGTCACCACCTCACCCCACACCAAGGTGAGCCTGTCACTGGGAGGATCATGTAAATCCAAGGAACACTGAGGCCGAGTCCCTCAGCACAGTGGCTGCAGACTGTTCTCATTCATTCTGCTCCGCTGGGTCTTCCTTCATCCCTGTGTTTATGCCATCAAACGTGGCTTTGGGACATTGCAGATTAGATTTCTCTCATTCAGTTACTCTCCACCATCCTTTCCCACAAAAAGGGGAAAAGCATTTTCAGCATTTCCAGTGCAGCCTTTCACTTTGCAGCAGCTTTCTCAGATTGTCCCTCCCAATCTGGGCAGCTTAAAGCCAGTTTCCTGTTACTGTCAGAAAACCAAAGCTTTTTTGGTTTAACGTTTGAGAAAGCCTATCACAGTTACAGCCACAGCTCTTCACTCAACCTCCTCCCCATCTTTCCTGCACCCCAGCATCCAGTTGCACTAGATTTCCACCTGCCTGTTCACCAGCTGAACCACATTGCTCCATGGTCACAACAGCTTGTGTTTCCCTGCTGCTTGACCAGCAATGGTCACGTCTGAAGGACAGCAGGTGGCATTCTTTGAGGCCAATCTCTGAGTTTTTGTGGAGCTGGCAGGAGACAACCTAAGAATAACACCTGGCTCTTCCTTTCCTCTTTTTGTTCAACCTGAGACAGATGTGGAGGGGTTTGAGTCAGTGAAACCTCTGCCATCAGAGTAGCCCCAGCCTCCTACAGCACCTGGGGATCTTAGAGGGAGATGCCTTCATCCTCTTGACTGAATACTATGAATAGTATTTTATTGGCAGCTACTTGGGGCAAAGGAAAACCAGACTGACAGCTAAATCTATTAGCAAAGCACTTGAAGTCCTACTCCAAAACCAACGGGACAAATAGCAACCCAGCAAAACCCAAGCTCTGCATCCACAGTCTGGTTTTTCCTAGGATTTTCTCTTTGAGAGAGCAAACCAACTGGATCAAGGCATCACTCAGAACAACTCAAAGATCTAGAAACAGCATCTTACCTTTTCATCTGTAGGCAAAATGCTAAGAGTGCAAGTGCAAAGAGAATACAAGGTGAGCATCTCCCATCTCCCTCACACAGCCCTTTGATGGTGAACCTGACAGGCACATTAGCTGCAGATTCTGGCTTTCAGCAGGACCAGAAAGCAGCTAAATGCTTCAGGGCAGTTAAACAGAAGGTCTGCTTCAAAGTACAGGGGGTATTTATTCAAGCTGCCCAGCTGTTTTGTTGGCATGGCACAGGATGAAAGTGGAGCTCGAGCACAGGGTTGCCTCATCTCAGCACTGGCTGAGAGGGCAGGATAACACACTGTGCTACGGGGTCTCTGGGAATCACACATTAATGATGCAGATAAACACCTCTGCTGCACCGTGGTCAGGGAGAGCTGAGCTGCCTGTCAAACCAAAACAGTGTGTGGAAAAGTTTTGGTACCTTAGGTTACTGCAGCACTGCTGTGCTAGGGACACAGCCTGCTCTTAACCACTTGTTTTCAGGCTCTGATCTGTCTTTAACTTTAGAAACCTCTTCTGACCTCCTTCATTTTCCTTACCCTACAGAAGCAGTAAAATTCACACTTCCAAAAGGCAGCTCGGTAACACAACAGCATCCCTAGCTCTTCTCTGTGCTCAGGTCCCTCAATGTCTGAGCAACAAGGGAAACTCCACCTTCAACTCTTTGAGGACCACGGTCCACAAAAGACAGCGGTAGCCTCAGACTTGCTGATGTGGGTGTCAGAGATGTTCTCACACTGCTGATGCACCTCTTCTTAAAGGGTAAATCCTGCCCTGAGACATGTCAGGCGGAAAGAGGTCTGAAAGGTGCCTTTCTTAAATTGCTCTAAACCAAATACACACAAGTGCAGAATCCATCCTCTTCTTAGGGTTCATATATTAATAAAGGATATAGGGGAAGTACTTTACCAACTTAAACTGCCCTTATAGCTTTTCACAACCCCAGACCTGCATCCCCCTTACTCCACCCAATGCCTTGCACTTCCTTTCACACCCTCAGGATTACAACCACCTGCCTCCCGAGGTAGCTGCTGCTACTAAGGAGAAAATGTGTAAAGCAAACATAAGGCCTTAGAGCTACCCGGGGTGCAGGCTCAGGGCTGATGAGTGAGTTGCAGTGCTGTCTCTCAGCCATTATTTCAGTCCATTTTGGGTTAATACTGGATGGTCACAATCCTGTAAGGGAAATTAGGGGCGGTTTTTGCATCTTGGGTAATTTTCCCTGTGGGGAGTCTCTTTCTCTGGACTCTCCTGTACAATTGCTATTACTCTGCTCTCTGCTTGTAATGCACACAAACTCAGGCATTTTTTCCCTGTATAAATACAGTTATGTCACTTGGATTTGGAAATAGGCTCTGAAACGGCCCCTGCTGTAATTGTTTCTCATTCCACAAAGCAGGAACATCAGCTCAGCTACGTTCATTCGCATATCTCACTTAAACCATGATACCTGACAGTCCTAGCTTTAACTTTTCATGTTCTTCATGTCACAGCCAAGAGGCACAGAAGTCTTGAACTGAGAAATAGAGAATATCAAGACCCTTTGTCACTCCAGACCGCAAATGGTGCGGTTTGAATGCTCAAGGGCTGAACCAAGCTAAACCCAAGCACGTACGCTGGGACAGATTTCTCTTTGGCTCTGATAAGCTCAGACTTTGGCAGATTTCCTGGACTCCAGACAAGCCCAAGCTGCAGCAATAGACACAGTGCATGTGCATCTACATGGGTGCTCTATGTATGTGCATGTGTGGCAGGGATGCTAGACAATAAACCCAGCTTTGTGTGCCAGGCTCCCTGTAAATAAGAAGCCACAGGGTGATGGATGGGCTTGGGAAGGCCTGGAGCAGAACGGATGGGGTAGGCTCTGGTAGCTGACATGCAGAGAGCTGGCTGGAGCCAGGAGGATGGCATTGTGCAGATAAATGAGATTTCACTTCCCTGCTGGGTCTCTTTCCATCTGTTTTTCTGTTTCTGAAGGCAAATGCTGGGAAGCTTCATAATCTGCCAAGAGACCTTCCCATTTCAAAGGGTGCTCTCCCAGCTTCCTCCCACCCCCAAAAGCACACAGGTAATCTTATATGCACCCTTTTCTTTCCCTGCCCAGGGTAAAAGTAACAATACTTTTCTTCTCTCCAACATTTCTGAGTCCCCTGCTCACCAATCTCCAGTTCTTTTGGGTCCCTCTTTGGAGCTGCCCTTTCTTAGGTTTCCCGTATCCATCATCACCTTTCCTCCCTACTTGGCCATTCATATTTATCTGACTCCACAGATTCCTTGTCCCCTGTGACCGTGTTTGGTGCGAGAAGGACAGAGCAGCTCAGCAAGTCACACTGTATTGGAGGAGAAGAGGGGCACATGAATGAATATGCAGTACCCTCTGCTCTGCTTCCCTCTGGGACTTCCAGAAGTGGCTGACACAGCCATCAGAGGCGTCCTGCTATCAACCAGAGTCTACGCTGCCCAATAATGAGATTAAAATAGCAATGAGGCTGAGATTAGCATCCAAGATATAGTCACTTGCTGTCAGCACAGCAGAGAGGACTCTCCAGTTTAATGCACAATGCCGAGTGACAAATGAGACACAATCAATAGCAGAGGTCGTTGCTCTCCCGGCTGGAAAGCACCCGCCGGTGTGACAGGGAGAACAGGGGCACATTGAGCCCGATCCTCACTGCTGGGAGAAGTGGATGTGTCCCGCCTGGCACAACAGCCAGGCTGTGCTTTGCCCCTTTTTCCTTGCGTGTCATTCTCCCTTTGAATCAAAAGGCATGGGATTAATGCCTCCTTCTGCAAGGGAGAGGAGCTGGGGATACAAGCCCCTTTCCATTAAGCCTTTGGTTGACGGGAAGACTTCAGGTGTGAATTGGATAAACGTCACTTAAATCCCACAAGATGAATTACCAGCTGTAATAAGCCATTAACTGATGCCAGATTGATTTAATTCAGAGGCGAGATCTCACTTTTACCAGCAGAGAACAACCCCCGGGTACTCAGGGGCTCGGTGCACGGGAGCGCCCGGCTCCGCAAGCACAATGACTGGGTGGGAAAAGCTCCCTTCAGTGCTCAGCTACTTTCAGAGCCGGGCCGTACCCCTGCGCTGCCGCTGCCGGGGAAGGGGGGACCCATCTCGGGGCTGGGGGGAGCTTGCAGGAGCCCCTGGAGTACCGGGCACCTGGGGCGCTGGGACTCCTTCCCCGCACACCCCTGCAAGGTGCGCGGCGCTGCACAGCGGGACCGGCAGTGCCCGGAGCCGGCTCCCGGCACGGGTGACAATGGACGGGGCTGGCTGAAGGCACCGGGCACCGGCGCTGTCCGAGCTCGGGACTCGGCTCCGCCACCGGGGGCACCGCGCTGGGGGTGTCCGTTACCCCCCAGCCTTTGTCTCCTGGGGGGCGCACGGAAAGTGGGAAAGTGCCCCCCGCTCCCCGCAGTCCGTGCGGGAGCAAAGGGAGGTCAGACCGGGGGAGTTACCCCCGGGACTGGGCGCGGGGTGAGCGCGGAGCGGGCAGCGCTGCCTACCTGTGCGCGGCTCCTCGGTGCGGGCTGAGCCCGGCGGGCAGGCGGGGCAGGACAGCGGCGGTGCGAGGGGAGGCAGCTGTGGCGGGGGGCAGCGGGTGCTCAAACCCGAATGCAGGAGGAGGAGGAAGAAGAAGAGGAGGAGGAGGAGACAGGGGGAAGGCAGTGGGGGAATGTGGAGAGGAGCCGGGGCCGCCGGGAATCCCGAGGGATTGGGGTGCATGGTGCGGGGGAGGTGGGGCTGGGAGGGGCGCGGGGGGACGCAAGAGGCGGGTGATGCGGGATGCTCCGGCGGGCTGGAGGCAGGAACAGCCCCTGCCCCAGGCAGGCACCGGGGCGGACAAAGGACGGAGACAAAGGCGGGGCGGCCCCGGGGGCAGGTTCCCGCTCACCTGCGCGGGGCGGGGCAGGGTCCCCGCTGCCCGCAGGGGCTGCCCCGTGTTACGATAGCGGGGTGGGACACGGGGCTGTGGGACCGGGGTCCCCCCGCTCCCCGCACCGGGTCCCGCTGCGGCGGAGTGAGCCGGGGGGGGAAGCGGCCGGGAACCGCTTGGGGGCGCTGCAGGAGCCTCGGCACCCGACCCACCGCGGCCGCTCCTCCCGCCGCCAGGGGGCGCTGGGCCGCACGCCGTCTTGACGTCACATGGGCGCGCCGCCGCCCGCGCTGAGCGCCGCCGTGAGGGAGCGACCGGCGGTGAGGGGCAGCGGCAGCGGCTGGGGGTCGGGGCGGCGGCGGCGGGGAGGCTGCGGGGGGGCTCAGCGGGGCCGGGGCGCCCGTTCGGGAGGGGAGCGGCGCTGACGCCGGTGGCGCGGCCCCGGTGCCTCCTCCCTGCCTCCCTCCCTCCCGGCCGTTGGGGCGGGCGCTGTGCGGGGCACCGGGAGAGGCCTGTGCAGCCGGTCCGTGCGGCGCGCACGGGTAGGAAGGCGGTGGGTTACCCGCTGCGTGGTGCCCCTGCCCGCTTTGCTTCCCTTTCCCTATGAGATCCCCTGTGTAAGGGATCGCTGCCTTCCGAAAGCACCACGAAGGAAGGGGAAGGCTTTGTCCTGATGCCTCCTTCCTGCTACCCCCAGAGCAGCTCTCCGGGAAGGTGGGACGGGTTTCTCTGACCTCGTACCTTGAGGACAGTGAATTCAACCAGTTGGATGAAAGCCGGTACCTGCAGCATTGCTCCGAGCTGTCACTGCGAGTCTGTGAGCTGAGGGAGTAGCGAATGCGTGTCCCCGTGACTGAAGGGTGGATCCTGGGATGCTGGGGTCTGTTTAAGAAAGGGTGATGTTAGGATGAAGAAATGAACCTAAACCTCTAAAACCACGGGTTCTGCATGCTATTCTGGTACAGATCAGTTGTGCACAGCTGAGAGTCGCTGTGGCAGAGGTGCTAGAGAGATGCTTGAGTATCTTTAGTTTTATTTATTGTAGCAGATCACCAAGATTCCAGGAATTCCCTGTATGTAATGGTCAGATTCTGATTTAAACCAGAGGAGAGCAGCAGCCTGTGGTGTGAAGGTTAAAGTAATTCTTTGTAGGTCTGCAAAACAGGGGTTGTTGCAGCTGAAACGACTTGAAAATCAGTGGCACAATAATGTCCCTTTATAGTTGTCACAAATGTCAGGCTCCCCAGGGCAGGGGGTCACAGCACCAAACCTGGCAGAGGTCAAGGGATGTCTGGGCAATGCTCTTAGCCATAGGGTAAGAGCAGTTTCAGGTACTCCTGTGAGGAACAGGGAGGTGAAGTCCATGATCTTTATGGGTCCTTACCTACTTGAGATATTCCATGATTCTGTGTGCCAAATTCCATGTTAACTGAATCATGGAGCTGTGTGGGGTTTGGTTTCCTTGGGACCAGAGAGTGAGAGACACTGAAGCTGTTGGTACTGGACGGCACAGGAGTACCTGTGTTGTGTCAGGTCAATGAGGGTGCAGATCCAAGCTGAACAAGCAGTGTTCTGTGCTGGTGGTGTTAGCATAACCCCATAGGAATGATGTGGAATTGGGATTAGGATAGAGGGGTTGGCAAAGGGTGTGTTCTGGTATGAGAACACTTGTGTGGCTTTAGAAGAACAAAGTGATTGCTTAAACTTTGTGTCTTAGGAATCATGAATTGTCCAATCCTGGCCAAATGCATCAAAAAGGGAGACAGCAGAGACCTGGGAGCTGGCAGATTGTGTTCTTGAGTGTGGTGACTGAGCCCAGCAGCACCAGGGCAGGGGATGGCTCCAGGAGCTGATTGTTAATAACACAGGAGCCAGAGGACAAACGTTGTTTTTGTGGTTCCTTCCAGGTTCTGGGCAGGATGACCACTCTCACACGGCAGGACCTTAACTTTGGGCAAGGTAATGTGCTAAGCTGCCATCTGGTGTGTTTGCAAGGCTGCTTGCTGGCACTGCAGCTTGTGGGAGGGTTGCTCTATCCCAAAACTCCCTGCAGCTCAGGGGAAGCAGGTGAAATCAGTATAGATACTTTCTCTGAGTATGTCCCCATGAGTCCATAGTATTGCTGTGTATGTTTTCCCCCTCCCTACATAAGTATTTTTTGTTTTGCAGTTGTTGCAGACGTGCTCTCAGAGTTCCTGGAAGTGGCTGTTCACCTTATCTTGTACGTCAGAGAGGTTTATCCTATTGGGATCTTTCAGAAGAGGAAAAAATACAACGTACCTGTCCAGGTAGGAGTGCTTCCTGGCGGCCCCACAGATGAACAAGCCAAATAGCGAGTATCAGGCACCACTCAGCAGAACAGACTACGTCACTCCCAGAGCTTGTTTTCATGTGCAAAGTCATGTTTGAAGAGAACTCGGTTCCTGTCAAAAGGGAGAACAGCTGAGAATAGAGCAGTACTTGTGAAACAAGCACATCATGGGCAGCAGCAGGAGTAGAAGGCTTCCCAGCTATGTGCAGTAAGGCAATATGGAACCAGGCTTCCTAGGAAGTGGTGATGGTTGGGATATACTATTCCCAACATGCTACTGTGGGTATATATTCCCACTGTGCTACAGTGATCTGCCTCAGCTAACTAACCTTCCATGAAAGAAGGTGATGGTTTGAATTACTGGTTGGAATTGGCAACTTAATGGTGAAGAAAGCTATTTGAAGCCTGACTCAGGGACTCAAGTGCTTTGTAACACACTGGTTGGCGCTTCTGCTTAAACCTTCCCCTTTAGCATTGTCCTGATTCACTGTGTTTGCTGCAGATGTCCTGCCACCCAGAGCTGAACCAGTACATCCAGGACACCCTGCACTGTGTAAAGCCCCTGCTCGAGAAGGTAAGATCATATTAGGGACCTGGGCAAAAGTACTGTCTGGGGTCTTGAGAGAAAGTAAGAGACCACAGATAGCGTTTTCACTGCAAAATTCATTTGCAAGTTTACCATATCCAATATACTGGCTGATAAAGCTACTACCAACAAAAACATCCATCACATTCCCTTGCAGTTAAGGCCCTGCCTTGCTGCTGATCATTGGTGTTTTGTTGTGTCCAATACCTGCACATGAGGATACACATCTCTCTTTCCAGTTACATCATTCTGTGTGTTAATGTGCTGCTTATGAATACATTGAAGTTTAAGTGCCTATTTGGCAGGATAGTTTGAATGCTCTGCTGTAAGCCAGCAAGCAAAGGTAGGTCTGAACTCTAGGCTTTGTAGGAGAGAAGTGTGACCATGCAAAACATTTCAGGATGTAGGATGCTGGCAGATCCTGTGCTCTCTGCTCTCTACAGACACATTTAGAGAACAGAAATAGTACAAACCTGCTGTATTTGGCCAGCAGTCTAAGCATATCTGAGCTTCCTCATCCTTGTCCATTCCTGAGGGATGCAATGAGATGGCTGTACATTTCCTCCTTTGTTCCAAAACACTACCTAGAGAAAAGTACTATTTGGTGCATCACATAGCATCACAGAAGCAAGTAGGTTGGAAAAGACCTTTAAGATTAAGTCCAGTCTTTACCCTAGAACTGCCAGGTGCACCGTATCTCTAGGCCTTAGTGATAAGCTGTCAATCAGTCTAACATCTAGCAAGTAATGCCTTTGCAAAAGCCTTTTGTCTCATCAGTAAGAACAGTCCGGCAGTGCTGAAGCTCTGATAACTGCTAGTGCTGTGAGCCACAACAAATAAGCATACTCCCACTTTGTCAGAAGCATGTGAAGCACCGCGGGGGCAGAAGACAGCTCGTTTTAAAGAGGTTTTTCTCTCTTTGTTCCTGCAGAACGACGTGGAGAAAGTGGTAGTTGTAATCCTGGATAAAGAGCACCACCCTGTGGAGAGATTCGTCTTTGAGATCACGCAGCCACCTCTTCTTTCCATTAGGTAAAGTTCCCCTTGCTGCTTGCCCCGGGCATCCAGAGGCTGGAGGCAGCCCCAGGCCCCAGCACTTGGCTGCATGCCCATAACAGCTGCTCTCTCCTTACCAGTTCAGAGTCCCTGCTCTCCCACGTGGAGCAGTTACTGCGTGCCTTCATCCTGAAGATCAGTGTGTGCGATGCTGTGCTTGACAACAATCCCCCAGGTAAACCTTCCCTGCAGCCTCACAGCAGGGCCTTGCCTGGCTTGAGACCCGTGGGGGTGTCCGATCCTCTGTTGGTTGTCCCCTGACTGGGATCTTCACCTGCCTCTTGCAGGTTGCACCTTCACAGTTCTGGTTCACACACGGGAGGCCGCCACCCGGAACATGGAAAAGATCCAGGTGATAAAGGTGAGCGATACCTTCAGCTCCTGGCCCGTGAGCAAGCTGCAGAGCCAAGAGTGGCAATGAGTGTTGGCATCTCGGAGGTTAAGGCTGTTTTGAACACGTACGTTAGCTTCACGTGATGCTCTTCACCGCTTGGCTTTGAATGAGTCAAAATGGTTTACAAGGCTGAGCACATACAGCAGGCACCAGCACAGACAATCGCTGCTTCAGGGCCTGGATTAGATCAGAACAATACTTACTGCATAATGCCTGCTCAGTCACTTACAAGTACTGACCTACTGTACATTTAATCAAACAACAAAGCAAGCTCTCATCCCACATCCACTGTGTGTGGATGGCTGATGCTTTACAAACAGCAAGAAACCCTAAAGATTCAAGTAACTAATGGGGTTTGGGTGCACAAATACATTTTATCTCGCAGGAAAGTGTGTGCACTTCACTTTTTAAAGCAAATATATCTATCTATATCTATCTATATATATTTAAGAATCCTTGCTTAGGTACAGGGAAACACTTTTCCCAAGCCAAGTTATTTTGGGTGTCTGAAGGCACAATAAATGAAGCTAATGAAGTGGTTTCAAAATGGAAGTGTGCTCTGCACTGCTCAGTAATGGAAACTGGTAATATAGTAGTCCAGCCTTTAAACTTGCAGGGCAGGATAGAAATCTGTGCCCTGAGCGTTGCAGAGTTGCAGTGAAATGCTGGTGCAGTGACTAGAACATGCTGGCTCAGGGCAGCTAAGAGTGTGTCTCTTTTACAGAAGCAAGAGATCACCTTTAGAGTAAGTTAACATTAGAGTCTGATCTGTAACTGAAGGGAATAATGCTGAGTCTGGCACAAAATGAATGATTTAGGGTCGCTTAAAGAATGACCAGAGGTAGCAAGAGTAGTTTTAATATGAATTTATAAATGTGCAACTTAACAGAATTCAATGGCAACACTGACTCCATTGCTCACTACATGATGGAGCATACAAAAGGAAAATAGAGGTGAAAATAAAGCTAAAAAATGATTGATGCAGGGACTGAAGGCACAAAGGGTGAGGGGAGCTCTCCCATTGAGTACTGAGGTTGAGAACAGACCCCCCCTTGCTTTCTGGACTGCTGGAGCCTAGGTGCAGCTAGGTCTAGTCTTAGTCTCAGACCTGGTCAGCAGTTGAGATCTAAAGGGTGTCCAGAGTGTTCTCAGTTCACCACAGGTGTGATTTTTACAGGCTTTCACCTGCCAGCACTCTGCAGTTTTAAGGTGAGCCAACAGAATCTACTGCACTACATGGTAATACACTGCACAGTAATGCATACACACAGACAGACACACAAAGACATCCAAAGGTACCTGTTAAAAATTCCCATCGAGCTCAGTGGAATGTTCACACCAAATGTCTTGGAGGGTTGAGCTTCAAGGAGCAGGGGGGATTTCAGCCAGGTCCCGTCATCAGCTTCAGTGATGGTCCTCCAGCTACCACACACCTGAGAGGTTGTGAGTTCTGGGGGTGCCCCACTCAGAGGGAGATGCTGGGCACAGCCCCCTGCAGTTCAGGAGAGCTCAAAGAGCCTCACTTGGCACCACTGTTTAGGGGGTCACTAGATGCTGGGCTGTAGTCATCAGTGATTCCCATTCTGGCCACAACCTGACTCAGTATAGAAATGGTTCAGAACTCCAGTAACAATGGTCCTGTGCCACCTGGGCATCAGGGGATGACTGATTACCCCTGCTCTTGCTTCCCTCCTTCACCATGCAGGAGTTCCTGGTATGGGCAAGGGACTCTTCACCACTCAACTCAGTACACAAAGGCCAAGGCCTGATGGGAATTCCTGAGGTTGTGGAACAGCCCAGAGGACATGGGGGAGATGTACCACTGCAGTCTCGGGGCCAAGTGTGCAAGTGTTAAGTTTTGCTGATTTGAAAGGTTTGAGTTACCTGTTTCTTTGCTCAGCCACCAGATCTCTCATTCACTCAGTGCTGATCTAGTGCTGAGAAAGAGCCCTCACGTGAACTCCATCCAGCCCCTGCAAATAAAGCACTTTGTGTTCCTGCCCCTAGGATTTCCCCTGGATCCTGGCTGATGAACAGGATGTGCACATGCATGACCCCCGGCTTATTCCCCTGAAAACCATGACATCTGACATACTAAAGGTGAGCAGAGTGTTCTGGCCCAGGAGGTGGCTGTAACAGCATGTGGGTCCAAGCTTTGTCTACTCTGATGCCAGCTCTGCAGCTTTCTAAAGAGTAAGTTTGAACACTGCTGAGCAGTTTAGTCTGGCAGATGCCTGTGCCATAATAAAACAGACTAAATAAGACTCCTCATGATAAAATAAACCTTGTTATGGGGAAAGGAACAAACTCTTCCTATTTAACCTGTTGCTCTTTCCCCATTCACCTACCTGCATATCAAATGACATGGTGCTTGTTTCTGTCCTCCAGATGCAGCTCTATGTCGAAGAGCGAGCCCACAAAGGCACTTGATTTCCAGTCTTGCCTTCAAGCCTCATCTGATCTTCCAGTGGATGAAGATATCTCACAAACCATACCTTGCTAACTGTCTCTTCAGCTGGCCTTCTGGGTGAATGTAGAGCAGCTGCTGCCTCTCTATTTCAAGTGCTCTTACCACTGTATATAGAACTGACTTGGAATGTGGAGCCAGAGCCTGTTCCCATGTACACTCATGTGTGAGTATAGGTTTCGTTCCAGTGAATCCCTGGGGGCAGGACATAGGTGACTGCAGTGTGCAGTCAGTGCTTTGTACAGCTCCAGTTCTCACCTCAATAGGACATCTCCATTGCACATCGATAGCGATATACAGCGATCCACTACAGCAACGGACTCATGTCAAGGGTGAGTGAGGCCTTATGTAGCGTCTGTCCACTGTGACTGCCCCAAGTAGTCTTCAATAAATACTAGGTTTTACCTGAGTTCTGTCCAAACCAGCTCCCCCTGTGAGCAAGTATTCTTTTGTATGGAGCTTTGTATTTTATGTGGAGCTTTTCCGTGTCTTCTGGAATGTGTGTGGAATCTGTCAGTTCCCATGCAGGGGTTACACAGCCTTGGTCTTATCCCTTTCTATGGGAAAGCTTTCAGCCACAAGCAGCATTAGCAAGGTGGAATGTATCTGTCCAGCAAGGACACCTGCCAGATATCCTAAAGAGAGGACAAGGGGAGCACTGTTAATCCTACACCTGTCAAAGGAGAGGGAAGAAGGCCTTAGCATTGGCTCTGCGCATACAGGGATAGAAGACTTGGTTCATAGTATTTAAGATGAGCTTGCTGGTGAGACAATTTGATAACACAAACAGTACAGAGCCTCCCTGCTCCCTCCAAGTAAAAAGTGCAAGAGTACTCTAGAGCAAGGTCTTGTGCTGCTTTAACACTTTATATAGGGTCAGAGTGTTCAGTACAAACCAAGTGCTTTGGTAGTACAAAGGGAGGATGGAACACAATCAAAAGGCACTTCTGTTGTAAGGGAGCCACCTTAGGAGATTTCTTATCTCCTCTTTCTCTGGTGGTTTATTCAAATAACATGGGGCTGGTTTGGGGCAGGGAAGGCATGTTCCATTCTGATCTACACTTAAAGAAACAGTAAGGAAATTAAGTAGCAGTGACACAGCATTTATGAAAAAGGGTTGACGGTTTCCATATGCTATGAAAGGTCTGATGTGAAAGACATGGTTTTTATACACAATAAAACTAAAACAGGAAAATAACATACAAACCCAGTTATCCCTGTAGCAGAGCCCTTGAGGACAGCATTGGTAACCTGCATGAAACGTTTTAGCCTTCTCTTTTATAAGTTCCATAAACAAACAAGAAAGGGTTTCTGTTTAAGACTTAGGGTTTGGCTGCAGCACAAGGACATACTAACTAGACAAACAGATGTCGTTTCATTGTCCTGGTCTTCCTCCTTTGGAAGGGTACTGGTAATTGCAGTAACATCCACAGTGCAGGAGGAGGAAGATGAGGACAGAAGTCCTTTGAGAGGGCCAGGCCTGCAGAAGTTCTGCTGTAAGGAGAACTACCTGCCTGGGTTTGAGATCAGCTGTGCAAGACAAAGCCAGGACACTCACCCAGAGAGTACAGACAAATAAGTGCACCTGAGACCACCTGGTTACAGTCCTGAGGTAAAAGCAAACACAAATTGTGCCTTCATAACATTGTCAGGGGCCCAATGGTGATGCTGGAGTTGGTCACTCGGATCCCGTACCACCCTGCCCAGAACTGGGTGTCTTGGCCTCCGTGCTGGAACCAGATGTAACGAACCCCAGGTGGGTAATTCTGGAAGGTGTGAGACATCTGGAGAGAAAGAGGAAAATCATCCTTAATTTGTCTAACTAAACCAACACTGAGCGAGAAGCTCGGACCACTATAGTCAGTCTTGGTCTCAGAAAAAGCTCATTCTAAAGTTATTTCCCATTGAAAGAGCATCATTCCCTTTTTTGAGGGACAGGAAAAAAAGCCTCTTATTCAGCCTCTACCCTAAGTCATAGGTAACATGAAGCTTGAGTCTTAGATTGCTATGCAAGAACCTAATGGGGCATCTAGAGCCAAAAAAAAACAGTTAAAACACGTTTAGCAGTTTAAGGAAAGGAACATGGGCAATACTTCAAATGGCATCCGTGTAGTAGTTTTAAAACAAAGCTTTGTGATCTAATAGAAACAAGTGCTGTGCTCTTGCAACTTAGTTAGACAAAAAACTTCAACTGAAAGCCAGAAACAATTAGAGACTGAGCTAAAATAACAGAGGAGCCCAGGGTTACTCTTTAGGAAACCCTGGCCACCTACAAACCAACCCAAGCTCTTTCATAGTACTGCTGCTTCTTCAGCATTGGTAACAGCAACAGCTCACCTTTTGCACTGAACAGAGGAGGCTGAAGAGCACAGAAGGAAGGTCCACATGGGACTTCTGGCTAAGACAGGCTTCAAGATTCAAGTGTCACAATACTGGGGTAAAGCCACTGGGCTGTGCTCACCTCTCTCCACGCGGCATCATTCCACTGCTCTATAACCACCGGCTCGGGGCGGAACTCCGCAAGGACAATGTAGTCTTCAGAAAGCAGCCTCACTATAAGCTCATAGCGACACCCACAGTCAAATCTGGCAGCATACCTAGAGAGGCAGGGAGTAATCGGGGAGCAGGGTTGAATACACAGCGTTCACTTTCCTTCAGTGGTCAAGAACAGTCTCCAAAGGGGGTCCCCATCTACAGATGGGGAATGTCACCCATGTAGCTATGTACAAAAGGAATGTCACCCATGCAGCTATGAAGAAGTTCTAATACTTCCAGCTATCCTGCTCTCCACAGGATTGCCCCCTCCTTACAGCCTATTGAATAAACTTAGGATTTAGCTTCTGTTTTACTCAAGCTACAACTCCCAAAGGACAAAGAGCTAATTTTATAGCATAAGAAGCTCCAGAGACCTGGCTTGTCTCTAGGCCAATGCCAGTTTTCAGTGCATACGCTTACCAGTCCTTGACTACAATTTCAGGCCGTTTCTCATCCATCAGCTGGTTCCAGTAGCCTTCTTTCTGCAGGGTGATGAGTTGAGACTTGAAGCACGGCCTGCAACAGCAACACAAACATTCAGTGTCACAAAACACATCTCTTCCCTCTCAACATCTGCACTTTCCCTGACAGCTTTCCCCCCAGACCCTTCTGTTCAGTGACCTGCCTCAAGCCTTCCAACTGTAGTGCCTTTGCAGACACATGGCAGGAACCAGGTCTCCAACCCCAGGTCACTGGAGTTCTTACCCATATGAAGTGACGAAGTATTTCTGTACTTTGGGGTCTGCGATTTCTCTTCCATGAGGTCCAGGCATATTCTCAATCTTCCATTTATCTCCCTCGTTATTATCAAGTTTCCAGTGCTGAAATTTCTCTAAAAACATCAATATCAAAGATGAGTGTTAGGACCTCGGTGCAATTTCCAGCTTTTGATAAAGAATCAGCTACAGAAGAATGCCAGGAGCCTACTTTGATGAGTTTTCAGATATACTCTATTATTCCTACAGCTGAAAGCGACTCCTGTCTTTATGTTGCCATCACTTTCAATGTGGCTGTCAGCAGCCAGGCCAAGAGGGAGCAACTTCCTGACCACATCAGAAACACAGCAATAAAGCAGAATTACTGCAGTCACGTTAGTCAAGTCTTTGACAACAGAAACTCCCCAGCTGCTCAACGTTTAATCCCGACACCTGATGGTTTCACTGCCATCTTGTACTTGCTGTGCAAATTAACAGCCAGCCTGCAGCACTGGGGCCTTCGTGACTCCAGAGATGGAGATTTTTCTGCTGGCAACCAAAGACAGGGATTTACTGATAGTTTATCTCCCCACAGTAGTTTCACTGCAGATCTGCCCCAGCAGAGATCTATCAGTAGCTGGACAGCCCCACACCACCAGCAGCGCTTGAGCGATGCAGGACACTGACTCATTCTGACTGTTAGGAAACTCTGAGTCCTCTGGACTATAAATAATGAAACAAACCTTCGGCGCAGGGGTTTTTGATTAAGTTTCTCTTCAGGTGGCAGAGCATGTAGAAGACCTTCCAGTCCGAGACGCTCCCGTCCAAGTTCTGCAGGTAAAACCCCTCCCGCTGGCACTTGCGCTTCCACAGGGTGGTCAGATCCACCACGTACCGCCACTGCGCGCACACCACCCTGCAGGTGCGCACCAGCTCCCGGGCGGGCAGCAGCGACAGCAGCTCCACCAGGACGTCTTCGGGCAGGTCGCAGATGGTTGTCATCGCACACCGGGCACCGACAGCGCAGAGCCTGGGCAGAGAAGCAGAGCGTTTGCCACTGACCGGCACGGCTGCCACAGGGGACCGCTGCCGTGCCGCGGGGCATCACCACAGCACCGCCCGTACCCCCCCCGGCCCGGCCCTACCTGCGCCCCCGGACGTGGATGTGAAGCGGCCGCGGCCCTTCCGCAGGGGCGGAGCGCGGGGCGGGAGGCCGGGAAGGAGGCGGTGCCCGCGGGGCCGCGGTCCTTTATCAGGGCAGCGGGGGCCGGCCCCGAGCCGAGCCGCGGCCGCCGCTGAGCAGCGCTGCAGGTAAGGGTGCTCGGTGACCCCGCGGGGGGGGCAGTGAGGAACCAGAGCAGGGGATGGATGGAAGCGAGCCGGGTTTAAGACCCCGTGAATCGGGGTGGGAAAGGGACTGTCACCCGTTCCCGGAGCGCTGGGAATCCTTGCTTCCAGCCGTGCTCCAGCACCAGGCCTGTGCACTGAAAGCAGCGCCGTCCCTCTCTGCTTTACAAGTCATAGTCTTCAGGGCTGTGGTTGAGGGTTGGAAAGGGGAAGGGAAATGGGAAATCCCCAATGCAGCCAGGGGATATTAAATGACAGTTTCCTCCTGCTGTCTGCAGTGCAGATAGAGGACACATGACAGCCTGGCATCCAGAACACCTAGATTTAGGATGCTGTTACAGTGGTGACTCCTCCTTCTTCCCTTCCTGGCCCCATCTGGCACTCTTTCATCATGTATCATATTTCACCTGCTTTGTCCCTAACGCTCTCCTAGGCTTGGTAAGGAGTTTGGCTGCATCTGTGCAGTTTGCTGCAGTGTGGGCAGCTTCCCAGCATCGGGGCTCAGCTGAGCTAAAAGCAGTGTCACAGGGCACTCAAGCTGCACACTCATCTGTCCTTACTCCTGCAGCACCCACCCCAGGAGCTCAGGGCAGCAGAGAGTGCCTGGGAGTCAAGAGTGCAGAATCAATGTGTCCAGTTAAAGCACACACTTGTGACTGAATTGCTCAAGGTTATAAGGCCATAGAAAAAATGAATATTAGAGAATATCAACTGAGTAATTTTCTGTTGTGCTCTGATCCATGCTTTATACAGGCTCATGATGAAGGAGATTAAGTGCCAGCCCTTTGAGGGGGGAAAAAAGCCTTTCAGATATAGAATGAAACATTGCAAATGGGGTTGGCAGGATTCTCACAGCTGATATTTAGGGGCTGCTCTGCAGCATTCATCATTGGTGATATTCTTAAAGGCAGAAAACCCACCCAGATGCCTCCCTCTGCAGAGGAAGTCATTGCTAAAGCTGGGTTTTGCAGCAGCAGAGACTTCTGGAAGGACAGATTCCAGTCTGGGAACCATCCAAACTGCAGCTGTCAGCTACTTGCATTTTGTGGATGGATTTAACCAATGGCTTTCACTTAAAACAGAAAATGTTAATCTACTCAAGTGCTTCAGGGCATTAACTTAATAGGCATCGGGAGGCCTTAAGGTTTGGAAGCAATCTATGCCCCAAAATCATGCTTTCAGATAACATGCTGATTTTCCCTTTTTTCCTACTGCATCAGCATTTGACATCACTGTGTGTGTGGGACCTCCTGTCTGAAGTCTGTGTCACTGCTCCTTTCCCCCTCCTTTCTCAGAAGGCTTCATCCAGCCTGGCCCAAGGATGGAGTCCCTCCCTGAAGCAGTCCTGATCAGGATCCTGGCTTCCATACCTGCGGTGGATCTGGTGCTGGCCTGCCGCCTGGTCTGCTGTCAGTGGAAGAACCTGGTTGATGGAGCTGCCCTTTGGATCCTGAAGTGTCAGCAGGAAGGCCTCACTGGAGCAGAGTCACAGGAGAATGCAGAGAACTGGCAAAACTTCTACTTCCTGAGTAAGAAAAGGAAGAATCTTGTCAAGAACCCATGTGGTGAAGGTGAGAGATGGGCATAACAAGCCCCAGGATTTCATAGAGGTGACCGGCCACTGGAACTGGGCAGCTCCAGTCTTTGGAAAAAAGACCTTAGTTGCTACCACGTTGTAGGATTTTCTTCTTGCCCAAGAGTCAAATCACTTAATGCAGCCAAGTCATTTAATGGGCATGAAGACCCTTGATAATCAGCCTTTGCAAAGGGCTCTACTGTCCAGTGCAGTAACAGGGGAGACAGAGCCCCTGTCTAGTCCAGTACCGGGAGGGGACAGAGCCCCTGTCCAGTGCAGTACTGAGAGGGACATCTGCATTTCTAGATCGCTTCTTGCTAGACCAGGACAGAAAAGATGAAGCCCTTCCCTGCTCAGGAGCTGGTCTGCCCATAGCTCACCAGGCACTTTGGGCTTCCTTCCTTGAAGCAGCTCAGGCAAACCTTATCTGTATTCTCCTTCCTGCAGCCTGTCGGAGCCGTGCACACCCCGTGGCTGCCATTATGATGATAATCTATGAACTTTGCTTGCCAGATCTACATGATGCTCAGCAATAAGCAGCAGTAACCAGGCCTCAACAAAAGCAGCAATAAACACATTTCACACATCACAGACCAAAGCAATATCAACACAGCTGCTCCATTCTGTTTACAGATTAGCTTTCTGGAAGCTTTTCCAGCACCCAGGGTCCCTCTGGCTGAGACCAGAGGAGTCCAGTGGTTAATCCTGCTTCTAGAAATACCACTTAGCGATTTAGAAAGCTGATAAATCCAGCAGTCAGCATCCCTCCCCAGGCTGTGCTTGTGTTATAAAACTGGAAGTACTGAAACACAGTTCAGAACACCTAAATAATCTCTCTGAAGTACTTAAATACTTGAAGTACTTAAATATACCCACATAGCCATTGCACATGGTCACGTTGGTGGGGAAAGTTAAAGTCTGTTAATACTCAGTTCAGCCACGCTAAAGGTATTTGCCTGACCCCTACTTGACAAACATCTCTCTAGTCTACATACAAACTCATACAATCATAGACTGTTTTGGGTTGGAAAGGACCTTAAAGCTCATCCTTCCACTAGAGCAGCTTGCTCCAAGCCGCTGTGTCCAACCTGGCTTTGAACACTGCCAGGGATGGGGCAGCCACAGCTGCTCTGGGTAACCTGTTCCACAGCATTCCTTTCACAAGCCAGAAAAGGATCCCAGGAGAGGTGGTCAGGTTCCCCAGGCCCACAGAAACTAAGACTCATCCAAGTCTCTTTTTTTGCCATTTGCAGAAGACTTGCAGCACTGGGGAGAGGTAGAGAATGGAGGTGATGGCTGGAAAACTGAAGAGCTACCCGGAGACTTTGGAAAAGAATTCCCTAGTGAAGAAGTCCATAAGTACTTTGTTACATCTTATGAGTAAGGCTGCTTTCTTCTCTTATTCAGGGAAGGGGACATTTTTGGTTGCCCCAGTGCCAGGAGAGACTGTGATACCCATTAACATCTTGTGTTTCAGGTGGTGCCGAAAGGCTCAGGTCATTGACCTAAGGGCTGAGGGCTACTGGGACGAGCTGATGGACACAACCCAGCCTAAAATTGTGGTAAGAGACTGGTAAGTAGCAGGGATGCCTCAGAAGTCAGAGAGAGAGGCAGGAAAGAGAAGGAAGGGCATATACTTGCCCTGGACCATAACACCTCAGCTCCCAGGATCCCCTAGATGTGGGACAGAGCTGGGTCTTGGCTTACAGCACCACAAGCTTCAAATTGGCATCTGTGCCCTCTAAAGACCAGGTTCTTGTTGTGAATGAGGGGAGGTGGTAGGGTGGGGTAGGAACCATTGCAGAGTTCCACCTCAAACCACGGCTCCAGTACCTTGGGGAGATGGAGCCTGCATTCAGCAAGATGTGGTTGCATGCTCTGGCCCTTTTGCAGTGCAGGTCTCCTTTACAGGTATGCAGGGCGCAGTGACGCCGGCTGCCTCTATGAGCTCTGTGTGAAGCTGCTGTCAGAGAACGAGGATGTTCTGGCTGAGTACAAAAGTGAGACCATTGCCATCCCACAGGACAATGATGCCAACTGGACTGAGGTGAGTTACATTCTGGGCTCAGCAGGTAACACCCAACCTGCAGGAACTGGGAATGTTTGAAAGCAGAGAGAAGCAGGAGAATTCTAGAGGCAAGGGCAGCTGTTGTGCTCTGCGCAGCCATGGCTCTAGGTTTGAATACAGGGATTATACTGGGAGGCTACCTTACATAAAACTTGGGAGCTTGCTGAGCCACCACTGCAGGTGTGAGATGAAGGAGATGCCTGAAACTGGGAGAGGTTCAATGGCCTCTGACAGCAATGGGATCAAAGCTCCTTCTAGTAACTCCCCCTGGAAATGTCCTCACTGCTACCCAGCCTGGTAGGTGTGACTCAGGCAGGTGGGGTGAAGGCTCTGTGCACTAAAGGGTAGGTTCAATGGTGGTTTGACAGTTACCAATAACCATTTTGTGTCTCATCCCAAAGATCTCCCACACCTTTTCCAACTACGGGCCTGGGGTCCGCTTTGTCCGCTTTGAACACGGTGGCCAGGACACGCTGTTCTGGAAGGGATGGTACGGCGTCCGTGTGACCAACAGCAGCGTGACGGTGGAGCCATAGCCATGCAGAACTGGGGCCTGCATGCTGGAGCTGACTTCCCTCAGGGCATCCCATGGCCTCTGGTTTCTGCATGGTGCTGCTTCCAGGCTGTAGAGCACACAGCCTTTCTGCGCATTAACGCGCGTGTGAGATGCCAGGGGTCACCATCTGCCCTTCCTCGAGGGGACTGTGCAAAGAATGTGAATGGGATTGTGAACAGGAGAGACAGCCTGGCCGCTTGCACGGATGTTCTGTCAGCTATGAGATCCCCAAAGGTCCTGCAGATCCTGCTTTTAAGCCACTAGCGCCCTGCCTGCTTCCCAGACTTGGGCATCCCTTAACTTTAAGGGGCACTTTGGGTGTATTTTTTAGAAGGTAGAGTAGAAAAAAGGGAAGAAAGAAAAGCATAGTCCTTGTGTGTAAGAACATGCCAGAGCCTTGTTCCATCTGAAGCATCACCAACTGCTTCATGAGAACCTTAGCTTCTCCCATTTATAAACCATAGATGTCATTGCTGGCCACAGAGGAGCTCCAGCTTGGCTGCCAAGTGCTGTTAGGTTAATTTTTAGTGAAAATGTAAAGCAATTAGGATTGGATCCTTTTCTGCTGTTCCCAGCATCCATTTATCAAGTGTTGGGAACTGAAATCTCTCCAGTGTCCAACCCTGGTGCTCTGTTTAGCTCCCTCAGACAGAGCAAGCAACAGTAATTACTGGGGGGGGAGATGCCAAGGCCTTAGGGAAATGGGTTAGAAGCAAACTGGGGAGGGTGTCCAGGGACAAACTCAAACTCATCTACCCCTTCCTGGCCTCTGCATGCTTCATGCAACAAGCACCCTGGTCATCTCCTGGCAGGCAGGCACTACTGCTCACACAGAGCTGTTGTAAGCCCCACTGAATCTCTGCTCTTTCTGCCTACTAGCAGTGTCTGCAAAAAGTACATGTCTGCCTCCACTCCATATGCTCACTGACAAGACAGCACTTCATCCATACTCCCACTAGTGCCTCTTGATATCACTGAAGGCTGTGAGCCACCATCCTGAACAGACACCTAAAGCTTCCCTGAACCAAGCCTGTTCCTGCGGGTGGGTCCTCTCAGAAGAGCATCCCCTTAATAGAGCTGGTGTTGCCTAGAGAGAAAGGCGCTTCCATTTTTGCATCTATCCATCTGTCTTCCATTTCTGGGCTGCCAGCACATACATACTTGAATGCCACTTTGCATCAAAGTGCACCTTTACAAGCACAGTGTAACTATTATTAACTGTAGCCAAAGCAGAGAGCTTGCGAGCTGGTCACTGCATGCTCTGCTTCCCCAGGCTTTCTGCACTGGGATGTTTCCAAACCACAGCCACACCGAGCCACAGGCCAGGCAAACACAATAAAGCGACACAATTGTGTGTGGATCTTCCCTTGTGTGCTGGCTGTTTGTGTCCTGTGCTTCAGTACGTCTTCTGTTCATTTAGGTGGACTGATGTCAACAACCAGGAGCCACTGTATCTTGGATAATACCATGAGTCTCTGTGAAAGAGGTACATGTTCTGTTCCCTGACCCAGCAGCCTGAACCTGTCAGAAGCACTTGATGGGCAGAGCAGCAGCAGGCAAAGGGGCACTTCAAGCACAGTGGGAATTCATGCAAGGCACAGAGGAGGTGCAGGAAGGCTCCTATGCAGCCCAGCCCTGACAGATGGCCTCCAGGTCATCTCTAACTGCAGCTCTGCTGTGAGCTCAACCTTGGTTCTGACCCAGGAGAGTCCAGAACCAGTTCAGAATTTAAGCTTTTCCCCTCCATCACCCCTGCTCTTGTGTCCTCTGCACATCAAACCAAAGTGCATCACAGTCACCTCTGCTGCAGACGCCGCTTAGTAGTGAGCTACCCCAAAGACTAGAAATGTCCTCCAAACCAGCCCTCAAAACAGCTGGATGATGAGAGCTAGAGGGAGAGTTTAAAGTGTGATCTCCTCACTCATGGCCAAGACACCAGCATGAACATACCCCTTACCCTACCTGCTTTAATACTGAGTGCCACTAAGAGAAGCCCTACACACAGCACTCCACACAGCTCCTCCTGCTCTCAGCAGCTGACATCTCATGGCCTGGGTGCCAAGTGCATCCTGGTGGCTGCAGTTGTACAAGATCCCATTGGGATTTCCTTTTCTACGAAGCCCATCACAGCTAGTCCTGGCTATAAATGACATTACACTTAAAAGGGGTGGTTGGGGTTTGTTTTCCATAGTAGCTTTTACAGGAAGTCTCTTGCAGAGGAACAGACCAGAGCAAGCTGGGGCCCTGGCAAGGAAGCACTAGCATCCATCTCTTGTCAAGTCTAATTGGATTTTTCTGTGTGAAGCATCTATTCTTACCCATCTGGGGGGTTGTGGACAGATGGAGAAATTTCCTCCCCCATCAGGCATTCAAGAGTGGGAATGGAAGGAATGGGGGAGAAAAGAGAACAAAAGCTACCTAACAATTCCCTGTTGCTTGCAAGCACAGCTGTTCCAGGCAGTTGTAAAAGGGAGGATAGTTTAGGAAACTGATTTCCCCTAAATCAAACAGCTTGTAGGGGCTGGGAACACCACTTCCTGAAAGGCAGGACAGTGGGGCGTTAGCCTAAAGCTACAGCTGGGATGAACATGGTCACAAATAGGTTGGAAAGCCAATGAACTACCTTTGCATTTGGGTATGCCAGGAGTGGTAAACCTCCAAAGAAGTGGAGAACACTGGGCTAGTGCAGAAACATCCCCTGGGCATACACCTCCCTTTGCAGTTCAGACACAGCCATTCCCACCCCTCCTCCAGTGCTGCCCCATACCATACAGGTATCTCAGGGGAAAATAAAGTCCATGGGTGAGCAACACTGGCACTGAGCTAAGACAATTCCTGCATCTCCTGACATCCTTGGGGCAATGACTGCCCTGCCCTTTTCAGCCTCCTTACATATTAGGGAGAACAGAGCCTAAAGATGCTTTCCTATTGGGGAGGCACTAGAGAATAGCTATAGTGAGCTCAACTGGGAAGTCTCAAGGAAGCTGGAAAGCTTTAGAAGCAGCACAACTACTGAGAGCATAACTAGAGCATAATTACCAAGACAGCTACACAAGGGAGCTGAGCTCCTTACACAGACGCCTGGGTGTAAAACAGAGGTACCCAGACAAACCAGAACCTGACAGCCATGGTCACGACTGGTGTGTGAGGAAGAGGTGCCGCAGGAGCAGAATGGCCAGACACAGCCAAGCGAGCACACGAGCACACTTCTGGGCTCAGTGTCAGCCTCCCTCCTGCATTGAGGAAGAGTTTGTCTCAAGCCAAGACCGCAGTGGAGGCTCCCAACCGCTTTCACCTTCCCAGCAGCTCCAGGCTCTGGTAGGGTGCCCCAAAGGCCGCCCCGTTCGAAGACCACGCACTGGGGGATGCCAAAACCTCCGGTTAGCCCCGGCCCCGCTGCTCTCCGCAGCCGCTGCCGAGCGCTGGTGTCAGCAGAGGGCACTCGGGCTACAGGCACCGGCCCCGGGGCTGCTGCTCCGGCCGTGCCCAGAGACCCGCGGGGCAGCTGCCCTGTAGCGCTGCAAGTGCTGCACTTGTGGGCCTGTTCCTCATTGCTGCACCTCGTTTCTTGTGGCTGCAGCTTAGGCTCAACTTCGTGTTTTCTCTTCTCCTCTTTACATACCTGCTGCTACGGTCTGCAGAGCAGCTTTGCTAGGCAGACCCCAATGCTTACCCCACTTCTGCTATACAGACTCTAATGCTTTTCCCTGCCATCTGGGACACCCCATGTATTTTTGGAAGTACTTGGCCAACAGGCACTCACAGCACACTTGTCTTGGATGCAGGCAGTCTTTTAAACTGTCACTGCACAAATCAGAGCAGTGGAAGCTTTCTGGAACACAGATCAACGCCTGCCTTTCAAACTCAACTGGAAACAGCACAACTCACCCAAGGCTATCCTAGGGCATTGACTTAAGAGCATCACTCAAATCAGTAACATTCCTTTCCTTGCAGAGTACCTTCTTACCTTAATCCAGGCCACAAGCACCAGAAGAATCATGGTCAGAGCAGCAGGGCTGTCTGCATCCCCACCTACACTGTGCCAGGCACTCGCTGCCACTTCAACTGCCTCCCTTGCATGCAAAGTTCAGCAGCCCTCCCCAGGAAGGCAGAGTCCAAGCTATATTACACATGTCCTTGGCTAACCTCCCTTGTGGGCACTTAGAGCAACTCATCTGGAGTTGTTACCTCTGCAGACCCATTAAGCACAGCACAATCAGTGCACCCAGAAAGGCAGAGAGGCCACAATGAAGTCATGAGTGCTGGCTGGACTGCTGGCTGGTGGGCAAACACAGCTGACTGAAGCAGGAACAGGAGCACGGAGGTAATCGGGGAGGGGAGCACGCTCTGGCAGCAAGATGCCTCCCACTGAGCATGGTGTAGATGGTCAGAAGAATCAGGAGAAGGAGACCATGCGGTGGAGTGTCCTATGAGGCAGCTGCCTGGTGGGGACAGGGTAGAAGGAGAGCCTGGTTAGTGGGATGGGTTGTACGGGCACTCGCAGGTAAGTGCCTTGAAAACCACAGGAGTACTAAACCCACAGACACGGGCACGTGTTCACAGCCACACAGAGCATTCCAGAAACCACCCCTTTGGCCTTCCTGCATTGCCAGGATGTCCTCAGACACTGAGGGAAGAGGCTAGTTTTCCTGAGCACGAAGCTCCTCGGAGAAAGGCCAGGAGACGGAGGCAGAGGGAGGATGATATCGAAGCTCTGCTACCTGCAATCCTTCCAAAAGGTCCTGAAGTCAAGCAGTGCCGTTTCCACCTCACCACACACCACGCAGCTCCTCTTGTTAATATTGACATGTGAAGCATTGCAAAAGGAAGCAGATAAAATCCCGATCCAGATGTGAGGGATGAGTCTGCATTTGTAAATGAAACCTAATTTCATGTTGACTGTGCCATACAAGGAGAAATAATGAACTGGATTAAGATGAGATCTTGTTCACACATGCTGAACAAAAGGCATTAATTGCCAGCAGGATTATTGTGAAGTCTTTCTTGCTTAGAGAACTGCTATCAGATAGAGTCGAGGTGCTGGTGGAGGAGCCCTGCTTATTGGAGCAATAACTCTGCCTGGACATACAAATACAGTGCAAAGGCTCAGTTAACCACATGGAGACTCCTACCTTGCTTTTGCACCAGTCTCTCTTGCCAACCTGCATACAGGAAAGAGATGCTTTAAAACCAAAACAGCCCCAGGCTTGTCTACTCCAAGTCTCCTTCTCCTGTCTCTGGCAGACCCCTTCCCATGTGTACATCACTCCTGACACGGATTCATCCAGCCTTTTTTCAAAGCTTTCTGGCTATGAAGGCTTTACCCCCTGCAAAACCTTCCTTACAGTCCTTCCCCACACCGAGACCCTTCCTCCCTGTTATCCAAGCTAAATATCTGCTGCAGCCTCTGCTGCTTGCCTGGTCCACGGCAGAGCCACCTTCTACCTACCTGTCATGACAACAAGCAAGATCATTCCTGTCTCTTCTAGGAAAAGGATCCAATGCCATTGCTCTCACACGAAAATGAGGGAAGGCTTGGCACGGAACTAATGATTTGATGAAAGAGTTCAGCACTGCAAGGCACATCACTTGGGGAGAAATTCATGCACTGCTGCGTACATTCACCACCATATGGGAGCCCTAAGCCACCACTAGCCTGCGGGACACAAGGAAAGATGCAACAGAACAGATGTTGTGGTGCTGATGGGTGGTGGTACATCACACAAACAGTTGGCATGGAGAAGCAAATCCTAGTTCTAGCTGGGAAGCTCCAGGGTGGGAACAGGAGCCAACACCAGCATGGCTGGAACAAGAGCAACAGCTGTGTGAAACTCAGTGACCTACTCCAACAGCAGAGGGAAGCTGAAAGGGATCCTGCTCTGCCAGCTTGTGACAGTCCCACCTTCCTGACAGCACCAGCTCCACACATCCCATCAGGGCTGGGATCTGTAACAGCTCCAAATAAAAGGCACTGAGTGAATTTGCAGACCATTTACTTGGAGAAAACACTTCTTTCTTTCATACCAGGTTAAAAAAAAAAAAAGTAAAATTAAAGCCTGTCAAAGCCTGCAGCACTGGCACTGACAGACAAAAATTACTTAACAGGGAAAAAATGGGCAGGGGAAGCGATTTTCTTTGCCTGCATTGCCAGGGGAATTAAATCTTGGGTTTTTTTCCCCCGCCACCACCAAGTGGAATAATCCAATATATTAAAACTAATGTGCTTCTTGTATTTATTGCTGTGTATTTGACCTAACAGAATTTTATTCCTACATTCAAAATAAAAGCATTCCGGAAGGCAGGCTGCAAAGCTCTAGATCAATTACTACCCCCTCCAACAGCGGAAAAGTGAGTTATTTCTTGTAAAAGGGAAAAAAAAACAACCAACCCAAACTAGAAAATAATAATAAAAATCCTCCTTTCCCCTTGTGCAATGAGTTCTGCACTGCAGAGCTGGTGGATTTCAGCAATATTGGGTTTGGTTTCTAAGCAACATTAAAGAAAAACAATCAGGCAGCAGCCTCAGTCACCCTTTTCAGATGCTCATGTCCCCATCCTGCACTGTAAAAAGTCAGTCACCCACCATCACTGGTAACCAGGGCTTGGGAGAGCAGAGGCCACAGCTTCCCACTGCGCCCTTGGGGACTGTGTCAGGTTCAAGTGCCTCCAGCAGTGACAGAATCATAGAATCAGCTAGGTTGGAGAAGACCTTTAAGACCACCAAGTCATGCAGAACAACCTGCACAAGGCAGCTCTTGTTGGTAAGCAAAGCCAAGAAACACAGCACTGGGTGTGAGAGGGATAGACAGAAGTGCGCAGAGGCAGGGGGATAACTCACACCCATCCCAAATCATTGGTACAGACATGAAAACACTCCTTCTCCAACCCAGGCATGGGGCAAACCCTCAGTGATGCCAGGCACAGGATGCCGCTGTGCTGGGAGGGGTCTGGACCACCACAGGAGCTGACCTTCTTCTCCTGCTTGCAAAGCTCTGACACGTCGCTTTGGGTGATTAACTGGAATAATAACCTGGATCTGGGGATCCCCAGAGGCAACACCAGCTCCTAGTGACACCCCTGGGGGCTGTCTGCTGGAATATCCAAGCTGAGACCCCTCAAATCAGTGAGCAAGGAACACTGATACTTGCTGGTGCAACCATGCCACTGTTTCTCACGGCATGGGCAGCCCTACCCGGGGCAGGGGCTGCTGAAAATGCATCATGGTACATCTGAGGAAGCAGAGGACTTCAGTCTTCCCTAGGAATTCTGTTGTAGCAGTGGGTCTGAAGAAAAGCAGACAGAACAAAGGAAATTACACCAATTAGTTGCCACTGGGTGTTTCAGCTGCTCTACTTATGGTTTGACACATTCCTCCTAGAAAAGGAGATGCTGCTCAAGACAGTTATGAAGCTCAGTGCTCCTGTTCCTAGCAGAGAGTTTGGGATTCAATATGGATGGGAAAGGGGCTTTGATACAGGCAGGTGAGCCTAAAAGGCAATCTCATCCTTAAATAAGCATGGGATGCATTAATTTCTGATCTGTATGTAGACAGTGCTTGCTCCAGGGATGAGGGCCACAACATACCTATGTGCTTCTGAACCATCAGCAGGTTTTATTACCTTCAATGAGCCATTAGCCCTGTTTCAGCACCGGGATGGCAGGGACATCACCTGCCTTGGCTAGGAGTCACACAGGAAGCCTGCAAACAGAGCCAAGGGTTCCAGGCCCGCAGCTCTGTGTTCTGAACCACGCTGCCTGCCCGGCCAAGCCTCACTCCCTGCCTCACACAGCCTCCAGCACAGCACATGGCCGTGTGGAACACAAGCTCCAAAACAGTCAGCATACAACATGAAAAAGCATCTCAATTGTTACGGTTTCAGTAAGAGAAAGCCATTCCTCTCAGGGGACAGGCCTGGCTTCGGGTTTTATTCCCCTTTCTGTTACCATGATGTGGACAAAGTTGAAGGCAATGTGAACAGAAGGAACTGTGAATTCCTGCACGGGCGTTTGTTCCAGTTACATTTAACTGCAACCTTCAGCTCAAGTGCAGCCAGTAAACCTGAGCAAACTGGGGTTTCTAATAGCTGCTTGGAAGGCCCCGTTTTTCCTCCTGCCTTTTTCCTTTCTTTAAGCCCTGTGTAACTGCTATGTATGTACAGCCCTAACTCTCACTTGCCTGGGAAGTTTTAAATTATTGATCAGGACAAGAGCTTTCCCTTCACACATATTCCATCTAATCCTTTCATTTACTGTGCTTTTTGCCTGCATGCAAAATGAATGTCATTTCGTCTCATTTCCAAGCTCCAATGTCAAGATCTGTCTTCTTCAGTAACACCACCCACTTGGTGTCAGATGGGGATCCACACAGGGTCTTCCTCCCTGAGCACATCAGGGCTGCTCACCTGTGTGACAGGAAGGAGCTGAAAGAGGTGTTATGCTCAGCAGGGAGAAAAACAACCAGGAAAGACACTTTCCAGACACCCAGTGGTGTATCTACCACGCGGCAAAACATGGGACCACGCTGCCTTTTGTCAGCATGTCAGTGCTGGGTAGTGACATCTGTCCTGCAAGACACCGGAGGCCTGTCCTGCCCCGGGATGTCAGTGCCAAACACTGTTGCCAGGCTACAGCAACACACTCTGGGTCTTCTCCCTTGTGGCTTACACTCATCAGCAATGCCACAACCTTTCCCTACACACATGAGGAGCAGCTGCCTGCAGAGGCCTTTGAACTGCCTGAATAGTTGAGTCATGTCCAGTTCCCTATGTCTCCACACCACAGCCTGGCCAGACAGCAACCTGCATCTCCAGAGAGCATTAGAGCTGAGATGTGCTGCTGTTTTCCTAATGACTTGTGTACTGCAACCCAGAACCCCCAGCCAAGCTTTTCCAGGCTGCTTTCAAACTCTTCCATCACACTGGCTCCTTCATAAGGCTAATCATCTTGGATAGAAGGAGAGGGGAATAGCTGAGCTGGGAGCAATTCCTGTCCAGATGAACCACGACCTTCCTTTGGACTGTGACTAAGTTTCATGCCTCCTTTGCTCCTCTGGCCTTTTAAAAGTCTTCAGGAGGTTTTGCTGGGAACTGGAGTCCTGCTGAGCTGTGCACCTTACAAAGAGACAGGCAGAGCTTGCACAGCAAGCACAGACAAAGCACACTGCAGGGCATGTAACACATAACAGTTTGAGCATGCCATAGAGACCCAGATGAAATGCTACAGCATCTGCTCCCTGTCCATAGTGCCCCAGAGAGAGGGCTTTGCTCCAACCCACAGCCCTGCTTGCAAGAGTGATGCTACAGGGTCTGTTTCACAGCCACACCAGCACTGATGCCTGCTGTGCAACTCACACCCTCTGATCCATTCTTCCCCTGACACCAGCCATCACTTCCCATCCTCACCTCTGCTCATCACCCCTCCTTGCCTGGCAGGCTCCCACAAAGCTGGTCTCCATCAGTATGCACAGCAGCGGTTCCCTGCCTCACCCACACAGGTCATCAGGAGCCTGAAGCTGGCCTCAGAGACCACAGTGCAGTCAACTACTTGACACTACCCCAGTCCTCCCTGGAAACAGACCTGGAGAAATTACCCTGTGTGTACCTGTAAGTCGCTAGATAAAGATGAACAACACCTTTAGAGAACAGCGAGTGACCTATAACTAAAAATAAGCAGAGCTGTAACACCTGCGTCTGGGCAAAGCACTTGGGCTGGAGAAAGAAGGTTAAAGCTCCAGTGAGAAACATTCAGTGTGCCTGCTGCACGGGAATGCTGTCATGTGCCAGGCTGGAGGTAGGAGACATGTCACTGTCTGATTCATGCACCCAAACCCAGAACAGACAAACTTCATGATGCAGAAGCAGCAGGAATATGACCCATTTTTTGACTGATGAACAAGGAGGAACAGGGCCTGGATCTCACCTACCACAGCCTTGACCAAAAGAAATCCAGGGGGATTATCCTTGGTTCTTTGGGTATTGGTCACCCTGAGAGAGACCTAGTCCCAAGCCAAGCTGCTGGTCACCAAGGCTGTTGTGTATCCCAATGCATCCCATGCTCACAGTCAGGGAAGGAACCTGGTGAGAGACATCAAGGACAGCTTCAATGTAAGACTAGCCACCATCAATCACACCATGAGTCAATTGACACAGAGTCCACTGAGCATTCATTTGCCACCTGGAAATCTTTTAATCACAGCTCTGAAGACTGTTTAATAACAGGGATGTTTCTTTACACTGTCTTTCTTAGGAATTAATTCGAGCAGCTTCATTATAAAGAATAAATAACAAAAGGCACATGGCAAAGGACTCCTTGAAAGTCCAAAGGGACAAACTTCTGCTCCTAAAGAGATCCCAGGGAAAAAAAAAGGGAAAAAGAAGAGAGTGTAATGCTTCTGGAGAGATCAGTAACTAATGAAGAGGAAAGCCTCTCCCCAGCACTGCCAATGGAGCGCCATGAATAATTCACAGCTACTAAGGTGAAAAAATGAATAGCAATGCTCCCGTGCCTCCTGGGGCCCTCCCTCCAGGACTAACACAGCTGAGCATGGAAGCTGTTATCCAAGAACTGAAATAAGGCTCCAGAGTATTCCTGAACAGAGCAACATCTCTGTGCTGCTGGATTCAACATGTTGCTCTGCATGGGCTCCCTGCATGGCTCTTGAACATGTCACCTCATTTTCAAGGTCTTGGATGTCCACTTATGAGACAACCCTACTGTCTGACCCTATGCAGGCCAAGCACTGGAGGAAATAACTCCATCCAGAGGGATTGGTTATGGAGCAGATGGTTGGCTTCTGACATTTTTCTCCACTGTGTTCCAGGCATCTCCTCTCTGCAGCTCAGTGAGCCAGGTCTTTTTGGTGAGAGCTCCCACTCTGACAGATAGGTCTGAAAGCTCCATTTAGCTGAGCTGCATCACAGCGGTTTATTCTTAAATAACAACACATCACCCTCTTTAGCCCCTTCCATTCCCACACCTCGGAATGCTTCAACCTTCCTAACAAACGTAACCGAGGTAATTAAAGGCCGATGATCCATTGAGGTAAGAGAGTTAAGAGATGCCCAAAGACACCACTGAAATGCATGCACCTCTAGATGGTACCAGGAGCTAGGAGGATAACACAAATCAGTTACACAGGTGTATTTTGCCCCTTTTAAGTTTTTGACCCAGTCAGGATGTTCTCAAACTATACTACTTGATACTGAGTTTCCACCATAAATACTATGAACAACTTTTGCACTGCAATTGCAGGAATTAGACTTCCTTGCTATTCTGATGACAGGCAAGAAGAGACTTCCCAAATCCTGGGGATTAGATGTGCCAAAACCAATACATGTTAACTGACAACAGAGCTGGTATTGTCTCCTGGCAACTCTTGGGACAGCCTGGCTTCATATTCTTCACTTGGTTGCATGTCTCTGAGGGTTAGTGCATCCTGCCCATCCAAGTTAAAAATCCAAGCAGTGTTCTGGACATGGAAGAACATACCACTATCAAAGCTGTTCACATGCTTTTACTACACCAAGTGAGTAACGCAGGAACATAACACACAGGAGCTAACTTTAGAGTTTGTTTCTGTCCCTCCTGGCACTGTGGTCCATGCACACTTTGCACACCCCAGCAGGCCGGGACTGACAGCTTCCCCTCCCCTTATCTCTGCTCTCCACTTTCTCCAGCAATGACTGCAGGCAAATCCAGCTCACCCTTTGCCATAGATCAGAGCGCTGAGAGCCAGGACAGGCAGCAGGCAACTGGGATGTCCTAGAGCCCAGCTGCCAGGCTCAGCCCATCCCCTGTGCCAGGGAAAGCATCAGCCTTCCAACACAGATGATCGCCTGTGCAAAGCAGTTTCCACAGGGAAGTGGGAAATGAATTCCTCCCTGATCCCCCTCTGAGCTCAGCTTATCCCTGAAGCATGAGATTCAATTACCCTTATCATTATTGTAGCTTGCTTCACTAGGAATGTTATTAGCGGTGATGAAATTATCCAGCCCTGGTTTATGCTGCAGAGAAATGCAGGAGGCTCCTCTGACAGCTGGGAAGGAGCAGGGTTCATATCTCCAAGTGCCACAGCAGCCACCCCAAAGGCAGCCCAGGACAGTGGCCTCAATTTATGCCACACACCTCTGTCCCACAAGTCACCACCTGAGGACCAGAAGCACTACACTCATGTGAGCTGTGACTCCCAGGTCTTTGCAGCAACACAGGTACACAGACCTGGCTATTGACAGCACGATTCCCAGTCCCATCCCTTCTTTAAGCTCTGGCCCAAGCAGGGCTTTCCCAAGTTACACTGCTTGAAATGAGGAGTTTCATTCCTCAGTATCACAACTGATCCTTGATCTGTAATTGTGCTGCTCACCGGGGCTGCCACACAGAGAGGCAAGGAAAGCAGGAGCTGAACACGCAGGGCCACAGGGACCTGGAGATTCTTACAGTGCACACGGAGGGACACTGAGGGAGAACAGTCAGCGCTCCAGAGCCACTTACCAGGCACTATCTGTACTCAGAGAAGAGCAGCCGTGTCCACCCCACAGGCAAGGCAGCAGACTGGCCTCGGGCACACAGCATTTAGGGTTGCCTCAGCTTCACCCCTGCCTCAATTATAGAGCAAACTCCACCAGTGTTTCATTGTGCCTGCATGACACAGATGCAGAGTGCCAGGCACCAGAGGCTTTGCAGAGCAGCGCTTAACTCCCTGTATGACACAACTAGCACACTGCTTCCCTGCCTCTGCTGCTCTCCTGGGGAGAGACCTGGAGCACTTCTCAGCACAGGCAGCCCCAAGCAACAGCAGCTCCCAGGAGCCATAAGGACTTGCAAACCAAGCTCAGTGTGTCAGCAACCAGCACAGTCAGTAAGAGAGAAGAAAATCAAGGCAGAGCCATTCAGGAGAGAGCTAAGTTTGAGCCAAACCAGTAATTCCCACCATGCCCTTTAGGGTCCTCTTTTGCTAGGTTCAGGTTTAAGCTGAGTTGGAAACAGCCTCAGCCTTGCTTGGAAGAAGCAAGTAAGGGGGAACTCATGTTCCAAGGAGGTTTGGGATGCTCTCACAAAATGGGAGCATACATCAGTAAAAGGATAGGAAGGAGAGCTGTGGGCCTGCAGGTGAATGCAGCAGTGCATGAGTAAGTCCACCGGCTGTTATACTATGGGAAAACACATCATGCATGGTTCAGGAGCAGGACAGCAATGGAATACAGGTGGAGTAACACTGCAGGAGTGCAGCACGGGTTCACACAGGGAGAACAGAGGCGCAGCGCAGTCAGTGCACAGGCACAGCTATCCACTCTGGAGCTGGAGTACAACCAGCCCCATTCTGACAACACCACGCAGTATACACCAAGATGTATGTGACCAGTTATGTCAGCCAGGCCTGATTTCTAGGCTTATGCATAAGGTTTTGCCATCGGAAAGTTGGTATGGAGCAGAGGAGTGAAAGCAGGCAGGCTTGTACACAGACACCTGATCAGCCACGGAACAGATGGGGTGCTCAAGTCCAGGTGTTGTTGCCTTTGGAAGCACAGTGTTGTGTCTGTGCATGTAGGCACACAAAATGACACTGCAGAGGAGCAGCATGTTGGGCATCCTATGCACAAATCTGTGCCGGGGGAGTTCAGAGTCTCACATCCACAGTCCCTGGCTTCCCTCTGCACACTCAGCATCCCCTGAAGGGGCTTCCCCTTCTCCCGCTAACTCCAATCCCTCCTCAGCTCCTTCTCCCTTTAGAGCAAGTTTTGAATTCATCACTGTTTTGAAGAAAGCAGTTAAAGAACAAAGCAGAACTGATAGCTAAATTAAACCTGCTGAGAGCGCTTGTTTAATTGAAAATGCCATCTGTAATTTAAATGTCAGAGCTGGGATGGTTATTAAAATCCTCCTTGATTACTGCGCCTCATTTCACAGTTTCAAAACAGACACGAAAAAGCTGCAAATGGGCCATGTAACAGCAGAACCAAGCAATTAATAACACACACACCCCCCCCAGCACCCACCAGCGGCGGCCAGGCCAGCTCAGTCCTGCCCCACAGCCACTGCTCCTTCTCTCTTTATCCCTACCAAGGCTGGCTCTTGTCTCTGCCCACTGCCAAACCTGCCTCCCCTCTCGGAGGGGATCACAATCATAGAATGGTTTGGGTTGGAAAGGACATTAACATCATCCAGTTTCAACCCGCTGCCATCGGCAAGGACACCTCACACGAGACCAAGGCTCTATCCAGCCTGGCCTTGAACACTGCCAGTGCTCAAGGATGGATGCATTCATCTCTCTAGGTCCAGAAGGCAGGAAGCCCTCTGATGACTGGGTAGAGCGGGGTCCTCTCCAGAGGTCTGGCTGCATCCTGGAGCAGCAACCCTCTGTGTCCCTGCTCTGGCTGCATCTGTTTCTTGCTGCCTGCTCTCCTCTCCTGCCATCAACAAACCCACTGGCACCCATAGGGTGCTGCCCTGCTGTCATCCACCCATGGCTTCCTTGCTTCTGTATGCAGTGCTCTCTGCCTTGCAGCCAGCTCTTACCAAGGCAAGGAGGAGAGGTGGCGGCTGGTGGAGCGGGAGGAAAAGGGACAAGCTCATGCCTGTATCAAGGTCAGAGAAAACAGTGTCTTATCCTGCTCCCAGCTAGGTTACTACCAGCTCTGATGCAGAGGAGGATAGAAAACAAATCAGCAGCTGCTGAAGTAGCAGCACCAAAGGCAGGTTTGCATTAAATAAGCATCATCCATCATTCCAAGAGTACAGTTAATAAACCACGGGGCCTCAGTGAATTAGAGCAGGAGCCAGAGGAGCATGGAGGTCACCATGAGCACATGGTGCAGTTTATCTCCTGCCTGTTCCCCTCTCCTGGGGCAGGAGAGCAGCCAGTACCCCCACTGCTTACTGCCAGGAAGAGGACTTGCAGCAGCAGAGCTGGCTTCACACTCAAACCCATCACCAACCTTGGGGACAACAGCACACTGGTCAGGCTGGGGGTGCCCCAGTGCCACCAGCACATCCACATGCCATGTAGACCCCCCTTTTCTGTACGGGTACTGTGTGAAAGGGCTTGTTAAACTAACCAGTGGGGCACTGGGAGCACAACTAATGAGTCATTAATGGGCATGGTGAGAGCTGGAGATTTTAATGAGTACCTGGACACAGCACTATTGCCAGCTGCCTCTTTCCGGCTCCCCACCTGCTATTTTACCATTAGGTTTAGTCTGAGGTGGTGATGGGTGGATGAAATCCATCACTCCTCCTTCTGCTCCTGGTATTAGGGAAGAAGGAGCAACGAAACCAGTGCCAAGAGCTGATTCCCTGACAAACTGTTACATCCAGCTGCGGCAGCACACACCAGCACTGCAGAGCAGCACTTGATGGGGTTTTGCACACAACTCCCCCCAGCCTTGACCCTCCTGCTTGGTTTTGATTTGATTCCTCGGCTTCACAATGCAAAGAACATAAAAGGAAATAATTGAGAAACTAGAAAATGCATCAAGAGATAAGCTGGGACAAAGAGTAATGAGTACTGCCCCTCAGCAACTCTAAGGCCACTGTAATTAGATGGTAAAGCACTCTGCTTTATGTAAAGAAAACAGTGAGTGCAGATTCCTGTTACAGAAAGCTCAGCCCACATTAAAAAAAGCAGTAATTAAAACCATAATAAGCTATAACAATTAATGAAACCTTTCAACTGCATCTTCAGGCTGGAGCATCACAAATGGTAATTTCTAAAGACAAACTTACCAGGACACTATAAATGGAGAAAGGCATCACTGGGGAAGGGTCTGCTGGCAGTCAGTACCAGGGGCAGATCTCGGCTATCAACCTGTCAGTCACCAGTAACACTCAAACCCTTCAGCAGTGTTCAGGGAGCATGAGGTGGGCAGGGGCAGGATCCTCCAAGCAGCCTGGCACAGCATATTCCCCAAACCAGGCACAGTTTGGAAAGGCCATATAGGAACAGCCCACACACCTCCACGCTGGCAGAACCCCAGCTTTAGCATCCCAAACACACAGTCCCCACAAGTGCTTTCAGTAATCAGAGGTTCAAAAGTAAATTAAAAGCAATTTCTCTGTATCATAGCTCAGAGGGGGAGTTTGAGAGCCTTGTGAGAGAACTAGAGCTCCATCAACCTGGCTTAAAACACGGCACTTACAGACAGGTATGTTGTTGAGGAGGAAAAGGGCTGTCAGAAAGAAGGGAGGTATCTCCCCAGCACGTTGATCTCCATCTGCCCAGCAGCAGTCCCATGCTACACATTTTAAACCTGGGGACTGTGGCAGGTGACAAATGGTACATGTTAGATCTCATAGATTTAATGAGTAGGGCTCACACAAAGCCAGGCTGGACTAGAAGAATGCAAAGATACACACAGCTTCCCAGCGCTAGTATCTCTAGGTGTGTAGTAAATCACATCGAGGCAGAGGTATCTCAGCATCACAAAGGCTACCACGTCCACAGGATTCACCTGCAAATACTTGCTTGAGGGCACAGCTTTCCTCTTGCTAGTTTGCCAAGGAGCAACTGCACCCCTGTGGCACACAGCAACTAATGAATGTATGGGGAAACGGGCATGGAAGACAAATGGGCTTTTTCACCCCTTTCCTATGCATTTCTAGACTTGTTGCTCTACAAAATATACTCCCTTTGTTCTGGGTGAAAAAGTCCTTTCTTTTGGGGTAGGCAGACTCCGGAGAGCCATAAAATCCCAGATTTCTTTCTGCATCAGCTATTCCATGCAACATTAAATCAGGATAGTTGCTAATACTCCAGAGTAATTGTCTCCTCCTTTCTAAGGAGTTAAGTAGTGGCATTGAATGAAGCAGAATAGATTCTATTACTTAAGGTCAGGATAGGAGTCTGCAAGTTGACCTGACTTGGCTTAAGGATGACAAAGGCTCACTTCCAGCTGTAACAGTGAGCATTGCTCTCCCCTGGCACCCATTGACTTGAAGGAAGTGAATTCTTCTGCCATGAGAGGAGGATTTCAGAGACAAGTTTGATTTGGAGTGTAACTGAGTGCTCTGGCTTCAGCCCAATGAAGCACTTGCAGCCCCGATGAACTGTAATCACAGGTAAGTCCCAGGGAGATGCCCCAGCGTTATTTTGCGATTTACTACTACCATTTGTGAGTAGAAGAACGCTAAATTAAATACTCAAACCAGTACTAAACAATAGGTTCTGCAGTCAGAAACTGCAGTACAAGGAAGGAAACCAGAGCTGGTTGTTCAAGGCTACCCAGAGTCAGCACCAGAGCCAACAGCAGGCACACAAATCAGCCTCCTTCTGACAGCCTACCAGCCCCAATGCCTCCCCTAGGAGAGGGGAGGGTTAGGGTTCATAGGTTTCATTGTCGTCATCTCTCATGGCAGACCTCAGAACAGCTCACACAGAGGAAGAAAGAAAGGTCCAGAATCCAAGCCCTCTCAAGTACCAGCTGCCCCAAATACAGAAACACTGCAGAACCACTGGGCCAGTGGCACACATTAGGCACCAGGCATTGGGGCACTACAATGCCCATAAGAGCACACTTAGATCCCAGTGTGACTCAGTAATTCCACAGCCAGTATTCCCCATGCAGCTCATGGACCTGGATTTCTATCAGGGAAACCAAGGCACACAATAGTAGCAGTCCCCCCACAGACATGCAGCACGTGAATGCCCAAAGAAGTGGTGAACGCTTCATCCCTAGTAGTGTTCAAGGCCAGGCTGGACAGAGCCTTGGGTGCCATGGTTTAGCGCGAGGTGTCCCTGCCCATGGCAGGGGGTTGGAACTGGATGATCTTGAGGTCCTTTCCAGCCCAAACCATTCTGTGATTCTATGATGTGCAGAGCTTACATTATTAAAGAGGCCTCTGGAGTCCTTCTTCAGCCCACCAGGCCACAGCTGCCAACACACACAAGGACATTCCTGCCACATCACATCATATCACCTCTGCAGTCAGCACCTTGCTTCGATTACAGCACATTGAGCAGCTTAGCTTCAGGAAGTCCTGCCCCTGAATCAGAGCATGGGGACAACTTCAACCAGCTCAGCGTCTTCAGAAAGCCTTTACTCCATGTTCCAGAGCAAAACTAGAAATGTATAACTGGTTAAGTCTTACAAGAGCAGAGACTAGATAGCAAGAAATGTCAGGTTCAGGTATCTACAGCACCACTGCCTGTATGTTACTGAAGGGGTTTTATTTCAGATTTGGAATACGTGCTCTTCAGAGTCTGATCTCAGCAGCAAAGGTGAATTATTCCTGAAGTTATTTTAACTCACTCCTGTGCACTGTATATGGTTCTATCTCTTTTATTATAACTTTTGAGAGAAGCCAAGCTGAATACCTGCCCAGGTGCAGAATGGAAAAATCCTTAGAGTATGTTTTAGGATAGCTTAAGCATTTTTCCGTTCTGCACCTGAGCATGTATTTACATGATGGATTCATTACATCTCACTGAGTGAAGGATGGCACATTTTAAGAACACTTATAAATATGTATTCACCTGATCGACTGGAAGAGCTAATGTATGTTTAAAAAGGTCCCTAATTATGAATTTACAAGTTCTTTCCAATTTATCCCTAAGGGATGGGAGAAGATTTGAGCATCTGGGGCTACAGGGGGATTATACACAGGATTACAGATGCTTCTGAACCCAGTAGGAAGGTTCACATGCATACAATGGATAAAAAAAAAACATTTGTGAGACTGTTTCCTCTCTTCCCCCAGCATCTCTGAGCAAGGCCACCTTTTCTTAGCAAAGACACTAACAGAACCACAGCCCAGCTCTCCTTCTCAGCAAGCCACACAATTAGAGCATTGCCATACTTGCAGGCCTTCTCTTCCTCATTTGTTGTAATCAGAGATGCTGCTGCTGGCAGGGGATAGCACGCTGACAGCAGAGAGCAAGGGAAAAAAGCCAGAGTCGCACACAAAGCATTCCAAGTTTCTCCCATCCCTTCTCTTCCCCTTTTCAAAGGGGATTCTGGCCCAATAGTCTCAGCTCTGTGACTCCAAGGGCAGTTTCCAAGTTCTGCTCCTGCTTCTTTCCAAGTACTTCTCCCATATTTCACAGGCAACTCAACCCAAGGCAGAGCAAGCAGGTCAATGCCAGGGGAAAGCTCCAGAGTTGCACAACATGACCAAAAGGGACTTATTCTTTCAGAACAGAAACTGCTCAGGCCATTCCTCTCCCCCTTTTCCTTCTTGGGGCACATTCACCTATCACAGAATCAGACTGGTTTGCATAGGAAAGGATCTTAAGACCATTCAGTTCCAGCCCTGGAACAGCATGGTCAGTGAACACCTTCCCTGAACAGCCCTGGGCAGGGCCTCCTTCCACTAGAGCAGCTTGCTCCAAGCCCCATCCAACCTGGCCTTGAACACTGCCAGGGATGGGGCAGCCACAGCTTCTCTGGGCACCCTGTGCCAGCGCCTCAGCACCCTCACAAGGAAGAGCTTCTGCCTTAGATCTAACCTGAACTTCCCCTGTTTCAATTTGAACCCATCACCCCTTCTCCTATCACAACAGTCCCTGATGAAGAGTCCCTCTCCAGCATCCTTGTAGCCCCCTTCAGACACTGGAAGCTGCTCCGAGGTCTCCACGCAGCTTCTCTTGTCCAGGCTGAACAGCACCAACGTTCTCAGCCTGCCTCCATATGGCAGGTGCTCCAGCCCCTGCTCATCCTCATAGCCTCCTCTGGACTCACTCCACCAGCTCCATGTCCATCTATTTTCCTCTCCTCCAGGAGGTGGGGAAGCAACACCCAGGATATGCAGCAACTCTACCTCCTAGCATGCTCCCTGCTCCCTGCAGTGAGACCCTCGGCTTGCACAGGAGAGCTGGACCCTGAGGATCAACCAGTTTCAGATTCCTGTAGGAATTACATTCCCCCTCCTTCTGATTTGTGCTTTCTATTTGTGCATCTCAGTCAAACCCAGATTTTCTTTCCTTCCAAATTTCCTGGAGATGCTGCAGCTTCTAATTAACCGGAAAAGGCTTTTTTATTCCTCACAACTCTCCAGTTGTGAATAATGACACCAGCTCATAAATGAAAATTGTCTTTCTATTTAAATTCTGTAATTTAGGGTGGGTAAATGGGGAGAAAAGCAAGCACAGAGCGGAGGCCCTTGGGTCATTTGCAACTTATTAATTTCAAGCAGAGCTCTTAGCTTGCTTATTAACACTGAGGATACTGCAATGGAATTTAATGGCCAGGATATTAATTACCTTGCAGACTTGCATATATAGAAAATGCTTTATTTTCATGTTACAAAGCAGTAATAGCAAGGGGATCGCTCACCAATCTCAGCTCTGGTCATAGCAACAACCACATGGGGGATGCTCTAAACCCTGAGCCTAGCACTATGCCTAAGCAGGGCACCCTGTGCCAGTGAACTGCCTCTGAACAGCTGGATCCTACCACCTCTTCCCAAAATGAGACAGCCTGGAAGAAACCCACAGCTCCCCACTTCACAGCTGAAGCTGGTATGCACATAAAACCACACTGGGTATGCCTATGACAGTGTCATCTGCCTCTGCTGATGGAATCACTCTGCACACAACACTGCAGATGTGCAAGCTGCGTCGGTACAGAAACAGGACAAAACTAAGTGGCTGCCTCCCACCCCAGGACACCAAGGAGGGAGCCCTCAGGGGACACAGCCACTGCTGCATCTTCCATCCACACCAGCTCCAGTCAGAGCCCTGCAGTTACTAGGTGCTCGCATGGGTGAGCATTAACAGCCACAGGAGCACAGCAGAGCATTTAAATGCCTGTGTACTTTGGATACAACCTACTCCCATCAATTTTAACACAGTCATAAGACACATAAATGGGCCTTTCACCAATGCTTAAGAGGAGCCACCAGTCTCTGCCCCACACGTCATTGACTCATTAAGCTCAAATCTGATGGCTGTATGCACAACGCAGGTCAGCCAATTGACTGTAAATGGAAGCAAATAAAATGCAACAGCACTTTACCAAGCCCACTGCTCAGTGCTCTGCAGTAATAGCAAAGCTATCACATGGCTTGTCCTGGTGTTTTCCTCTTCAGGAAGGATTTCACCTGTTTGGGGATTCAATACAAGAACAACAGGAACTTACGTGTCTGTTAAAGCAATGTGACCCCTTGCAAACCACGTTGCTGCTGTCAAGTGACCACTTTCATGGCTGTGCTCACCCTAAAAAGCTCTTCACCCTCCCACACAGTCATCAAATGAACTCATAAACTAAAGTAGAATTCCCCAACAGAGCTCAATGGGGGAAACTGGAGTATAAAATCATTTATATATACAACCAAAGCACTGGGAAACAAATGCAGTCTCACTGCTAAACCAGCAGCTATTAGCACAAGTGGAGGTGTTCAGAGGTGCCCCCAAACCTAAACACAGTCACTCCTCTTCACCCATTGAAAGATTGAAAGCCTATTTGCTCAGTAATACAATGCATGTTGTTCATAAAGCACCTCTTAAAAGATAGAGAGACAGATACCATCCCAAATGCATGCATCTGACACACAACCTGGGGCTATCAGCAACGGAGCAGGGCACAACGTGGAGATTGCAGGACTGCAAGGCAAGCTATTCCCAAAGGGGGATGCATTAAAAGCATGATGCTCAAGGTAAAGGTAAAACACCACAAGTGAAGCCAGCAGAGAAACCATCTGCCTGTGCCAAGGTCTTTGTCTAAACAAGCTCTGTTGAGGGACCAGAGGGGACACCAAACACCACACACCACGTATGCTCACTCCAGGCTGCAGCAGAACCATTGCAGCATGAAAAAGTGGCTGAAGATTCATGAACAGAGGAGAAATAGGGAAAAAAAGGAACAAGCCCAAACCCAGAGAGGAACCTACAGCTTTGTGCTGGCCTGAACCATACATTAGGAGTGTAATGGCAAGGCCAGGTCTCCTCCCAGGGACTGAAACAGGGAAGGGAGAAGAGGAGACAAAGCAGCAACATGCCCAACATGAGCTGGGACAACAGCAAGAAAACCTAGAGTCACAGCACAGGGAATGGCTTCTGGAGCAGTAAAATGAATGCAGAGAGGACAATTACAGGTTAAGGTTATGTTTCACTCCCCTTCCCCCCTTTTCTTTCTTTAGTTTTCAAACCCTGCTAATTCCCTCCTTCCCTTTTAAAATACAAACCCATTCTCTCATATGCTCGGCTCTTCAAAGAAGTTAAAGGATCTGGCATTTTCTCTCCCCTTTGTACCTTCTTCAGATGCATATATTGAATATGGAGGAGCACTCCTTTTATGTTCCCAGCTCAAAAGGATCAAAACAAGGATCTGGGGATGGGTGTCTGGATTGTTACTAGGGCAGAAACCCAAAAGCAGTGATATTTATCTCATCCCGCCTCTCTCAGATGCTCCACAGTTCCTTCAGCCCAGTTCATCTGTCCTATCTCCACTACTTCACTGCAGATGGGGACAGGAATCCTGACTGACGTGGTCAGTTATTTCTCCTCCTCCATCATTTTTCCTCAAGTGAAAACATAATTTCAACTAAGCTAAAGTCTTGGAGTTGAGAGAAGGTTTTATTTTTAACTAAAACCCTATACATTTGCTAGAGGAAGGAGGGGATGTGGAGAAAAACCAACGTTGTTCCAGGTAAAAATGCATTCTGATTGTTACAGCTCCAAAGAAACCGAAGTTCCTTGTCCCACCTTAGTCTAGTGTCTCTGCCTATACCTTGATCTCTGCAAACTCCTTTTCTCCAGCTTCCCTAAGACCTGCCCCTCTCAGGCCCTGGCTCACACCAGCTCATACTTGTGTTCAGGAGATGGGGACAGGTCTGGGGACCAAGGGAAAACCACGCCACACAGCACTGCCTTCCTCCTCCTCCCCTCGGTCGCTGGGAATTGAGGTGGCTATTACCTTAATGAACCTCTAGGCAGAGGTTCCCCAAGCAATGCCAGCCCCATGGTCAAAGTGCTTGCTGCATTAAAAACAACCAAAGCAAGGCCATGTGGCTGAGCCTTCCCCAGTTCTAATGGCTGTTCACAGGGCATTCCAGGAGCCTCTTGTTTTGTGACAGCTGGAATTATGGGCAGTTCTACTAAAAGGACCTTTTTATGGTGGAGATAGATGCTCTCTTCTGGTTTAATGGCTTTTCCAGCAAAGCTTTTGATGCATTCTTGTTACAGTAATGCTTTAATGCAGAAAACATTCATATGATTAGGATAAAGTCTTCAAGATCTCTTCTTTATGGAGCGGGTTTTTTTCCTTTCAATGCTGTTTTTCAACTCACACAGCAGGACCAGCTTTAAAAACCTGCTTTGTACAGACCAAACTGGACTCAGGCCATCCTTGAACATAAAATACCTCCTTCCTAGTCACTGGGTCAGTTTACACGTGGTATAAACATGCATCACCCTCCTTCATAATCCAGGCCAAGTCACAGAGGAGTATCTGCATTCAAGAGGTGCCAGCTCAGAATATTATTCAGTTTCCACACACAGCAACGTGTACATTGCTCTGACAGAGGGGTGAGTGAGCACAGAGCCCCTTGCTCCTTCACACAGCCAGGGCTCTGTCCCCTCCAGCTCTGAGCAGAGGACAAGGGTAACCACCACCTCATCACATACTAGTTATCTGCCCAGACCCCCATATCTGCCAGCCCCACCTACATGCACCCCTCGCCTCTAGCTGGGCATGGCTGTGACAAACAGCACATTTTAGGTGCTAGCAAAGAAGGAAAAGCCTGTATAGCCTATATAACCAGTGAGCAGTCAATTCCCAATCCCAGGGAGCAGGTTTAAAGTAGACTGTAGCTCTAGATCAGACAGCTTTTGTGAGCTGAATCGGTTAACCACAAATTCTTTGCAATCCTGTCAGTGCTAAAGAGCATGACTAGATCAGAAACACTGTTTTCAAACCCAGGGACTTCACTGCACAGCTAATAGGAGGGGATAAGGACTGGCCATCCCCACTGACCACAAAGCACGCTTGGAAAATGGCCCCTGCAAGAAGAGTGGTTTCCTTCAACACTAACATGAACATAAGCATGGAGTGGCTTGTGCTTGGTGGCCATGCAAAGCCACCAGAAAGCCTGGGCTATAGCTCCCTCAGGCTATGCCCTGTCAGGTACAGGCTGCCGGTCTGGTTGCAGTGGGGCAGGCGAAAGACAAGCTAAACATCACCTCTGGTTGTCTCCAGTCTCAGCAAGCTGAGAGCAGGCAGCTTGCTCTGCCTGTACACAAGAGCTCATCACTGTCAGCCCAAGTGCAGTCTGTATTTGATGGTGCAAGACTGAACAGCCAAAATGAAAGAGCTGCCTTTGCCAGCTCAGACCAAATCACACCACAATGAGCCTTGACATGAGGAGGGCTCCACAGCATCACCTTCTCTTTGGTCCTGGCCTCCTGTTGGAGCCAACAACTGCATCCTATCTGGTCCTCACCACTAGACGCAGTGTAAAGGTCTTGCCCTTCAACAGCCCCACACTGTAAGAGATAGAGTTATGTTTCTGGATTATTACTTTCTTCCTTCACCTATGGTGACATGGTTTAGAGGTGGTCTTGGCAGTCCTGAGGTAGGGTTAGACTCGATGCTCTTAAAGGTTTTTTCCAACATAGCTGATTCTATAAAACAGATGCAGTGAAAAGAAGCAAGCAGCTTTTCACTTAAAGAGGCTTGGAAGATGCTTTCAACTCACTGCTATAGCAAGCTAAAAATAACCTGAAGGAATGAGGTAACTTCAATCAACTCTGAGATTCAAAAGTTTATCTTTAAAACCCCCTAAACCCCAAACCCAGCTCCTCACAGTGCAGAAGAGGACAGGATGCGTTTGTACCATCCTCAGCCTGGTCCTTGAAAGTGCTCCCAGGTCAGACCTCATGTCACTGGCTACCTTCTCCTCAGCATGTTAGTCCAACCCGCAGCCTCAAGAGCCCTGAATTAGCAGAAATACCTCCTTCACTGAACAGCAACAGAGAACACATAAATCTTTCTGAAGTTTCAGCCAGTCTTTACATTGAGTCCCAGCATCACCTGGCTGTGCCAGCCAAATGGAACTCCAGTGAGCAGCAGAGCTGAAACTCATCCAGTCCCAGGGGAGGGAGTCCCCAGCAGCCCTGCACAGGCAGCTCAGGAGTATTTCCCACTCCCTGGAAGAGGAAGAGAAAGACAAAAGGGTGCTCAGCAAGCGTGGCTCATCCTGCGAGTGCAAGCAGGGATCCTGCTTCAGACAGCAGAGGCTCATTAAAGCACAGAAACAGGCTGTCTCAGAGGGCAGATTTATTCCTAATGGGAAAAGCAAGGAAAACCCTTGCCTCCTCATTTCACACTGATGAGGATGTGAATGAATTTTATATTGGCTTGCAATAATATTTCATTTGGAGATGACTGCCAGCAGAGGGGGTCATGGGTTTTCTATTTGCCCTGCTGAGAAGAAAGGGCTCTAGTGAAAGGCAGAAAGCTGGCAGCAACCCACAGTCAGCAACTGCTGCTCCAGGCCCAGGAGGAGCTGGCAGCATCTCAGCCCCATTAGAGAGAGGGAGAGACCCCTGTTCTCACAGCAGCCAAGAGAACGGGGCACAGAGGTGGGCTGGAGAGTGGATGCTGACAGAGCCTCACACAAGCAGCCCCAAGACAGGGAAAATGCCACTCTGATGGAGACAAGTGACATCTCACTACCCAGATGACATAAGGACAGCACATGTCTTTGCAGGGAGGGAGAAGCTCAATGGCTTGTGTCCACTTCGCACGGATGGGAGATGAAGAAGCACAGTTTCCTGGACATTCCTGTACTCCACAGCGTGCTGAAGTCTCAGATTTCCATGGACTTCAGTGGCTTGGCAGGGGGCCCACCACTGCAGCAGTCCAGCTACTAACCCTAACCAGAACGCAGAACTGCATTCTCCATCCAAGTGCAAAGCATCACACGCCTGAATGGCCTTTGCACCAGCACCAAGATTCAGCTGGAGGGGTCAAAACCACCAGACAGGACACTGGCTGCATGGAGTGAATACACTAAAAACGTACCAACTAGCAGATGAGACAAGCAGTGTGGCTGTGCTTCTGAAGGGCAGAGCATCCTGATGTGCAGGGCCTGTACAGCTCCCTGGCAGGAAGCTGTGGTTACAGTGTTCATTATGTGCTGCCAAACATCATTAAGCTCCCAGCATGACAGGGGCACGTGAGTACAGAGCCAGCAGCACCATCTCGAGCTGGTGCTCACTCTTCCCTTCCCCATCACTGTTCAGCTCCCTGGGCCTGCAGCCACGAACACCAGTGTTGTGTAGGGCTTTCCCCCCAAGACATGATCTGATGAGAGGGCACTGCAGGAACAAGCCAAACAGGGTTCCCCAGGTTAATGGGAAATCTGTCACTTGAAATGTCACCAGTGATGTTGCAATGATTAAATCCCAGTCTGAAGTCCCTAGTCCATTTCTCATCGACTAAATCAAGTGCTTTATATTGACGGGACTTCTGTAAAATGTGCCAAGGCACAGAGAAATCAATTCATTATTAGACTAGCCAGTCCACAGAGATAAATTTTAAAGGGTTTCCTAATAAAAAAAAATCCAAAAAATCTCATGTGTTTCCAGCCATAATTCAACCATCCCCTTCACACCTTACTCTCACCCTCAAAGGTCTGATGGGTGCTATTGGCTGACAGGCACTGAGGAAACACGTTTGGGTCAGCTCCATTCCCATCATGTTGCTCATTGCCTGCCAGGGCTCTGCTCTCCACATCCTCACTGCAGCCAGTGCCCTTGGGCAAAAGAGGCAAAGTCTCTTCCCAAGCAACAGCACCCCAGGGAGCTTGCAGCCTCCATTGGGAGAGTCAGACCTCGGCTTGAAGAAGGGGCTGAGAGGAGAGAAACCCACCGTGGCACCATGGAACAGGCTTACTTGGCCCTGGGGCGGTTTGGCAGCACTGGAAAGCATTCTGCTGATAAAGAGGGAAAGAACCAAGACAAAACAAGCTCTACAACTCAACAGCCTAAGCTGACCAAATAGCCAGTTTTCTTAGACACCTCATTTGTTTAGTACATTGCGGTGTACTAAACATACATAGACATAGACACCTTATTTGTTTATATATATACATAGACAATATATATATACATAGACACCTTGTTTAGTACATTGCGGTGCAATGACTGGATGCTCTAAGCCCCTGCATCATCTGCCAAAGCTCGTAAGTACCCAAAGCCATCTCTAAACCAACACCCATCTCTACAAGTGGGATCATCAAAATTTAAGGGAGAAGGCTGCATGGAGACTGCAGAACAGCTTCAAGTATCTGAAGGGGGCCTGTAAGGGTGCTGGAGAGGGACTCTTCATCAGGGACTGTAGCGATAGGACAAGGGGTAATGGGTTCAAACTGAAAGAGGGGAAGTTCACAGTTGAATATAAGGAACACGTTCTCCCCTGTGAGGGTGCTGAGGCACTGGCACAGGTTGCCCAGAAAAGCTGTGGCTGCCCAATCCCTGGCAGTGTTCAAGGCCAGGTTGGACGAGGCTTGGAGCATCCTGGTCCACTGGAAGCCATCCCTGCCCATGGCAGGGGGTTGGAACTGGATGAGCTTTAAGGTCCCTTCCAACCCAAACCAGTCTGGGATTCTATTTTTGGAGTGTGGGGGCTGAACTGACCGGGCAGGCATTTCTCACACTAAACAGGACAGCAAAGCAAATCCTACAGGGGACAAGAAAAAACAAGACAAAAACAGAGAAAAAAACCACCCCAAAAGAAGCAACATCCCTCAGCTGCAGACTGCAAAAGCATGAGGGTAACAGCTATTCAGCTGTGCAAAGTGCCCAGCTGTAGCCCCGGCCCCACCTGGTTTGGGTTTTTCCTAATAAAAAACAAACTAGTGCTATCCACCACACTGTGATAGCAAAATCAATTCCTTTGCACCAAATTACCTCTATTTAAATAGATTTATTTTACGGCGATTGCCAAAGAAATGTATCTTTTATTGGCAGCCAAGCAAAGCTCTTTGCTCCTTTTAAAAGGCAGGGAAGCTTTTCACAATGTGTTACCAGCAGGGAAGATGTTGAGGAGCTCTATTTTCAACTTAGTGCTCTCAGTAATAGGACTGCTTATGCAGCTTCAAAGGAGCAAGAGTTTTTACAGTTAAAAGGTACAAGGAGCTTTGGAACATCAAACAGCCACCCCAACCAGCACACAGCCTGCTGAACGGAGCCAAGGCTACTCCTTGCTTTCCCAACCTCTCTGGGAACACTGAGTCTTGGGGAAAATGAGCCTGAAGCAAGTGTGCATCTGCAGCACCGTCAGGGACACCGCCTACTGCCTCTGTGTCAGGCATGGTTACAACTCACCTTCTTACAGCTCACCTTCTGGGGTCAGAGTAAGGAGCTTAAGCATTTCAATTTATCCAGCTCACCTGGCAGTGTCCCCTCATGCCCTTCCCTGCTTTCCCAGTCACAGGAAGATGCAAGAGATGCTGCTTGGCAGGGACACAGCCATATAACCTCCTGAGCCAGCCTGAGGGATTGTTATTGGATCTCTGTACCATTAACTGCTTGTTAATGGGGGGAAGGAGCATTTGCAGGAATAACCTCTATTCGTCATTTGATGCTCAGTTGAAGGCAGAGCCAGGAGTGCTCAGCAGGGCTCCAGAGACTTTCTTTTGGCAGGATCTAACCAGGCAGGACTTAATTCCTCCACCTAATACCTACTGATGGTCTAACACCCCTCCCCACTGCACCAGGGTGGTGGGAGATCCATGGAGGGCCCGCACAGCCCATCAGCACAGACACTCTTGCCCCTGGACAAATGCTGACCCAGAGACTCAGCAATACTCTCTGGCATCAGCAGGGCAGCAGAGAGGAGAGCAGAGGGGAAATTAACCTTGACAGGGGAGGACAAGGCCAACGTTTAATGGGCCTCCTCCCTAGAGCCTGCAGGAGACATGCAGACGAGCCATTTCCTCCAGCAGGATGCATACCACTGTGTCTCCCAATTAATCTCCAATTAAACACGACATAGAGGAATTAGAGAGCATAATTAAGAAAAATGCTAGGACACAAATTCAGCTAGGGCCACGTCAGGAGGACTTTGGTATCCAGAAACAAACCTGTCTGACATCATCCAGCTGGAAAACGATGCTTTCTGAAACACTGGCCACAAGTACTGAGCACTCAGCCACCCTGCTCCTCCCTGCACTGAGCAACAAGGCAAATCCCTCCCCATCAGCACAGGAGGCTGTCTCCTCAGTGAGGGCACAGAAGCTCAACCCAGACCCCAGGACAAGGGAGGAGTCCCAGGGAACAGCACCAGAGCAAGTCACTCCTGGTTTAGGTGCTACTGCTCACATCTCAAAGACCCTATTCCAACCCATGTTCAGCACAAAGTGCTGTGCAAGCTCCTTGCTTCAAGCAGCTCACAGGGTGAGCTGACATCAGGAGGCAGAGAGCTTGTTCAGACAGCTCACCCATCCTACAGCCTCAGCCAGCACAGACAGGGCCTTGCTGATCTGCACAAGGGAGGTAAGACCACAGAGCCCCCCGAGCTGAACCACAGGCTTGCAGAGCCACCTCACCCCATAGCATCTATTAGCCACTGCCTGGGTATCAGGACATCAGATGAGACAGCCCGAGCAGTGTAGACATGCAGGCAAGGGAGCACAGTTTGATGAGGGTCACCCTCAGAGCATCTAGGATTTAAGGTGGGCAATGTGAGTGTACGGCCTGGCCAGATCAAGCTTACTTCACAGAGATGGCGAGGAACATCCAAGCAAGGTTTTTCCAGCCCTATAAAACAGCGACTTCCAAACCATGCCCTTGATCACCTGGGCTGAGAAGGTGGTGGGGAAATACTGTGTCCAGGAACAGCATCCCAAGAAGAAACACCAAACAGGTCTACCCCTTCCAACACTGACACCTGCCAGGGAAATTCACTGGCAGCAGCAGGCAATAACTCAGCCCAGCAAATAGGAGCAATCTCATTCTGCTGATCTCAGGCTGGGCAAAGCAGAAAAATCAATGAGGTGCTCTGGATTTGTGTCAGGGTCAGGGAAAGCAAAGCCAAACCCAGGGGATTCTTTTGCTGTTTGCTCTGATCAAGCTGAGAGCATGCTCAGTTTCTATTCCTCCAACAAGCCTGGAGATTGAAATCCCCTTTTGTATCCTCCAAATTCCTTCTCTTGCTCTTTCTAGGACCTGCCACTGTCTTTGGCCTTTTGTGAATTTCCTTAACAAGTCTTCGCTTCAGCCCAGAAGAGCTGCTCTTCAACTGGATAATAAAGGGGCAAATTGTAGGGCCCATGGGTCCCAGCAGCTCACAGGGCAGCTGAGGAAAGGCACAGAGCACTCAATTGGCAGATAAAGAACTAATCTGAACAGAAAATTGCTTTTCCATAATACTGTGCGCTCTGCAAAAGGAAAGAGGCTGGACAGGGCTCAGATCACACACACACTGATTCTGGTGGCCAGGCAAACAGAACAGCACAAGCACTGACGTGTGAGCTCAGCCCCCTGGACTAACAGCAGAGAGCAAAACCCAATCCAGGCAAGGGGGTCCACAGGGGCCTGGGACCTTCCCAGTGGAGCAGAGCACTGGGCTGTCTTCTCCAGCACCGACAGAGGACAGAAAACAGAGCAAAAGAAAGAGGAGTTAGAAATAGGCAATGCAAGGACAGTCTCTCAGTGAGGACATTTCATCCTGACCTCATTAAAGCAGAAGGCTGATTTATACCCCACACAGTGTATTCTTTCCAACACTTCTATTTTACAGCATTTGCTCTCAGGACTCCAACCACACATCCACACTCATGCCCCCACACCGTAAGGGCTGTTACGCACCTCAGAACTGCCATGATGTATTTTGGTAGCAAGTGGCACAGGGTAATTTGTCCTTTGACATTGACCTAAGGAAGCAGGGGAGTGAGAGAAGTATTTACTTCTTGTCACAGTTGAATCAGCAACAGCAGCTGTGGGATTACACAGCCTGGTGCCCTTCCCACCCTGAATACTGGGTCAGGTCCCTCGGTCCTGCAAGCAAACAGTTGAACCATAGGCCTGATGATTAACATGCAAGAGAGAGGAGAGAATTCGGGCTCATTTTCAACTTGTCAGGGAGCACCAAATAAATTACAGAATAAAGTCCCAGAGTGACAGAATAATGAGCAATTCATTTGAAATGTAAAATAAATAGGTAAATCTCTAGTGAGCTGGGAGAATAAATGGCATTCAGCTGACATTTAGCAATTAAATTAAACAGTAATGACCTCATGAATAATGGGCTACAGGATTGAATTTGGAGGGCAGTATTTTCTTAAGTGAGGGGCAAAGGGACAAAATGTCCAGTAAGAAAGAGGCAAGGCACACTTTGCACAGATTCCCCACTTGCAAATTGCTGCACAGCCCTGAGGACATGGACCCCCTCTGCAAGGGCTAACCATAGCCCTGGTGCTCCCAAGCACCTTAGACAAGGTCTTCAAGCAAGAGCTGGTACCTCTGACCCAGGCACAGAGTAGCCAAGGGGTGACCAAAGGGGACTCCTCCTAGCAGGCAGCTGCAGCATTAGTCAGAGCCCAAGCAGGAGCAAGCACAGGTCCTACTGCTCAATTTGGGCTGGGGAAAAAGAAGTGAAACACAATGAAAAGAAGTAACTGGGGCATGCAGCAGAGCATCCTTCCTAGCAAAACCACTTCCTGTGCTCAGACACAAAACCTTGACCTGTTTTGTGCTCCAGCCCTCCCTGGGCACATGTCCTCCTCTCCCACGTCAAGGCACATCAATGCAGGGCCTGGTTTTCTAGTGTTCCCCTCCCTTGCCTGCTGGTATTATGTTGGTATTATTAAAGGATTATGTTATCAGGGCTTCTAGGCTAATGACAGCTGCTGTTTCTTGACCCGCAGTTCTGAGCTTGTTCTTTTACTTATCAGCCACAGACAGAGCTGTCACTAACCCTTGCTGTTACTACGAGCTCAATCCACCGGTGTCCCCGGATGCCTTCCCCAATGCAGTGCTGGCCAGGCTCTTCTCTAAAAAGCAGGATCCCTGAGGCTATGGGGTCAATCTCCCCTTTGGCAGCCTGGGGAAGCAGTTCATTCAGGGAGTTCATTTCTTTGTTTGCTTTAGCAGAGTAATTGACCAAGGAAGGTGTGAAAAGTGAGATTTCATCTTGGCTCAAGTCCAGAAACCCCTGGCTGGTATCGAACACCACAGACCCAAAGCCTTTGTTTCAAAACGTACCTAAGCATTTCAGAAAAACCCAAACACAGACACTCAAAACATTCCTCTTCCTGCCTCACTTCACCCCCAGTCACCAACTTGGACTCAAAAAAGGGTTTTCTCCTGCCTCCTCAGGCTTAGTAGCAGGGAGGAGGTACGTCCTATGTAAGGACAGTTAAGCAATGCTTAGCACAGCAAAGCTACCTTCCTCCTCCTGCACAAACCCCCTACTGCTCACACCACCAGAACGGTGAAGACACCAAGGCAGCAGGGAACCCCAAACCCAGAGCCCCTTTTGTTGTGGGACATTCCTGTTGAGGGACAGAAGCCATTCCAAAACGGGGAAAGGAGAACAATTAACTCATCACGACAGTATCCAGAGTGTAAGTATTGCCATAGCAATGCTTCACTTGAAATATGCAGCACAAAACGTAGATGATATGGTTAAGAACTGTTCCCTTTGCTAATGCAGAGCAAACTTGTTGGTCTAATAACTTTTTTCCCCTCCTGCAAATCAAAGCTAAGTAGAAGTGTTGCCACAGGCCAATAGATTGAGAGCTGGGAAATAAATCAAGATCTGCAGAGATATAAAACCTAATAATTCTATTAAGAGCAAGTTAAGACAATTAAATATTGGTGAGACATCAAAAAGCTAAGTAGCCTGAAGAAGTTGGTTTTATAAATGAACCCATTCATTTCAATCTGTGCCTTCATAAATTGCTTTCCGTTCCTGCTACACGTCTCAAGCCCCAGGTGCCTCTTGCCAAGAGGCAAACAGCCCCATGCTCTGCTAAGCGAGCCACCTGGGAGCAGCGTTCCTCTCAATTACTCTTCACCTTGTATCAGTAAGTAGCAAGCCCCGCATGTGCAGCTATAGGAGTTTGTCAAGGCACAGATAACTCAGCATTTCTGGTTCTCCTTCAGAATCAGTCACAACACTCTGCTGGCCTGTATTACCATTCTCCATGCAGCTCTCCTCTTGACCGTAGCCTCTTCACACTGTAAAGCTCCTACCTATAAACCAGGGAATTGTATTACTTCACAGGGATGTGACAAAAGACAGGCAATTAAGGCTTGTAAAAGTACTGGGACTTCAACGTGGAAGATGCTTTTCAGAGAGGTCAAGGATTGCCACGAGAAATACTGAGTTTGATTAGCGAAACCATCAGTCCTGGGACATGGGTGCCCTATTTGCCCTAAATATCAGCAGGGGGCTGATCCAGCCCTGGTTAACTACCATTTAGATGGAGTTTACATACATGTATAAGAGGAAACTGGGCCTTGTGGTGCATGGCTGGTGCTTTTAACAACGTGACATCCCCTTAGATGCACACCAGGCAGGAAGCATTTGTGAGGCTGACTGAACTCAGGATGTTTCCAGCTTTTACATCGAGGCAATCCACCTTGTCCCACAGGATCACAGCCCAGCTCTGCCCCAGCCACCCTCTTGGGGAGCATGAAAAGGCATCCCCTCGTGTACCCACCTCACTCACAGCCCCTGAGCTGCCTGGAACTGGAGATCAGCTCTTCCAGTTCAGGTTCAGACCACTGCCACTGGTGTGGAGTAAGCAGCTGCAAACCCACTTCCTCCTGCAACCACAATGCCTTCATCATAACCAAAGGCAGCTTCATTAGCCCTCAAAACAGAGAGCATTCCTCTCCTGGCACACTAGAACCAAAGCTATTGCTAGCAGAAGAGAAAGTAACTCACAAGAGCAGCGCCAGTCATAAGGAAGCTGAAAAGGATTTAACTACACAGCTCTCTATAATGCAAAATCCCCGCAATATACTTGTTGTAAAGCCTGGAACAGCCATGCAGCTGATCCTCACCAATCTCCTGCTCTGGGTAATGCTACAAGTGTTGCCTTGCAGGTCTCCCAGTAAATCTATTGCAAGCTAAACCCTCAGCCACAGTGCACTGGAAAATAAAACAGTAAGAAAATCATATGGCTAAATCCCTATACATCATCTGATGCTTCTGCTGGGAGACCAGCAAGTTTCTGCTGACACAGTTTGTTCTAATTCACAACTGCTTGGGAGAATAGGACAAGTAAGACAGATGAACAATGGGACATAACTCACCTTCTCCTAACCTCTCTCTCTCCCTCCACTTCCCTCCCGCTGCTCTTTCTTCAGCCTCCTTCTCTCTGCATGGCTAGCTGTATCCTCCTCTCCTCTCTTTCCAGGTCTGTAGGTTTATCTGCACAGCCTCAGAGATTAAGAGGCTTGACAAAGACCATCTCTCATCAAGATGAAAAAAAAACCAAACACCTTTATCCAGCCAGCAGAATGAACCTGATGAAAAGCAAAGCCATTAGGAAACATCTGGACTCAGATCTACTCCTTTCCGAGAGGCAATTCCAGGAGTGAGCCTGGGGTTTCCCTATGCATCCTTCCCAGCAGCATCACCATCTTCTACCTGGGCAGAGAGCCTACAAGCCACAGCCAAGGGGTAAGTAGTTAAAGATGCCCTAGGACTTCCAGCATGCACTGGATTTGCTGGGGTTGCAGATCACAGCAGAGACACAGAGCTTTTAAGACAGCCATGGCCTTGGCAAATGCCCAGCAGAGTACCACACATTCACAAAGGTTAAGAGCAGGCAATGCTTTCAAAAGCCTTTCTGCCAAAATGTCAGCAAATTCTGCATCACTACCAGCCTCAACAGCAGATAATAATCCTGATGAAATAAAGAGGCTGGTACATCTGAACCAACATCTAACAAAAAAAGGGCAAATTTAATTGGAAATGTTGCCTGCAATTTAAATGTCAAAGGAGAAATCATTCCTGTGTTTTCTGCTGGTTCACAACCACAGGTACTACTCAACCCCCTGCAAAACCCCGAGACACCCTAGGAAGGATGCACACCCATGAAGGAAGCTGGGCAGCAGCAGAGCCAGCTCTGCAGCAACTCACACAGCAGCCACTGCCAGCCAAGTCCCTTTCCCCAGGGACCTGTGCTCTCACATGAACAGGCTGGAGCCAGCAAAGCTCAGGGCTGGGGCACCTCCACTAACATAACCAGGTTCTGCTCCCTAGTGAGGGTAAATCAAAACATTACGTCCCCTTGAAGACATGGCGCATCCTGAGTGGTTTTTATTTGCTTGCCTGCGAGCTGCTGGTGCTCAGACAGATATCCAGCTTAATTTGTTTACAGTGCCACAACCAGAGGCGTATTTCTTTTGTATTGATGACTAAAGTTAAACCTCTTATTTCTTTACTTCCTCTTTTGTGTAAAGAGGATGACACTTGCTACATTAATACACAGAACAAATTCAATTTCATGATCACTCAGAACCACGCTTCCCCTTCCTCCCCCCGTACCACCGTAACACTCCCACCCAGCAACCACAGTGGCAGGGGAATAAGGGCCTTTTGCTCCCACAAGAAAACTTCATTAAGGGTTTGAACACTGGGATCCAGCTCAGACAGATCCTGAACCATGGGCCAGAGGCTTGTGTTGGAAAGCAACACGGCACGGAGATGAATGCCATTGGATTCCCCTGTGATTACCAAGGGCACAGCACTGCATTTGGTTTTGAACTGACTCGCATTCATACTGGCTGAGGGCAGCAGGACTGAAATGCAAATGACAAGTAACTTCAAACACTCTGCTGAATGATCACGTTTGTTCAAGTTAGAAATGAGCTTAAATTACACCACTTTGGAACAGCTCCCACCCCATCTACTGAAGAGAAAAGTTTTGATTAAAGTGAAGATTTGGGTGATTATTTTCATGGTGGAAGGGATTTATTTTTTAGGTTCAATTCCAGAAAACAGAAGTTCCAAAAAAATACAAATGATCATTTGGAGCCAAATCACTTAAAATACATGTGTCTGTCTCCTGTGAAATTCTCTTTCCCCCTTTTGACCCCCTTGAATTTGACCACCTTGCTGGCCCACATTCACCCACACACTGCCTGAAATGCCTTGTGCTCTACTTGAAAACTTCTGCCATGGAAGCTTAATACATGAGAACTATTTCAGCTGCAGAGGTACAGCAATAGAAGTCCGAAAGGCCCCAGGCCAGCAGCAAAAGGGGCTGAGCATACTCACAGTAACACAACATAAAGAGTAAGCTCGCATTCAGACCAGGAATAAAACCTGACTCCTTTAAACGCTATCTGGAGTTGGAGGGGATGGATGAAGATTTTTCTCCAGCCACTAGCCCTGCAGGGAAAAGGCACACTGTTTACATGGAAGCCTGGCTCAGCCTTACATTCCAAATGCTTTTGCTCACTTTCAACAGGTGACAGAGTTTCTCTCCTTTAGAAGAGTGATACTTCAGGAAGAGTCAACCCACCTGACACAGAGCCCAGTAAAGGAGGTGATGTCCTTAAAGGTCTGATTGCAGGCCCCACTTGGCACAGTGTTAGATCTCAGACTGACTGCCTGCCAATAGACAGATGCCAACCTTGACATTTACACCAAAGCTCCTCACAGCACCCAAGTCCTTCTCAGGGGCTGGATTTGCGCAAGAGACAGTGCTTTCAGCAGAGCTCTCACCAGCCCTCTCTCCATGCACTGAAGGGGAAACCACAGAACAAACTTCCCTGTCCTTACCCTCTTCATCTCAGCACTACAAGGAAGGGTCAAAAGCATTCTGATTACACAGAGCATTTGCAAAGCCCAAAGCATTGTTATTACCTCTAATTAAGGTGTTCTCTTCAGCCCATAAGGACACTATTATGTGGTTCTAACCAGTGAAAGTGTTTTTTGAGGAGTCTCTTACCTTACTAAACAAGCACCTTTTATTTGCTGAATTCTCACTTAGCATATCATTCCCTTCCAAAGCCTCGCTGGGACCTTCCAGACCAAAGCAAGGCCCAGTCCAAATGGCATATCAAGATCAGGCACAACCAGCTTTTCCAGCTGTTATAATGCAGGTTTGCATCCTGCACAATTCAGCACAAACTGCACTTGCCTGTGAAGGTTTACATACACATACATTGTCTGTTTAGAGCCCTGAAAGCTACAACCTTGACAGTTCGGCTGCAGTCAGGTTCTCACCTCTGCTACACCAGCACCGTGCTGGTGCCTCCCTAAATTTTAGTGGCAAGCTTCCCAGGTTTGCCCTGGCGTGATGAAGATCAGCCCCTGGTCGTGAAGGGAGATGGAACAGACCCAGGGTTTTTATTTATGAAGCCTCCCACTCCCTGCAAATCACACCTCCTGTCAAGTCACTGCACACTGGAACCAGAATTAACACAGTAAATTATCAGAGGAGGAAAAGTGCTGAAACCTCACCTCATAACATTGCCACAGATTAAGACAATTGAGTACAGAGGATCCAATTAGGAGAAAAGAGAGAAAGGCTCAGAAGAATGACAGCACTCAGGGAAGCAAAGTGGCCTTTTCAAGGGCTGTACTTGCAGGCAGAGCACAGCACCAGCAGGACAGGGAAGCAGTCTCTCTGAAGGTGAGAAGTGGTAGGTTTTGGCTGACCTATATAAGTGGTGAAGGGTCTGAAGGAGGGGAGCTTAAGCCTAGCGAGTGTCATTCCAGTGGTGGAAGCCTGGACACCTCCAAAGCAAGCAGGGGGGTGCTTCACGACTCATTTCCCTGGGGGCAAGATGAGGCCACTCCAGGTCAGAGCCCTGGGCACAGACGTCAAAGCAGCTCATTCCTGGCTCTCCCATCAATCCTCAGGACAGGCTCAAGACAGATGAAGGGCAGAAATATTCTCATGGCACCTCCTTATAGTGACAAACACCATGCAACAGTATCTTGGCAAATGAACAGAGTCTGCCCAGCATCTCGCTTCCCCTGCACAATGAGGTGCACACCTCTGCTCCCGGCCAGTCGCATCCACTTTGAGTATAATCCTTCAAACCAACTGCATCCTTCCCCTTCACAAGGACAGCGGACAGCACAGGGGAGCCCTGATCTCAGCCAGGCTTCTAGAACAAGTAATAACACTATAATCACAAGGCATATTGCTCTAGCAGCAGGTAAACCCCACATTAAAAACCTTCTTGCAGATCCCACTTGCCCAGAACCACACCAGGGGAACACAAGTGCCCTTGAAAAGCTTTTTATCCACCTTGCACTAACACAGCACTGGAAGGCTAGTCCTCACCCAAGATAAAGAGCCCTCTGCTCAGCAGGGCAGCAGAGTGTTTACAGATTAGGGGTCTTTTTTCTTCCTAAAGAACATCTACTCCATAAACCAACAATTAGCTGCACTCTGAATTTATGAGTGTAATTTGCAATGTCAAAGCATGGGCAGCCGTGGCTTTCACACAACCGTGAATGTTTGCTTTGCTGTGAAGGAGCCAGAACAAGGCATGCTGCTGCTTTCTGGGGGGTGTCCTTCAAAGGAGAAAGCTTCCACCACCTGCAGAGGGCACACACTGGTACCATTATCACCTGCAATGATGCAGTGACCTCTCCAAAACTATCTGATTTCTAAAATAGAGGAAGGGTTTTGTTATGTGGTTTGTCTACCATGTTAGTCAGCTCGGGTTTAGCTACATCAGCAAGAAGCAGATGAGGCAATAAGAACCAAGCAAAGGTGGAAGCAAAACATTTCAGAGAAGCAACAATAATTAAAAGACTTCACATCATTTAGAAATGAAGGAAAAACATGAGGAGTAGTGTTTTAGCTCTTCCCTACTGAGCTACTTGTAAGTAAAAGTCACCAGAGTCTAGTAAGAAATTATTAGCTTAGAAACTTACAGGGAAAACTTCTCCAGGGAAACACAGGTATTGAAAGAGACGAGCCTTGATAGAATTAATGGTGTTTTCATATAGCCAAGATCCCTAATGAAAGTGAACTCATTTACATATACAACCACTCAGCACTGGCCTGTGCCAACTAACCAGCATGCTCCTCCTGCAAGAGGTAAAAAGGGCACAAGCACTGAGGTCCTTTTGTGTTTTTTCCTCTCCCCACCAGGTCTCCATCTATCACAACACCAACCCACTCTGCCCAGGACCTGAGCAGTGCAGGTGACTACATGCTGCTTGGGGCCAGCTCCGGGCTACCAGCAGGCTGGCTGCAGTGCTGGCAGATGAAAGAGGCAGTTTTAATGTTAGTCAGAGAGCTTGTGAAGCCAAGAGGCTGTTTTTTAACAGGAAGGGAAGAAAGGCTTTCTAGTCCATAGCTGCAAGGTATTTACCTTAATGCTAAATGACAATTGCTTGCAAAACAATATTGCAGGAACTCCCCTGAGGCATTAATCAGAGGTTGTGTTCTCCTACTCTCACTAAATGTGGGGAGTGACAGATATAGACAGCACCATGGGGCAGGGGCTTTCATTCACAGGCTGTCAGCAGCAAACCCATCAAACTTCCATTCAGGTTCCTACACTGGGAGCCCTCAGTGCCTTCAGGAGCCTCAAAGCCTTTCCAGGAATCTATGAAGACAATGACTGAGGCTGAGACCAATAGAAATCAGAGGTCTATTATCAAAGCCTTCCTGAAAGCAGATGCTCCCAGGTCCATCCCCCAGGTCCCCACAGGCATGGTCTGCTGCACCAGGAAAAGGCCTCCAGGTCGCCCCTGTGACCAAGGGAGAGTTTCCAATGCAGGGAAGAATCAAGTCACTCTTCTCAGCTTCCATCTGCAGAAAGAAGCAATGAGTCTGACTCTACTACAGCTGCCCAGGGGAACAAAAAGGGTTCTTTTTGTTGTTGGATTGGATTTTATTCATTTTTTGCCTCCTTCAAAGTACCAGGGCAGCAAGGAGACATGGGGAATGGCATATGGCATCTGAAGCCCTCCTCCTCAGCCCCCGCCACCCCTCCTGCCTGCCAGCAGGCTGTACCCACAGAAACAGATGGTCGCTTCAGGTCATGGCTCCTCCAGACTGATAGAATGCAGCCAAAGCCAAGAAGGCAGAAATAGACAGGGTATGATTTAATGGGAAAAAAGGATTTCACATAGAAGATTTCATAGAGTAGCCCCATCTGGCCGAGTCACGGAGCATCACTACAGCCAGCCGGCACCAATGTGCCTTCTGCAAGGAGAGTTGGGGCCCCTCCACACCGTGAGGGTGGCACCATCATTGCTCTTTGCTTATAACACATTTTAAGAGTAGCAGCACTAGGTCTGCATTTAGAGAGGACTCTAAGCATCCCTCCTGCCACACAGAAGACGCACAGCACTTGCGGTAGCTATGTCAGGAAGACCACATTTGCTCTGATGCCAAAGACCTCACTCTGAAGTCCTTCCAGCCTTCTCTTGCCACCCTCCCACCCCTGCCTGTTTTGGGTCTCTTCCTGGAGCTGCTGCTCACCTCCACTATGATCATCAGCCTGCTTTCATTTCCCACCCCTCATTCTCTCCCCAAACTCCTCTCAAGATGGGCTGCTGTATCTGCTTTCCTGCAAAACAGATACAAAATAAAGCATAATCTACCAAGATGAGGCTTTAAATCCTTATTCCCTCCATTGTACACATCTTCAGGCATCATTTTTAAATGGTAGAAGCATGTCTACAGATTTATGTGCATCTTTAAGGTCTAATTTACATAAAAACATGTGCAGAGTGTCTCTTATCCTCAGGGCACAGCAGATATAAGGAGTACACCTAATGAATTAAAAAATGTTTGGATAAAACTTATATAAACTCTTACATATGCTACTAAGATGAAAGGCTACAATTATGAGCTGCATTGTGTACTGACACAAGTAGCCCTGTGCAATAAATGACAGAATTTCAGTGTCCTTGAATCCAAACCAACACATTGTGAAGAGACACTTTCCTATAAATCTATCTCTGTAAGGTCTTTTCAGCACCTCTGGAAGCACAGGGATGCAATAACAACTTTTCAGTTGGTATAAATGTCATCATTAGAGGGATCACTCTCTATTTAAGGGCACCTTTCCACTTCCTAAAGAGCACTGATAGGAGGTAATTATAAACCTTATCTCACATGATTCGGATCATCGGCTGGCATTCATGGGAAAGGTACATCTAAATGAGGTGTGTATGTGCACGGGAAGGGATATTCTCAGCAAGTTGCAATACCCCGATCTTTTCATCCAACATAAATTTTTAATGCAGGAGGAATTTAATTTTGCAATACAAAGCTTGGAAGCAATCGAGTCTGTGTAAACAGCCAGCCGCAGGGAGGCTGCGCTCCACAAACGTGCACTGCCAACACAGAACATTGCCACAGCCGTTTAATTCATAAGTTACTGTCTGTCATGCTCAAAACATAATCCTCCACAGCACTCAGCCTCCCCACCCATGGCACCAAACAACAGCGCCCAGGGGAGCACTGGCTCAGGGTGTAATCCCTGTGCAGCACTGTCAATAGCCTCACGCTGTGAAACGCACCTGCCTGAATGGGGCTTGCTCAAAGCTGCAACGGGAGGGAAGTCCCCTCTCTCCTACCATTCCCTGCAATGGGCATCTCTCCCACCCCAGTTACTCAGGCATGAGGTAGGTATGATAGCTCCTCATCTCCCAGAGGAGGAATTCATTAGCATTCCTTTGCCTCATGTGTTAGGGTGATGAGACACAAAAGCCCAGATCATCAATTTATTAACACCGGCGCAAGCCTACAGAAATGCTAACCAAGAAATGCTACAGAAATGCTAACCAAGAAATGCTACAGAAATGCTAACCAAGCCAGTGGAGATGCTTCAGATTTGCTCCAACACGACACCAGTGTGGAGCTCGTGGCATTTAACAGTTCACCAAGCTGAGATGTCAGCTCCTGACTTTCTGCTGGTACCTCAGGGCTCCAACCTTAGCTCCCTGTGCTAATCTATACAAGCCAGTCAGCCTGTCCCCTAAAGCATTTACAACCTTTGCAGGCAGGACAAAAAGAAAATGGAAGGCAAAAAGTCACAGAGAGATGGAAGCTGACACCAGAGCAGTGGCAAGGCTGGAGACTGGCTCCCAGGCCAGGCTTGCAGCACACATCCTGCTCATTGCAACAGCAGCGAGAGGACTTCACCTCCCCTCTCAGGTTGGTCTCAGACTCCACACAATCATCACCCCACTCTTAACAAATTTGGGGACATATTGTTCCCTTACAACTATGATTAGAACTAAGCTGAATATGTTCTCTAGGGCTATGCAAGGTTATTTAACAAGACCAAACCAATTGGCTACTTCAATGCACCACCCGGAGTCAGCATGTACCAAAAGAAAGTTATTACACAAGAAATATGCAAAGACTGCAGTCTTGCCCAGAGTCCTTTCCTCCTCCCTCTTCACCACAGTGATGGAGACAGTCAGCACATTCTTTGCAGATCAATACTGCACTTGAATGTGACCACCACTCCAATTACTGCCTCAATTACAGAGGCAGGAGTTTGCTCCTGCACACCTACCCCTGCACTGAAAAAAACCTATGCATATGCTGCCCATTGAAATGATACCTGCTGGAAATCATTAACCCACTAATTTGAAATCAATTTAAAGTCCATTTGCCTAATGACAGGCACAATGTAAATTATCTATAAATTGTTAATTTAGGAGAAAATGACATCACAAGTTTTGTTTTATTAATTGGCTTTTCCAGATGCAAGCTATTGCTAAAGCTTTATAATCCATGTCTCTTGGTGAGCGAACATTGAAACCCACTTAATAAGACACCTTTTATGCCAAGAAAGAGAGTAAAATGAGTAAACCTGCTCTTGTGAACTCTCCAGTATAAGAGTTTATGCATTCATCCTAGCAATTAGAGAAGGAGAAGTCATGGGGAAAGTGAGAAAAGGTCCTTGGAGTCTCTGTTCACATTCTTGAACAAAATTGGTTCCAACCACATTTGCATTTTTCACAGGCAAAATTCCTCTGAGTGCAGAAGCCAACACCAGCCCAGGTCACCTCTCCCAGCATCCCTGTGCCTCCTTGGCAAGGGCTCAGCCAGACACACACTGAGTTAAGAACTTCACCTCTCAGCAAATATTTGAGTGACAGACTCATTGGCCAAAGCAGGAAATGATTGACAAAGTCTGTGTCCAGAGACCAGGCTGCGATTTCTTTGCTGATATAGAAGTATTAGACACTAACTTGTCCTATCTACTAGTGCAGGACTACAGAGACCTTCTTCAGATTATTTTCTTCTACTCAGGTCCACAGAAGGTAAGTATCTAGCCAACTAACTCCTATTTCAGTCTCTCCAGCTGGATCTGTATCCTTGATCTCTCATGCAATACTCCAGGTGTGAATTTCCCTCCTACCCCAGGCAGCTGCTCGGGCATCACTTGCACACCCATCCTCAGTGTCACCCACAGAAATCAAGTCCATGCAGTTTCTCTCCCCCATGGTAACTAGGCAACATGACTAAATTTGGTATCTACAACAAAAATAGAAGTGTAAAGATATCAGGTTTGACTGACCCGAAGAGCGAATGCACCCGAGGACGCTGCAGCAGCACCCGGCACAGCTTTACTGTGCACCATGATTCTGACAGGAATAAAAACGGGAACACAATGATTTCAGCTGCAGTCTGATGTCCAGCAAAACTTTCAGCACTGATTCTCCAATTTCAGTAGAATCTGAGGGGAAAAGACAGCACAAGCGTAAGGCAACGGGAGCTCAGCAGAGCCAGCGCGGGATACCATCAAGCAGCAGGGAGAGGCACGGCTCAGCAATGCTTCAAAGCCCAAACTTCCACTTACGAAGAAAAGCAAAGCCACAAGATCTGTCCCACATCAAGTGTCCAGCAGCAACCTGCAGCTCACCAGGCCAGGCTGCTTTCAGCTAGGTCTGGAGAAAGGCCAGTGAGCTCCAAAGCTGGCAGTAATACCGCTTGTCCCACATGGGGCACACACGAGGCAAGCCAGCTCCACTCCCTCTTTTCTCTTCCGGACCTTATCCAAAAATCCCCCCAGCCAGCACGAAGACTCTCAGAAGTGCTTATGTGCACATAAATGAAAGAGCTCTTTAGGCAGGGACCAGCCACCCCTGTGCTTGAAGAGCAGCCTGCATGCACAAAAAGCTCTTTTTTTAAATGCCAAAATAGAAAGCTGCAATCTCAAAGCTTCCCTCTTCCATTAATGCTCTATTTAAGTCTGTCCTTGAATCTGTCTGCATTACAAACCCACCCCCTCTCAGCAAACCCCCTTCACAGACAGCCTTTTCTCTGCTAAATAGATACTAAATATAAATATATACCAAGGAGAACTCACAGGGAAAAGACAACTGGGATTTTTAAAAGCTTCCCCTTCCTTCATCTACTCCACAAACACACACACCAAAACAGAGCTGCTTTGTTGTTTGCTTTCATGGCTCCCAGCTGAGAGCTTGTCCCTCCACTACCATTCATTGCCACAGCTCCTGCTGCATGAGTGCAGTGCTGGGAATACCCTTCCCTGGGAACACAACGAGCCCCTCCAGCAGATCCCAGTAGTGCCCCACAGGCCAGGTGACGAATGTAAGTGTGCCGAAAGAAATGCTGCCAGATGAATGCTGGCCCTATTCCCCGATCCCCTAGTGAAACCAATCCACTTGGAAGAATTCCTGCCTGCTGATATGCTAATACCTTAAATGAGCTTTAATTAATTTCCCAACACTACTTGTGTCACGCACACACCCTGTGCCAGTCCTCATTGCCGTCAGCCCCGTTGTGCTGCATCTGCACCCTGCACTGCCACCCATACAGCCCAAACAGAGGAGATGCTGATTCCCATGGGGCCGCTCTGCTTGCCCCACTTATGCTCGGAATACATTTATTCTGCTGTGAAATCACAGCAACACCTGTTCTGATCATTTCACAGGTCCAGTTTCAAAGAAAACACTCCTAAGGTGGGGGAGACCCAATAAAACCCAGCAGCCTTTGTGCTGGCTGCTCTTAGGAACAGCACGAGAGGAAGGTACGTGGGTGAAGGTATGTGTACAAGACAAGATGTATAATCACACGCCATCTCTACCCAGCCAGCACTCCTCTGCAACTCTTGCACAGCTTGGGCCAAGAACCCGTCGTTATCTGCAGCACCTGAGTTGTAGGTAACATACCCACACAGGGCGCTGGGCTTTGCTGCTGCAGCTGTACCAAAGCAGAGGAGGCTGGTAGCTCCCCTCCTTTCCGCTGAACATGATTACTCCAATTTTGTGCTGGCATTAAACAAGCACATCATCTGTTCTGGCTCTCTGCTCAGAAGCCATGGCTTACAGTCAAGTCACTTGAAGCAGCAGAATGACATGCGTGGCCCTCAGGAGGGCCTCGTCCCTACAATAACCATCATTTTCCTCCATGGCCTTCTGGTGGACCTTGTCCCCACACCCCTTTCCCTTTGAGCCATAAGCTCTTCCAATAACACTGCTTCAGGCTGGATCAAAACAACATTGACCTGTACTGCCTTATAATCAGATGACAGCCAGCAGTACCAAGGACAAGAGCTGTGCAGCATTTGCAAATAAACCAGTTGCGTTCAGCTCTTGCTACATGCCAGGTTTTTGACGAGCACCTTCTCCTTCCTCTGTCCCCGATTTTTCCTTCCCAACTACCACACCCCTGCCAGCCCATCCCTCCTGGAGAGAAGGCAACATAACAGCCTGATGCAAAGGCTCTTGCAGTTAAGGCACCAGAGAACCTAAAGGCTGTCTCTTCCCAAGAGCAATGCAAGGCCCTGCCTCGATTCCCTGGGAGCATCTTCAGTTTTATGTTTATTTTTCAATGTGATCATCAAGCAAGACAGCAAAAAGACTCATCACCATCTATGATGAGCTTCATTGTTTACTAATACGGTGTATTGCCCTCTTGCAGCAAAATAACACTCCAGCCAGAGCTCCCATTTGTTAAGGTCTGGGTGACTGGGAAACCTGTCCACATCAATGCTGTGAACACTCCATTTGGAGCACAGACAGTAAATGTTAAGTGCTAATAAACGGGAGGGATTGCAGGCTGCTGAGCACGTGTGAGGTTAAAGGCAGGTCACCACCAGCCTTCCCCAGCCAGGCTCCTTGAGCTTCTTCTGGAACAGTGCTACCAACCAGCATCCTTCAAACACGGCACAGCACATGGCTATGCCTGCCGAGTCATCCCAGCTCTGCCCCACACATCCCTGAACCCCATTAACGCAGCTGGGAGTTCCACAGCACAGCTACAGTCACAGAGTACCCCCAGAAGACAGCCAGCAATGGGTTTGTCAGAGCCAGTGGGGCAAGGCAGGAATAGAGACAGAGTAGCCACGCTGGAGGAAAAACTTACTTGTCTCCATGAGTCAGGGGGGAGCTGAATCTGCTTTTCTGTTGCTAGAAATGGCCTCAGCAGGTCAGACAGCAGAGAGAAAGCTTTCTGGAGAGCACTGGTGGTCTTCTCTGGTAGCACATGATGACAACCTGTGGAGGACAAAGTTACTGCTTAGGTGGGTGTTCTCTGACCTGGTGTCTTCTGTGCTTCCCAGGATTAGAGGCATGCTCTTATCAGGAGCCTTAATGCTCCCCCAGCAAAACTGAGCCTCTCTCAGCAGCCAGATGATAACCGCATACTGCGGGGTCAGAGATGATCTGTCACCACACCAGATGCCTGAACACACACCGGGGCAGTTCAGAGCATGTTTTCTCTTCCCACAGCATAAACCAGGCCCCAAGGAAACAGCAGCCTTCCTGTAGTCCCAACTAGGGGAACAGCGGGCTCAGCAAGGGCAGAGCCTCTGCAGAACAGCCTTAGATGATGCATGAGGGCTTCTGGCAGCATCCATCAGTGGACTTCATTGAGGTCACAGCCTCACACATCAGATGCAGATGTCAGTTCCATTTTTACGTTGGGAAATACTAAGCTTATACATACAGAGAGAGCACTGGCAAGATTTCATGATTTATCATCACCTGTCATTCCAGGCATTCACAACAGCCTGGGTTTTCCCTTTGGCTTCCTTACAGCAGCTCCTTTGAGAGGAACATAAATTCCAGGGGCAGGGGACAGGTCAGCTGCTCATTCACACCCATGTCTCCGAGGAACCACAACCTTCAGGAAGGCTGAAACATTAATGATCAACCACCCATCCTCTGCAGCCAGCCTGAGAAACTGCCGGCAGGAGCAGGCTGCCCCAAAGAGCAGACAGTGGAACACTGTGCACCACCCAGACCTAGCTCAACGAATAGCACCCGCAGGAAAAGTAAGAAGCTGGTAGAGGTTTCACAGAATTCCATCAGCGCCTCAGACCGTTTCAGCTGTCTGCAGGCAGTGCTGTATCACCATACCAGAGGGCACAGAATGAGTCTAAAGAGAACAGGGAAAGGCAGCAAACACGACCAAAGCTGTACCTCACCAGTACCTTCCCTTGAGCACCCTTGCAGTTTAAGGAGGAATTTCTCTTGCCAGAAACTTCCCCCTCTCCAAACAAAGAGCTGGAAAGAAAATCCCACAGGCAACATATCCTTCATAGCTCTTGGGCTGCATCTCATTCAGGAAACAACCACAAGCCCAGGTGACCCTCAAGGAGATGTACTGCCACTGCTCCCCCATGAGTGACAAAACTATATTGTCTATCAAACACTAATGCCTTGAAGCAAAGCGGAGCAGCTGTGGCAGTCAGCAGCAAACTCATCCTGCTCCTGAATGCCACCAAGGGCCAGCTCATGGCTCTTACCACTCCCCATAGCATGGAGTGGTTCTGACAGGCAGTGCTCAATGCTGACAGCAAACTTCAGTCCAGATTCAGCCAGCCATTTGTGGGCAAGCAGCTTATGCACTGGCTGCTTGATCAACTCTCCTGCTTGTTATCCCAGCTCCTTTGTTAGCCTGCAAAAAGCTGAGGGGAAGCCCTGGCCCTTACACCTTGGGGAAGGCCCCCAGGAGCACGCACAAGCCAGTTGATGGGTTTGGGAATGGGTTTAAGTCCCTCCTGCCCCACCATAAGCCTCTGTCTAGCACAACACAGGCCTAAGCTCAAGTGGGACAGAGGCCACCAACTAGAAAGGGTTAACGGCCCTAGTGCAGATGTGCAGCCTCCCTTTGCAGTCACCTTGCGCTTTTCACTCAGCACCAAGAGATTCAACTGAGAAGGCCATTAAAGCTTAAGAAAACAGAAAAGCACCTCCACAGAGCTGTTTTAAAAGCTCACCATGAGTCTGCCCTGGAAAGGATCCCATCCCTTCTGCATCTGCACTCTCTGGGTTCAGTCTGGTTAAGAAAATAATCTCAGATCACCTTATTTCATGTGGGAATTCCTTAATCACCCAACACCTGTAGTGCTCTGCAAGGATGGAGAGCTCCTTGGTGATGCGGAATGAGGTATCAGCGCCCACACCTGTAGCTGACATGATCCTAGCACAGAACATGAGCTAGCAGCTACTCATAGCAGCATTGCAACCCTTCCTCTCAACATACTCTGTCTTGGCTAGTCCATACACCCGAGTTACCCATACCTCCTCCCTTTGCAGTCCTTACTGTTGCCTCACAACCTCCTTTTCCACAAGCAGAATCTTCCCCGTTGAAGATGCAGGACGTTTCTAGTGCTTCCAGCCCAGCCATGGCTGCACTTCACTGGCAGATTAATCCACCCCTCCCCTTGCACAACAGCTCCTCTGCTTCAAATCTGGGCTTGAAACCCAGCTTTTGCTCACCTTTCTCCCCCCAGCCCAACGCACTTCAGACTGTATTTCTGTCTTCACTGCTTTTCTCCCTGCCAAAACACCCACCAAGTCCTTCCTACTGCTTGTTGCATCCAGCAGTCTGAAATATGTTTTCATACTGAGCTCCCGGGCAATCACCTTGCTCTAACCTGGGAGCTAAAAAGAACAACAGGAAGAAACAGGCACCATGGTCCAGCACTCAGACCCACAAACCTTCCAGGTTCTCACCGGTTTGGGTTCCCTTCGGCTCCTGGGCCAGCTGACAGCAAAGAAAAGCCTGGCACTGAGCCTCTAAAGGCTTTTGCTCCTCATCCTCAGGCCTTGGGGAGCATTGGCTATGTGAATAAACAGCCATGAGGATAAAAACAGAGGATGCCAGGGGCACGGCTCCCCACAGGCCTGCCAGAGCCCTGCTCACTGCTTGAGGAGCCACGGAGACGTGTCACCTGCCGGGTGACAAATCACCAGGGAAGGGAAGGGAGTGAATCACCCTCTTCCACGGACCTTTGTGTCAATCATCAGAGGGAGAAGGCTGCTCCTGAGCCGCTTAGAAACGGGTAACGAGCTGCGGGGCCGCACAGAAACGAGCCCCAGACCTGCTCGACACACGGCAGTGCCCCATGGGCACCGTTAGGGTGCTTCGAGAGGGCAGGCGAGAGCCAGCGGGCACAGCACGGGGGAGAAAACCACCGGGGCGTGAAACCCACCAAACCAACCCCAGAGGGCTCGGTTTGCCTTCGGAGCAGCTGAGCCACGTCTCAAAGCTCCCTGTTTCGGCGCTGTTATCCCCTGCAGCGCAGGGGAGGAGGGACCGGGCATGGAGCGGGTCCAGCGGTACTCGGAGGCGGGGCGAGCCGAATCCCCCCTCGTGAAGCGCCTCAGGGCGGCACCGAGGGCTGAGGCCGCTCCTCAGCTCGGTCCAGTGGAGAAAGCAGACCCCGGAGGGGGAAATACTCACCCGAGGCGAGCCCGACACCGTCCCGGTCCCGTCCCGTCGCGGTTCCCCTCAGGGCTCCCCTCAGCCGCGCCTTAACGGCGCCCTCAGGAGGTAACGGCTGCCCCTGAGCCCGCTCGTGAGGCGCCCCCTTCCCCTCATGGAGCTTCAGCCATGTTAGAGCCTTCCCCGCCCAGAACAAGGGGCACGGGTGAGCCCCAGCCCTCCGGCTCCCGTGGAGGCTGGCAGGGCAGAGGCACAGGGATGGGTGCCATAAGGGCTCCTCAGAGGTGATTGTTCCCACAGAATTGGAGCTGGGGGTTGGTTTTGGGTGGGAAGGAGCCCATGGGAAAAGGGCACAGGTAGAGCCCCTCAGTGCTGATGGGGCAATGGGGAGGTGATGGAGACCTCAGTGTGTCACAGCTGTGTGTGATGAAGAGCTCACACCAAGCTCACTCACCTGGAAGAAGCGATGGGGTTGTGCCGAGCCGCAGGCAGCAGTTCTGGCGTGGACCATCCATGTTAGCACAGGCCAGCAGCCCTGCATGGACAGGCTCCCTCAGGTGCAACCGCAACTCCTCCCCATCTCTGCCAGCTTGAAATGAACGGTGAGCAGCTCTTGCCCCATGTAATCCATCCTCAGAATCCTTTTCCCCTGGTCCAAACCCTTCCTCAGCCCAGCAGCCTTCTATGAAGGAAGGCTATGGAATCACTGCCCATCGCTGCCATACCCCAGGGCACCCCGATCCCCACCTCTGGAAGCCCTGGGCTCTCACTCACCACTGCCAGCGGGTGCCTCAGTCCTGCAGAAGGAAACACTTGCTGCCCCTGTGGTCCACAGAGCTCATTGTGCCGGCTTTTGGGGAAGGGGAACAAATTGGAAGCCAACCCCAGCCTTGCCCATCAACTTCCTACCAGCAGGATTGAGCATAACACCCCCCCCAACCTGCAATGCCCAGATTCTCATTAAAGGGAGTGCATTCCTCCTTTCTGTAGATACTGCAGTGTTTTCTTACTCATCAGAATATGACCCTGGCCTTCCTGGTGTTCACTACAATGGGATGTCACCAGTAGTTTTGCCCTCATCCATAGAGGTGACAACATGGGAAGCTGTTGCTGTGATGTGCGCTTGGTGGTCCCCATCCCAGCAGCGGCGTAGCCAAGTAGCGACGAGCGCACCCAAATGAGAGGGTATGGGGAGCAAACCTCACTCAGCATGGCTGCAGAGGGGTGAATGCCTCATTCTCCTACCCTGCTGCTGGCTTCCGCATACATCGGGTCAGCATGGCCCTGCGATGGGCAGTGTAGCGCTTGGCTGCTGCCAGCCAAAGACAGAGAGGCAAAACCTTGACCAAGGAGCAGGCAGATGAATCCCCTTCACGTGGAGTCATTGCAGGAGTGCAATCTTCATGTACTGGAAGAAGCACAGTATGGACTGGAGGAGTAAAAGGCCTCCCTAAGACTTGGCTAAACCTCCTCTTGCAGCTCTGTGTGGAAGCCTGAGCTGGCTTTTCCAGACTATCAGCTTTTCTGGATGTGGTAAATGGCTTCAAGGAGCCTGATCTCAGCAGCAGGAGCAGCCAATCTTGTGCACGTGGCCTCATCCCCACAGCATTGCACAATGTGTCAGTGTTGCTCTGGCCAGCACTCCGTTTACACTGCAGCAGTAACGTGGTGATGAGCGAGGGACCCAAACGTGCGAATGTCAAAATCTTTTATTTACAACAGTCTCCAAAAATCAAGAAACACTGAAAATAGTGAGGGCAAGGAGACGACTTACAAAAGTAACACATGTACATTGGGAATTGTGCTACATCACTCTGAGAACTGACACTCTAAGGTCTGCACACAACGCGGTGAAACAGCAGTGCCCTCCCTCTGTCCTTGTGGTGCTCACACCTCTCCTCCCCTTGGCTTTTGGGCCATCCTCCCTCCCCTTTGTTCTCTTCTGCTTCCCCCTGCAAACCTTGCTGCAGATGCGCTTGATGCTCTGGTCCTGGCCATTGCCTCCATCCCCAAAGGAGAGGAAAGCCAAACAGCCAAACAACAGCATCCTCAGGATGGAGACAGGCCTTGAAAGACTTTTACCTCCAGGACCCTGAGTACTGGTTAGCAGCAGCCTCTGAAAAGCCCGTGACCTATGGCTTGTATGCTGTTTGGGGTGAGGGGTGATTCTGGAAGTAACAAAGAAGCTGAACTTGTCCTGCAAATCACTCAGCACAGCTTCCTTGGTGGACAGTGTGGGAGGATTGATACATGCCACAGGGTTAAATAAAATCCCTTTTATCTTCCAGTAGGGCAGGCTGCTCTGTAAGAAAAGTCATAGAATCATAGAATAGTCAGGGTTGGAAAGGACCTTAAGATAATCTAGTACCAACCCCCCTGCCTGAGGTGGGCAGGGACACCTCACACTAAACCATCTCACCCAAGGCCTCGTCCAACCTGGTCTTGAACACTGCCAGGGATGGAGCATTCACAACCTCCCTGGGCAACCCATTCCAGTGCCTCACCACCCTAACAGGAAAGAATTTCCTTTTTATATCCAACCTAAACTTCCCCTGTTTAAGTTTTAACTCGTTACCCCTTGTCCTATCACTACAGTCCCTAATGAATAGTCCCTCCCCAGCATCCCTGTAGGCCCCCTTCAGATACTGGAAGGCTGCTCTGAGGTCTCCACGCAGCCTTCTCTTCTCCAGGCTGAACAGCCCCAACTTCCTCAGCCTGTCTTCATATGGGAGGAGCTCCAGTCCCCTGATCATCCTCATGGCCTCCTCTGGACTTGTTCCAACAGTTCCATGTCCTTTTTATGCTGAGGACACCAGAACTGCACACAATGCTCCAGGTGAGGTCTCACAAGAGCAGAGTAGAGGGGCAGGATCACCTCCTTTGACCTGCTGGTCACGCTCCTTTTGATGCGGCCCAGGATACAGTTGGTTTCTGGGCTGCAAATGCACACTGAAGACGGCTCATGTTCATTTTCTCATCAACCAACACCCCCAAGTCCTTCTCCTCAGGGCTGCTCTGAATCGCCTCTGCCCAACCTGTAGCTGTGCCTGGGATTGCTCCGACCCAGGTGTAGGACCTTGCCCTTGGCATGGTTAAACTCCATGAGGTTGGCATCAGCCCACCTCACAAGCGTGTCGAGGTCCCTCTGGATGGCATTCCTTCCCTCCAGCCTATCAACCGAACCACACAGCTTGGTGTCATCGGCAAACTTGCTGAGGGCGCACTCAATCCCACTGTCCATGTCAGCGACAAAGATGTTGAACAAGACCGGTCCCAACACCGATCCCTGAGGGACACCACTCGTTACTGGTCTCCAGCCGGACATTGAGCCATTGACCACAACTCTTTGTGTGTGGCCATCCAGCCAGTTCTTTATCCACCCAGTGGTCCATCCATCAAATTGATGTCGCTCCAATTTAGAGACAAGGATGTCGTGTGGGACAGTGTCAATCGCTTTGTACAAGTCCAGGTACTGCTCTACCCCTATCCATCAGTTCTGTAGCCCCATCATAGAAGGCCACCAAATTGGTGAGGCAGGATTTCCCCTTAGTAAAGCCATGCTGGCTGTCACCAAGCTCCTTGTTCATTTTCATGTGCCTTAGCATGCCATCCAGGAGAATCTGCTCCAGGATTTTGCCAGGCACAGAGGTGGGACTGACTGGTCTGTAATTCCCCGGGTCATCCATTTTCCCCTTCTTAAAAATGGGGGTTATATTTCCCTTTTTCCAGTCATCGGGAACTTCACCTGACTGCCATGAGTTCTCAAATATGATGGCCAGCTCCTTCAGGACCCGCAGATGGATCTCATCAGGACCCATGGACTTGTGCATGTTCAGATTTTTAAGATGGTCTTGAACCAGATCCTCTCCTACAGTGGGCCCAAGGTCTTCATTCTCACAGTCCCTGCATCTGCCTTCCAAGACTTGGGTGGTGTGGTCAGAGCCTTTGCCAGTGAAGACAGGGGCAAAGAAGTCATTCAGAACCTCAGCCTTCTGCAAATCCTGTGTAGCCAGTTCTGCCGAGAGCTTCCTGAGGGGGCCTACGTTCTCCCTTGTCTGTTTTTTATTTGCTATGCACCTGTAGAATCCCTTCCTGTTATCTTTCATAACTCTAGCTAAGTTTAATTCTAACTGGGCCTTAGCTTTCCTAACCTGGTCCCTAGCTTCCCAGACAACATCCCTGTACTCTTCCCATGCCACCTGTCCTTGCTTCCACTTATTATAAGCCTCTTTTTTCATTTGAATTTTCCTCAGGAGCTCCTTATCCATCCAAAGAGGTCTCCTGGCCCTCCTGCTGCACTTCCTTCTGGTTGGGATGCAACACTCCTGAGCTTGTAGCAGGTGATCCTTGAATATCAACCAACAGTCTTGGGCCCCTCTGCCCTCTAGGGCAGTATCCCATGGAACCTTCCAAAGCAGGTTCCTGAAGAGGCCAAAGTCTGCTCTTTTGAAGTCCAGGGCAGTGAGCTTGCTGCACGCTCTTCTCACTGTCCTGAGGATCTCAAATTCGAGCATCTCATGATCGCTGCATGCAAGGCTGCCCTGGAGAGTCACATTTCCAACGAGCCCTTCCCTGTTGGTGAGCACGAGGTCAAGCATGGCACCTCTCCATGTCGGCTCCTCTATTACTTGCAGAAGGAAGTTGTCTTCCACACAATCGAGGAACCTCCTGGATTGCTTGTGCCGGGCCGTACCGTCCTTCCAACAGATGTCAGGCTGGTTGAAGTCACCCATGAGAACAAGGGCCTGCGAGCATGAGGCTGTTCCTGTCTGTCTATGGAGTGCTTCATCCGCAGGTTCTCCTTGATCAGGCGGTCTGTAACAGATCCCCACAGTAATGTCTCCCATTGCTGTTCTCCCTTTAACCCTGACCCACAAACTCTCTGTGGACTGCTCACCTGTCCCCAGACAGAGTTCCATACTCTCCAGCCTATCCCTAACATAAAGGGCAACTCCCCCGCCCTGCAAGCCAGGCCTGTCTTTTCTAAAGAGCCCAAAGTCAGTGCAGGACAAGCTAAAAGAATTAGATGCAATAGAGCAATATCCCAGTTTGCTCCAGCAGAGACAAAGCCAGGACCCTCTGGAGACCACTGCATCCAGACTGCTGTATCAGTGGTATGGTAACTGTAAGCATGCCACACGTCCTTCTCCTTGGGGAGACCAGGCTGCCTTTGCTCTGGCATAGTTTCAGATCCAGCAGGGACTGAGAAACACAGCCCAGCTCAGCCACTGATCCTCTTTTGGGATCTGCAGCTTTGGCATTGCTGAGGTCAGTGGCCACACTTGATGCCCCAGTTGCCTTACAGAACCCCCCCTGAATCCAGCACCTCAAGAGGCCCTACAACATAAAGAAACAGAGTGAGGAGACCAGGGTCTATTCCTTTTTCTGACACTGATTTTTCAAGTCATGAAATGGAATGGTTTGGGTTGGAAAGGACGTTAAGATCACCCAGCTCCAACTGCCTTCCATGGGCAGGGCCACCTTCCACTAGAGCAGGCTGCTCCAAGCCCTGCCCAGCCTGGCCTTGAACACTGCCACCTGATTTTGACATGGCTGTTGCGAGCAGAGACTCTCCCCCCCAGTGTCCACAGCCATGGGGAGCCTTGGATGCAGTCAGCAGCTCCAGTGAAGGCAAAGAACAGCAACACCAGCTCTGTGCATGTATCACAGTGTTTCAGCACTGGGCAGCAGTGTTCTGGGACTGGCAGGGCGAGGGCTGATGCTCAGGAAAGGACCTGCTCTGTTTTCTAGGAGACCACAGAGTTCCAGGATGACTCCCATCCTGAAACACTACCATCAACTTTTCAGAATGCAACCCTCAAAACAGGATTTAGTAGAAATAAAGGAGTGGGCAGTTAACAGAAATGTTCCCTTGCAGTGTGCCATAACTGAGAACTCGGGTACCTCTCTTTTTAATTGCAGCAAGATTGTTTTGAAACAGAAAAATCAGAGCATTCTCTTTCAAGTAAGGCTGGTCTGCTGTACTCTACTGTTTAAATCCATCAAAACTGACAGCTTCATATGGAACATTTTAACTCCCAACCTTCCTCTGCCTGAGAAATTCTCCCTGAGACACAATCTTCAGCCAGTTCAGTCCAGACTCTGTGAGCACCTTAGGCACGAGAATCTACCACAGAGAGGGCTAATTCTTGCTAAGCAAAACAGGACCCAAGAGATGGTCTGGGAAACAGAGCAGTCATGACAGAAAGAACAGAGGCAGAGATACGGGATGCATTAATTTAGGGCAAGCATCTGCTCCCAGAACAGTGCCAGACAGGTGAGGCCTCGTGTTTTATTGCTACAAGCATCTGCCTCAGGGCACCAACTCCCAGCAGGGCTGTCAGCCCCACCTTCACATTTGCTCAGATAAACCCATCCATTTTCTTACCTCTATAATTTTATGAGTGTTTTCTAGTTCCAAGGAGGATGCTGCCTACATGGAGATGGATGTACACACCTGCTACTGACTTATTGTCTCCACAGATGCTTGAAGAAGGCTGGACCCCACCTTTAAGCCTCTTTCACTCCATGGTAGATGGAGAAAGCACCAGCTACCCTGAACACAGAGCTGTAAAATAGTGATGGGACAAATGGCTAGCTAGATCTTAAGACAAGTGTTATGACTATATTCAATCACATTTTCAGGTTACCAACATCCAGTGAGTCTTGGCAGTGAGAAGATTACCCAGGATCATCTCCTGGCTCTTCCACCATTCTGCTACAGTCTGGTGTAAGTTCCTCCTCCTCTCCTTACTTCAGTTTCCTTGCTGGAGGGGCATGATCTCCTCACTATGCTTCTGTGAAGCATCTGCTACAGCTCTACACTTACCTCAGTTTGTCACTTTCCTTTCTGAATTGCTTCAGCCATGGCTCTCCCAGTACCACAAACAAGGGCAAGGTGATGCCTTGATGGCTAATACCAGCAAGCCCTTCTGCACTGAGTGAGCCTGGGCTGGGCAGAGAGGAGGAGGGAATATGATAACTTGTCCTTTTCCCCTGCCTGTCTGGAAAACAGGACAGATCCTGTCAGGTGCCAAGAACTCTGCTATTTTTGTCTGTGGATCACACCCTGCCAGATCAGACCCAAGAGACTTAAAAGGTTTCCTGCTACTTTGAAATTAATCTTTGCCTTCCAAGAGTGGCTCAGTGCATGGTCCCAGCATGGTGTGTTCAGAATCACTCTGGGGGCAGGGGGGTTTACAGAGCCTTTTTATAACATAGAACACCAGGGGCTTAAATGAGCTTTAAACTTTGCAGGATTCAAAGCACATCTATGCCTTGTCTTAAAGGCCTTTCAAGGTTTCTTCATGCTCTCAGAAGAAGGAACTGCCTCTAAGGGTGCAGTCAGCACCTTACTCTCTTCTCTGGTGACCTGGAAATATCCATCAGATTTAATCACTCCAAGGAATTGGAAGCATTAGCTAAATTCAGGTCAAGCCACCAGCCAGAGCACCCTTAGCAGCAGCTAGGGCCACTTTTCTCACCCCTGCAGCACCCACACAGCCACACTGCTCTCTATGGCTGCTGCCATTCACAGTGCCGAGGACACCGCCAGCGGTTCAATTTGGAGGACAGGTGAAAGCTTGGCTTACAGATCAGTGCTGGGGCTGAACCATGCACATAGCAGCACAGCTTAAGGATAGTCAAAAACCCTTCCCAGAGCCCTTTATTCACGCCCACGGGGTTCATTATGAAGGAGCTGGTGCAGATCAGGGGTAGGTGCCAAGGAACATTTCACACTTTGCAGGAAAGGGTAACTCAGCTGCACTATGGGGTGGTGAAGAAACCAGGTCTGTTCTGCTTGTGCTCTCACCACCCTCACTGCCTGCAGCAGGGTTGCTCTGGATTGCCCCTAGCATCAACAAGAGTCCTGTCCTGGCGCTCTTCTCCAGCTGACACCTTGGGGAACCTCCTTTAAGGACAAACATTTAATCCAGTCTCACAGGAATGACATGATGTGAAGGTATAAGACTGGCAGGGATCAGAGCAGGGATGCATTGAGCCAAGCAGAAGCAGCTGCTGGTCTGTCTCAGCAGCACAGCCTTCAGAACTTGGCAGACAATGGGGATGGGCTTCCTGGAATTCTCATCTTAAAAAGGGGGGGTCAATCCAGACAGAGAATACAAAGCCACTAGGGACATGATATCTGCAAACAAATGAAGTCAGGCTGCTTTCTGTCCACCCCCCTCTATTGGCATCCCTGTAAATAATGTTTAATGCATCTCCAAGTGGGCCCAACCCCTCCTCTTCTGCCAAGGGCCAGATGTGCTGCATATCAATACACACACTTAGCTATTTCAATTTTAAAAATATGATAGAATCAGTGATGCTTAAAATGTACTTGTTAATGGCAGCAGTTTGTGACTTCATTTTACTGTAATATAAACCATCTGCTCTGAGCAGGCAGCAGCTGCAGGCTGAAGCTCTGCTGCCCTCATGTCTTCACAACGGAGGGTCATCCTAAAGCTCATCTGGGGGTTGGAACTGGATGATCTGAAGGTCCTTTCCAACCCAAACCATTCTACGATTCTATCCTCAGGTTAAGACTAAAAGGCTCTGCAGGGGCCTCAAGGCTGTCTGCTTTCTCTCTACCCTAAAGAACACCAAGATGAGGGAGACGAGGGCAGGCTGCTGAGGGCACTGACTGCTTTCCTGGTGGCTCTTCACAGACCCGAGAGATTCCAGAGAAAGATGCATTGTCCCTTCAGAAAGAACGGGAAAGCCATGCATCCTGACACCCTCCACAAACGAGGAAAGCAGGTGGTGCCACCCAACATCTCTACTTCAGATCCCACAATGACAATCCCATGATAAGAGCTCCTCTGCATCAAGTTCAGTGCTGGTTTAGCTTGGGCACAGGGCACAGCAAAGGGGTCCAGACAACCTATTTCCCAGGCCCGTCCAACAGCTCACTGCTGTTTCCCAAGGCTTGGGTAATGAGGCACAGGCTTGGCATGGGGACAGGACATCACCTCAAGAGTCACTGTTGCAGTGCTGACCAAGGGGAGAGACAGAGGGAAGGGTTTAGAAAGGGATCAGATGGCCTTCCCAACTTCTCCCCTTTTAGCTTTGCCGTTCCAGAAAACTCTTCATTAAAAAAAGAGAGACAAAAAAAAAAGGAAAGAAAAGCAAAGCAGAAAGAAAACTGAGAGGAGACCTCTTCTCCTCCTCCTCACAGGCTGAGGCATCTGCTGGACAGCCCTCACTGTCCATCATCCATCACTACCCAAAATAAATACAAGTTTAGAGCAAAACCCATTAGAAAATAAAGTGCATCTGGAGTTGAAAGACTTCTGGAAAAAGGGTGTTGGTTTTTTTTTAGTGCTTTTTTCCTCTTTTTCTTACAAAAAATATCCTTTAAAAAAAAAAAGAGAAAGAAAAAAGAAAGGGAGCAAGAGGACAGAGCACATGGCTCTTGGCATAGGGTCTACAGGGCTGTCCCATTGGGGAGAGGGATCTTAAATCCACTCTTCAGCAGGACGAGGCAGATGCATAGACCCAGGAGGCCAGCAAGCAGCACCCCCACCACAGCCTTGAGGCAGGAAGTCCTGCTGCGGGTGAAGGTGCCGGGCCCCATGATGCTCAGCAGGGCTGTGCTCACAGTTAACGTGTACAGGATGGAGACTCCCGTGTTGAGGGCCACGATCTTCCCAAACTTGGCGAAAGGGGCGATGATGCAGAAGAAGAGCGGGACGGTGGCGATCACGGTGGTGACGGCGCTCGAGACGATGGCCACCCCCACGTGACGCACGGCTTCAACTGTCCTCCACTGGCGGCACGCTCTGGGGTCCTGCCGAGGGACAGCGGAGTTAGGGGGAGTGGGGACAAGCACATGGGGCTGCGCTGAGGGTTGCCCCCTCAGCTGGGTTGACTGTACTCAGGTGCACATCGGTCTCTGACCAGTCAAGCTGGACAAGCAGCAAGCATTCCAGGCATGCTGTGAGGGTGGCAAGGCACGTCCCCTCTTGACTATCGGGCTCGAGGTCCTGCATCACAGCCAAGTGGCACAGAGGGCATAAAGGGAATGGATAAAAGGCTATAGGAAGGGAAGAGCTCACCTCTGCTTGGTGCAGTGGCAGGTTTTCCCCTGCCAGCAGGTAGCCCTCCACCAAGTGCACGCAGTAATCTACAGAGGAGCCAACAAGGATGGAGAGGGAGATGGCTTCCACAGCACCCATTTCCCAGCCAGACCAGTACATGATGGTCACCACCAGGCAGACCACCCCTGTGTGAAAAACATCGTGTTAGGCACATTTAAAGGAGTCTGGGACTGCTGCCCAAGCCCTGTTGATACAAGTCAGTCACTGGGGTGTTTGGGATCCTACCCCTGCAGTTCTGCATTCTAGCCTGTCTAAATCCTTTATATGCTCCCTGCAAACACTTCCTCACCTTCTATTGCCACAGGGGCCATTCAATAAGGGACCTGCTGGAGATATTGACATGGGACATGAAAAGGGGCTGCTGTGGCAAAACTGACAGACTGATGCCAATCTAGACTAAGGGTTATGAATCCAAGTCCAGGCAAGTGTGCATGTGTGCATTGCAGGAAAGAGGGCCCTTAGTTTTGCTTGCTAGAGTTACACATAGGCTGTGCTCACACACAGGCTTTTCTTAAAGGCAAGAGTGACGTTTGTGAGCCATGTGTGGGAGCCTAAAGTGGTTTCAAAATGACAGATTTGATTTTTCAACTGCAAAGTTTAGCAACACACTTAAACCACAATCTCGTCAAATCACCAGCCAGGGAGAGGGAACTATTTACACATTTGCTTCAAGTACTAACAAACCCACTAAAATATTCAGCTTTTCAAATCTCCCACTGCTTGGAAACAGCAGCCGTGGTGCAGATCCCTAGGAAGTAGTGCAATTGTGATTCAGAGCATGTGGGACTTAATCACATTATTATACATAACAGGCAGGGATGGCATTTGTGTTGCTAAACCCCTTACTTAAACAAACTGAAGGGATTGTGTAGATAAAGCACACTGGGAATTAAGACACACAAATCTTTCCCAGTGTGCACTTGTGGAGTTCCTCCCATTCACCTGGGTACTTCCAGGACTAGCTCCTGGAAAGCCAAAAAGGCTTACTCAGAGTAAGAGCAACTCAGTTAAAATCAGCAGAGATTCAGCAGTGCCACAACCCACCAACTTCAGGCAAAGGGAAAGCTTAATACATTGGAGATGTGATTTTACCTAGAATGCTGAGCAGCACTGGCAGCAGCAGGAGGATGTGAGTGGTGAACACTGCTACTGCAGCCACACAGATAACCAGCGAGAGGACGAGACCGTACAGGGCACTCTGCACTCCTGCAAGAGAAGAGCCACCTAATTTGACTCCTGGAAGGTGACAGTTGGGCTGAGAAAGGCACCATGTCCCTTGCTAGCAACAAGTCAGGCAGGGACTCCCACTGGGGAACACGGGAAGGAGAAGATTAAAGCAGAAAGCTGGTGATCAACCTCTTGTCTCTCCCATCAGCAGGGTAGAGTTCCTTCCCTCCTCTATTTCCCTAGGCTCTGCCTAGGATTTTGACAGTGTACTCTGCTTGGAGCAGAAACAGGCTGTACGAGTTTGCACAGCAATGGTAAGGGACTGAAGATACAACATGTGCCCATCAGATGGGTTGGAGTGTGCAATGAGGATGTATCAGAGAGCGTGGGCTCCTCAGGGACTGAAACATGGCAGTCACTTGCCTATGATCTCCATGAAGATCTGCTTCCAGTGCTCACAGGTCTGGAAACCGTGCCGGAGAGCAGAGCCCTCTGGGAAGAGCTGGAGCTGCTGCTGTAGGAACGTCTCCCATTTCAAGTAGTCAGCATACGTCTGGAAGGAAGATTTCCCTTTGTAGGTTGTCTGTAACAAGATGAACATGTTATTCTCGTATCCTGCTCTTTTGGGCAGTGTATGTGTTGTAAGGGAAGAGGTAGAATGAACCAGCTGGAGTTGCAGTGGCTAATCTGCCATGAGCTCTTTGCCTGTACTCCCATGGTAAGAGCAAGCTGTGGCATAAGTAGCCACTTCTACCACCTTGTTAGTGCAGACGTTTGTCTGCAACAAGGCACAAACACTACATTATGGCTGCAAATGAGTAGCCAGAGTAGAAGGAGCAGAGCTAAACCCCCAGAAATAACATGAAGTAACTGTTCAGAAGGATAGATGATGATGCCATGTGCTCACCGATTCAAATGCCATGGAGATCCACTGCACCTTCCCATCCTTGACCCCCACTGCCCCATGAGAGAGCTGTCCAGGCAGCAGATTTGGCTCAGGGATGTTCTTGCACTCAGGGTGCAACATCTGCAGAAAGGACGAGATGCTGTAACCTGGAGAGAAAGAAAAAGCAAGGGATGGAGGACAGGGAAAGGAAGCACACTAGAGCAGGGGGAGAACCCGACCCACAAAAACACCCCAAAACCAAAAATGGACACAAGAGATGCAGGCCCCATTTGCCAGCAGCTGCTTCCCCCTGCCAAAGCCCCTGAGGTCTCAGCACCAGAGTGCTCAGCTGCTGCTAGCTTGAAAAGGCACTCTGTGCCATCAGCACTGGACAGGACACCACCACTGCTGTTTGTCCCCAGCTGTCAGAAGCAGTACAAACAGCAGGCACTGAGGAGCTGTCTGCCTGGCCTGGCAGGGATCTCCTCCAGGCATGGGAATGACTTTGGCTGAAGCCAGTATACACTTCCTAGACTCATCTCCACAACCTTGTGACCTCTGAAGCTGGAAGAGACAGTCACTGGTTAGAAGCCACAGGGGCAGTGAATGGCCTCATCCCAGTGAGATCAGGAGTGATCTGATGTTACACAGGAGCTACTGAGAAGATATTTACTTGTCCAAAAGCTGTATCACAAACAATACCTATGACTGGAAAGAACGGATGCAATGCTGTTCTTCTTTACACTGGATTAAATCCTGAAGAATATGCCCAGTGTCTTTGGAGTTTAAGAGACCATTTATCTTATGTCCTAGAAAGCATGACCAGGGGCCTGTTCTAGAAGGGTAAAGTTGCTGTGGAAGAAAAGGAGGCAGCAAGAAGCAGCCACCCTTTCTGGTTTGCTATTGAGGACCCCAGCCCAAACAAATACTGCTGCAAGCAGAGATGACATTCCTGTCCCACTCACTCTGTCTTTCTCATCCCCAAAACGGTTGGCACAGCGCATGGAAGCACGAGGTGAATGGCTCATGGAGATGGGAGCTGTGACTTAAGCCAGGTGGAAACAGGTAGAGAGCTATGCTGCAGCCAGGTGAGGAGAGCTGACTGCCAAGAAATGCCTTTCCTCCCTGCACTGCCTGCATCCAGTACTGACTGGTACCTCCCCTTTCCTTTCCGTGCTTTATCAAGCCAGACCTAAATGTTTAAAAGCCCTCAGCAGCCACACTCCTCAGACTGGAGGGTGAGAACCAGTCTCCACCCAGGGACCCAGGATCTCCCTAAGGACCCTGTGCTGGTGTTGGTCCTACCTACCAGAGGGCAGGCACTGAGCCCCTCCTGGCTTCACCAGCTCCGTGTTGCTGGCGATGGCTTTGCAGAGGCGGCACAGGTTGCCAATCTCTTTGAAGAGGTCAAAGCTGTCATCGTAGATAACGCTGCCCTTTCACAAGGAGACACAATGACAAGAGAACCACATGTGAGGCAGATACACAGCAACTGGCACGAGAAGGCAGAAGCTGAAACCTCTCCTGGCTACACAGCCTGGGACTAGCTTACACAGACCACAGGTTGTATGGTGGAAAAGCCCACCAGACATCTTTGCCTTACTGGATAACACGGGAAGAAAGTACATGTGATAACACAGGAAGAAACAACATGCGTCCCCCCAAAAGTCAGGCAGTGTGACAGAAGCACTGATAAATGAACAGGCACCGTGCCCCATACCATTAGGGTCTGCCTAAGGAGCAGCTCTGAATGCCTGGCAGTGCTCCAGCTTTGTGCCCACTCCACTGCCTGCATTTCACAGTGCCCCCTTCAAAGGAAACAAGCAAAGGCTGATCCTGCAACAGTGCCCCCAGATAAGAAGGTAGGAAGAGGAAGAGCAGAAAGCTGAAGTGCATCTGCCAAGTGACCAGAGCGAAGCATGAACATTCTGCAGAAAGGCAGTGAATGTGTCAAGGTATCAGCTCTGGGAGATGAGCTGTTCCTTCAAGAGTCACATTTAGTAACCTTTCCTCTGAGTAACTGATTTGTGTTTTCTCATGTTAATGCCTCAAAACAAGAAAAGCAATTATAGAAGACAACAGTTCCCTGGATCTTCAGTTTGCAGGGAGATTTTCATACTGAGCTCAAGATGCGTTTGCTTCTAAACTGCTCAGGAAAGCCAAACTGAGACTCACAATTAGAAGGTTAGATACTGCACTCAGAAAGGGATTTTCTGGAAAGTCTGAAGTGATTTCAGCAAGGGCTTCCTGATCTCCATTACTTGTGAATTTGCTAAAAATAGCAGTGTACTTTTGACCCATCACAATGTGACCATGTCTGCTATTCCATCTGTCTAGACCACCAGACCATGCTGCCTATGCTGTGGGGATTAAGTAAACACCATCCAGGGAGAACATTCTTCACTCATCAGCCCTGAGCATGCAGATTGTGTGTACCATGTCTCCAATGACGTGGTTGTCCAGGTGCCTCGTGCGATTAACCCCTCTGATACCAAACACCACGAACACCATGGCTCCTGTGTCCACCAGCGGCCGCACCGCCGGCTTCCCGCAGCCCGTGTTCATGCAGGGATTAAATCCAGAAGTGGCTGACAGCTTTGCTTTGGGTGCTGCTGGCAAATAGAGAAAAAAGGTTGGTTACATCAGAAGGCAGCAAAAAAAATGTTTGACTCTGTGGACCTGACAGCCAGGCATGGCTGAAGAGGTCCTCATCTGCTTACCTTTCTCACTGGGAACATAAAGGATGCCTTTGGTGGGTCCATCTGGGCTAGAGCTGAGAAGACAGCCAGGAGGTGCTGCACACACTCGGCCATGGTAAGGGGGCTTGTGCGACTGGGCAAAATACAGCTTCCTGTGCAGCAAAGAAAGTTTGTTATGGGAGGGACCAGAGGCAGTAAAGACGTGTCCAAAGCATTATACAGAAACAGATGTGCTCAGGGACAGAAGGAAAGGAAAAGGTGAGCAACTCAAGGCCTGGATCTCTAATAATTGCATATTCTGTGCTGCCTATTCAGCCCAAGAGTTCAGGTGGGTCAGGGCAAGATCAAGATGGGCAATGCCTTTCTGGCACCCAAAGAAGCCCCCACTCACAGTCCTGCCCCTGTCAAGCCTTTGGCACCTTAATGATGCTACAGGCTTGAAAAGTAACTTTGCAAAGATGGGGTACATATATAACAAAACAAGTCCTAGGACCATGGGCGTCACCAATGGAGGGCAGGACTGGCACAGGACATTGGGGAAACCATATCAGCCACCCAGCTGTGCTGGTTTTGCTGCCTGCCCCTGGATGGGTTTTGGAAGGTTACCTTGTTCGCTGCTGCTCCTTGGCGGCCACGTAGAAACTGAAGTCGAACTTCCAGCCTCTCTTGGTGTCACAGGACAAGGTGGTCATCATCCACTTCCTGGGGCTCGTCTGCTTAAGCAGCCCTACTGTGGACACACAAGCTGTCAGCTTCCTGGTGAAGTTACCGAAAGGCACTCTATACACCTAAGCAATGGATTAATGAAAACAGACACTTAACTCCACAGGGTTGCAGCCTGTTGCACATCAGCATCACACACTCCCCTCCTCCCTGAGCACTGGCACAGCCACACAGAATGAGCGCTGCAGGCACAAACCCAGCCAGCCCCCGGCCTGCCTCCTCCCCAGTGCGTGATGGGGCCCCTCACCACCCCCATTCTCTGTGGCCTAGGCTGAATGGTGGCTGCTTTGCCCAGGGTGAGGAACAACCTATATCGAGTCCTCCTGGGGGTGTGTGACCAACATGGCCTGTACACAAGCAGTGCTGGCTGCTTGCCTGTGTCTGTGGATGGACAGGAGGCTGTGAGCTGTCCCAGTAGCAGTTCCTACTAGAATAGCTCAGCTGATGATGCCAGGCCTCATGTGATCTCCACAGACACCCACACTTCTGCTCCTGTTGCTAACAGTCACATCACACTAACAGCAGGTAAGTCCTGTGGCGCTACAAGGTGTCACCTTTACTTTTACACAATGCTCCCTGTGTTGGCACCTTGCTGCAATGCCTATGAAACTTCACCCTAGGCTACCTACAACCTCATGGAGAGACAGGAGGAGGCTCTCGGGCTCACCTGTTGAGTGCTGCACACCTGATAGAGGGGTCCAACACCCCTGGAGTGACTCACCTGGAATGAGGGCACCTCCCCGTCTCCCGGTGACACCATCTGCCAGGGGGCAGGGACACTGGCATTGAGTGAGAATCTGTAGACAGCCGGCCTTCCCTTGCTTCTGGACTTGGAGATGTACACAGTTCCCTGGAGATCTGAAGAAGACAGAGGGTATGAGGGCAAGAGGTACTTCTCAATCACTGAATCCTACAGACACAGACAGCACCAAAGCAGAGGGCTCTTCTGGTCTGTTCTGATGTGCCATCTCCTGTGGGGCAGCAGGCACAGGCTCTGCCTTCCAGTAGCACAGCACAGCACAGCTTTCACAGGTTTTCACACGTATATCCTAAGCTGCAGTAATTCCTGATGGCTTAACTGATTCATGTCAGCTCGGGACCTGGCCCAACAACTCTTTTATCCTCAAAATCCCCTGCAAAGCAGGCTGAATTTATTCTCCTCATGGCCTGTCAACAAGGTTTTGACACAGGACTGTGATGCAAAAGCTCTGAGCTCCTGTCCTGTATGCAGGCCAGCGGGATTTGTCATTATACTGCCACCGGGGTTACAGGACCATGACCTAGAGAGCAGCAGGTATTCAGGGGAATGGGAACTGTAACATGCCCCTTGCATCCAGCACTAGGACTCAGCAGGACAGGGGCTGAAGAGATTTATTTCCCATCAGCTCTTCAGAGATCCTGTACTTCAGTTTTTCACCTGAGTGGATCCCTGGGCCCTGGATCCAAACGTGGTCAGAGTTACCATGCCCACTTACCTTGCTGCCCTGTATCACTTATGCTCCCTTTGCTTCCCCAAGGTGACCCTGAGCCCCTCTTCTTTTTTTCCAAGGAGGTTCGGATGTTGTTCTGCAAACTGTGGGGCTTTTCCTGAAACAAACCTGTCCCACAAGGTTAGTCAGGAAGGAAAGAGTGAATGGCCTGACAAGAGAGCTACCAGCCCTGCACACACTGCTATTGAACTCTGCTATAGAACACCAAACCCTAAGCAGGGAACAGAGGCACAGACCCTCAGCTGGTCACTGGTGTGTCACCAGCATATATAAACAGGCAGTGTTCATTGATTGTAAAGGAATTGCTGCAGCAGAAACACTCAGGCAGCTCCTGACTAAAGCAGGAAACATGTTTCAAAACACTCCGCTCCTACAGGCCACCCGAGCATCCCTCTCCCAGTGTGCAATGGGATATTGGAACATCAGCCTCTAGCTCACGTTTCAGCTCCTTCAGCCCAGGGCTTAGGCCAGGCTGCACCCACCGTGGTCTGGGGTCCAGCACTCTCACCTGAGCAGGTAATGCAGGAGATGCCTTCAGCACTCAGGTTATATTTGAGGTCTAGCAGCACCTGGATGTTAGTGTCTGGTCGGAACAAGACTGGAGCACGGCTAGCTGGATGGAGGCGGCTAGCAAAGAATATGGACAGCAGCAAAACCAGGAGAAAGAGCCCTGCAAGGAGAAGACCATAAGTGTGTGGGACCCTACATGCATTTTGCTCCTAGGCCATACTCAGACAGCAGGGTTGTGGCAGAAAGAGGGTATTTGCAGCAGGAAAAAGGAACAGCCCCTCAAGCACACTGGCAGCTGGTCTGCCATGCCTGAAAAACTCCATCAGGGCTTGCCATGTCAGATCTGCCTGAAAAGAGACAGATGGAAAGCATCAGAGTCTCTCATGCAGTTCCCTTAGGGACTGACTGTTCCTGGGACACTCTTCCACTGAGCCAGAAGCCAACTACTGTGTCCCTTTTCACAGTCTCTTGTCACTAATATTCAAGGCTTAGGGACTGATTAAGATGCTGTTAAATCCTCTAGAATCCATGCAGATGGAATACCCCACTCCTTCCTTACCCACAATCACCCATCTCCTCTTCACCGCAGACCACAGCACCCACTGTTCCAGCAGCTCCTGCAGACGAGTTATCAAGTGGCCCCGGTTGCTCTTCTCTGCAGGGAGCTGCAGATTTTCTGGCATCACAGACACTAAGGGGACATCCCCCATTTCCAGGGAAACTAGAAAGTGAGAAATCAAAGGTAGTCTCAGTGCTCAGTGTCATGAGTGTCCCTCATAGCTTTCTGCTCTCCTTTACAGCATCTTTTGCAAGGTGCTGTACAACTCACTCAAGCTAAAGACGTGGAGTAAGACCCAGGCAGAGGCAGTGACTGCCACAAGAAGCATCCTTGTTGAGTCACTGCATGCAACAGCTACACTTCTAAATCCATAGCTCAGTCCAAAGCCTATGCTTCAGGCTGTTCTTCCTCTGCCAGATTCCACTGGAATTGTCCATATGGTCACAGAGACACTGCATGTTTCTTGGGCCAAGCAAAGTTTGTCCCTGTGCCATGAAGCATGTCTTACAGCTAATTACACACTTCCTGTCAGCAGCCTGGCCACTATCTGATGTCTTTAGCTCAGGGATGCTCAGGGAACTGTCCTCTGCAGGTGAGAAGTGGGCACTTGCTCTAGCAGGGTCCGTGTGCCTGGTGTGTTGCATGGCTGACCCACAAACCATGCTTGGTCACCAACTGGAACAAGCTGCTTTGCTACTGCACAAGTTACCTGATGCCCAAGGGCCCCTGGAGAAAAGCATCCTGCTGTTGACTCTGTTCAAGGGATGGGAAGGGGTTATTTCCATATATTACCATTGCACATGGCTCTGGCATACTAAGGAGGCAGCTCTTGCAGCACAGAGCCAGAGCTTAGCTGTCTGCCTCCCAAAGGCAGCTCAGGGGCTGCTCTGCAGGGAGAGGCTCCACACACTGCTGTGGGATTGATGTGCTCTCAGCTGTGGATCCATTTGCTTCCAGTTCCAGGTTGCTGCTAGGCCTGAAAGCTACTCACTGCCCAGACCTCTTCTGTTGGGCGTTTTAAAAGGAAGAGATCCCAGCAAGTTTTAAAAGCCAAGTACAAGAGCACAGCCTTGTAAGCACCCTTAGCTCTGATCAGGGCTAGAAGGATTATCCCCTGCTAACAACATACAGGGAATTCCTAGGCTCTTCTAGATTACTTATGTAGTCCCAGGCAAGTAACTGCTGCCTTCTTGCTGTGACTAAGGAGATACCCTGAGGAGGTGCTGCAGGAGAACAAAGTGTTCTCTCTCCGGCTTCCCAAATGTAGTGCTCTGAATGGCAGGGAAGAGGGAAAAACTCTTTGCTCAAAGGAGAGCTGTCCTGGTACTACAGATTAGATGTTTCATGGCTGTATCCATGTCACAATCAGTGCTTTCAGCTGGGAAGTACAAGCCACATTAGACCCAAGAGGATTAGCAAAGTAGGTATCAACACCCACTGAAGATCTCAAAGCAGTTTACAACCGTTAGCAAGCTCAGACCCCTCCACCTCCTGTGACAGCACAATCTCCAGCTTAAAAGTAGGGAAACTGAAGCATGGACAGGAAAAACTGCAGGATGAACAGGGCAGTGTGGTCCCCAGGAAGGTTCTACACAGCAGACACTTACCAGGCTCCTCCTCCACACTGAGCAGTGGGATGTCATCATCAAGATAGGGAAGTGTCTCTCTGCCTGCTCTGGAGGTGGCCTCTGAGGCAATGAAGAGATCTTCAGCCAGATGCAAGGCATTCTTCTTGGTGCACTTCTCATTACAGCTGGATTGAAAGGAGACAAAGGCATGAGTTTCAAGCCACACATCCTGCAAAGAGTTACCAGTGGGTTCCTCCAGTGACAAGGAGAGGAGCAGCAGCCTGCTCTAATTACTTGGGAAAACAACAGGCACTGCCACAATCCATTTCCATTGCTAATTGTTGAAAGGTCAGGGGCTGAGCTGCTATGGCAAAGCAGTAGCAGGCTGGGTTGGATACACAGAGCAGGGCTGAGCCATCACCACTGGCTGCTGAGTGATGACAGTTTCAGCAACTCATCTCCTTGCTAATGAATTAAATCAGGCCAGGTCATCTGCAGTGGTAAGGAGAAGGGCAAGGGGAAACATGCTGACTTCTGAGAACAAATCTGCATGCCCTGCCTGCGCTCAGTCAGGAGCAATGCTGATCTCTCTGCCTTGCAGGGCTTGTGCCTCCACAGCTTGAGGATCTAGCTGTGCAGTAAGTGTTCTGAGAACATAAATGGCTCTAATACTCCACAGATGCAATGAAGATGTACGACTGGCAGAAAGTGGGGCAAGATTTGCATAGCCTTGGCCATGAGTTCCACAACAGCATCCCACGCACACGAGGAGGCTCTGGAGCTCACCTGGTTTGGCAGGAGCTCTCTAATGGGGACACATAAAGGGTCCATATTCCAAGAGCAGCTGGCATGGTGAAGAGCACAGCTACCCAGCAGCAGGACACAATCAGTGACATGAAGAGTCCAAAGTCATGCACAGCTGGGATCTACAGGAAGAGAGAACATGGATTAACTGGGGCAGGACACCTGTAGAACCACCAGGCTAGAAAGAGATATCTAGAGGACGAGAATAGTACATACAGACCTCAGCCGTGGTAGTTAGCTGAGGTAAAGAGCTGAGCTGGAGCCCAACAGCCACTAGATCCTGTTAGATCAGTGGCACAGGAAGTATTCCCTTTGATAATGATACAGGGAGAGTGTCCACTGCCTTAGAGCAGGTAAAGGACAGCCCTCTAGGGCAAGTAAGCCCTGTGTTGGAGGAAAGGGCAGAAAGATCGTGGTGGCAGCTTCCCTCTCTATTAGGTTCTCTGGCAGAAACATAAGGCCGCACATGCAAAGCTGCAGTGTACCTGCGAGAAGATGTTGGCAGCATATGCTGCAGCCGTGGTCAGGGATGTGAAGAAGGTGGCCTTCCCCGCTGTCTGGATGGTGTGGATCATGCGCAGCCTCAGGTCCTTGAGGTGGGTGGCTTGGCGGTAGGTGTTGATGAAAACAAAGACATCATCAACCCCTAGGAGAAGAGGGGGAAGACTGTGATGCTCTGCTCACAGTAGGGACACAACCTAAAGATCCCCTCAACATCTGGCCTGCAAATATTTCACTTGCAGGTAACGGAGAGAAAGAGCTGGAAAATTCAATCTGCATTTGCCACCATCACCTGCAGGCAGGAGTTATGGCGAGGCAGCACAGGGAGGTTTTGAGGAAGGACGTGCTTACCAATCCCCACAATGACAAAGGCAGCCACACCATTGAGTATGCCCAGGTACTGGATCCCGAACACGACGTGGTACAGGAACAGAGCCACCAGGCAGCTTAGCCCAATACTGGCAATGCCAAAGAATGACAGGAACACTACAGGAGAAAAGGAACAGGGGAAAAATATAGCACCACAGGCCACCCCCTGGGAGAACAGACACCTCTCACCTGCCCTGTTGGGATACTTGCTTCCCGAGAGAGCGCTGGTGACAGAGAATAGATCAGGGCTGCAAGAGCACCTCTTCCCATGAGGCCCATCCATGAAATTACATCAGCTTTACACCAGCATTGTTAGTAAGATGGAAATATGCATCTTACTCCTGTGAGCCTTCCTCCCACCCTGCCCACTAAGCCCTGCTCTGGAGAATCAGACCTGCATGTCCTTCTGCATGCTTCTGGGCCACAAAGCCAGGCTGGTGGGAGGGCATCAGAGCCTGAGGCTTGCACAGACACAGGGAGTCAGAGCACATCTGGATCTGTGTGAGAGCAGGGCAGCCGTGGCTACAGCCTACCTGAGCAGGAGGTGAGGATGTAGACCAGGACAGCTATGCAGCTACTGCTGATGAAGGCCAGCAACATGTCATTGTTGAAAGTCCTCCTCACTTCATAGTCAAACAAGTCCGTCCCTCCATACAGCACCTGGACTTTGCTAGGATGGGAAGATAAGAAGGAAGGAAGAGGAATAGGAAGAGTTGAGTATACAGAGAGCAGAGTCGAGGCATTTGAAGCATGCTTCCAGTGTATGGTGCGTATTTGGCACTAACAGACAGCTCCCGAAGCCTCCAAAGCCAATTCCATCTGGAATCTTAATCACTGCTCATTATATTAAGCACATAGGTAATAACCAGCGGATGCAGGCAGAGTGAGAGCTTGTCAGAAAGCATGTGATTTACCAGCTTCTGCTTCTGGAAGCAGGCGCTGAGCGGAAGTAATCCAAGATAATTTCACCAGGAGTACAATAACGCTGCACCATAGGAGGCTATCCGGAATCCCAGCTTCAGAACTGAGCCTTGGCCCCAGTTCCCTTCTGGCTTCCCATAACTGCAGCCCACTCTGTCAGTCCATTGCTGAGAACACTCTGTGGCTGGCTGCATTTCACTCTGCTTTGAAGATCCATATCTCTTCGTTTGAGGAGCTATTGAGATTCAGAGCAGCAGAGAGCTGGAGAAGGTGCACTGACACTGGGACTCACTGCCTTCCCTCAGCTGTCTGGATACTGGGCTGCTCGTTTATCCCTTTTAGCTCTATTTTACCATCTCCCTCTCGCAAACACTGAGCAAAGCTCTCTTCAAAGTCATACAGGTGAAAAATCCCTGCATTTCCTGAAACTTATCCTGCCTGAACCTGCCCTCCCCATCTCTGTACAAAGGGCAAACACTTCTGGAAGGAATTACACTGACATGAGCAAAAGCAGCTTTGGGTCCACAGTTTGATGCCTTGACTAAGGACCATTTCACCTCCTGCATCAGACCAGAAGAGGCCAAATTCAGACCAGGAAGGCAAAGAAGCAGCTCTGTTAGAGCCAGTGAATTGGACTGGCGAGATGGAAGCAAACAGATCCGATGCTAGACAGGGGCTGAGTGGAAAGGCAGGCACTGGATCCAGTCTTTGGCTCCTTTTCACTGTCTCTATTAAGGTTTCTGGCATGCTGCTGCAGTAGGAAGTGGCATTAAAGTGAAGCAGATGAGTGGGTTTCTGCCATATGCTCCACACCCTCACTCACACCACTGTACCTGAGCCCGACTTCAAGGAGATGCTTTTTCTCCTTCATCTGCAGCATTATGCCATAGCCACTGCAGGAGCCTGACCAGCAGCCTGAGCTGGCATGCCAAGCCTCCTGTGCCTGTAGCCTTCCAGCTGAAGGCTGGATGCTGCATGGCTACAGAGCAGAGCACGGCTGCGTAAACCTCCAGACGGAGCTTTTACACCCTGAAGGATGTAAAGCACCCTATTCCAGAAAAGCCCCATCCTCTCCAACCTCTGCCTTTCCCTGTTCTCACCCCTTCCCAGCACGACCTGCCCTGCGTGCACACAGCCTCACCTCGTGGACTGCTTGGCCAGCATGGCCACGTAGGTGATGACGAAGCTCTGGAACTTGCGGCGCTGCTCCTCCCAGCGGTCCTCCACCGAGTAGTAGTTGGGCAGCGGTGCCCCAAAGAGGATTTCACTCCGCAGCAGCGAGCTCTTCATGTTCTCAGCAGACAAGCCCTCATCCACATACCAGTAGAATTCAGGGTGGGTCATGGCCAGCTCCAGGGATCCTGCAGCAGAAAGCAGCACCGCTTTGGTTAGGTCCTGCTTAGTTCACTTGGCAAGGCACAGGGTCTAGCGTGACAAACTGGGAGTGACCCTGTCTTTCAGCATGATGTTGACTGCTGCTGCCTTGCACAGAGCAAGAAGGGCTGGGGAAAGCTGTATTGCAAAGGCTCACATCCCACTATGCTGCCTACATGCAGTTTCCCATCAAGGACACATCTTCCACCTAACTTCGATCTGAACCACAACTCCCCCAAGCAACAATGCACACATCCCCATTGACACTCCCACTACTGGATGCACTTAGTTCTTGTACAGTGGCATGATATTTGCTCCATCAAGCAATGTGCTTCTTGGGAAGCACAAGAACTAAATACTACCCATGGAAGATGTGGAGTCCTGGCTCTGCTCTGACCTGGTACCTCTGCCATCTGATGGTGTGAGGGATGCAGAGATGAAGGCACTCGGTTCTGAGCAAGAGACACTGCCTGTCTCCCCTAGAATCCAAGCTCTCTTAAGTTCACACCAGAAAGACCCAGAAACTATACTCTTTCCTGTTCTGGTAGCAGAACTGTTACTCACACTGAAGCAGATGGAGTTAATGCCTTGCCTGCTCCCTATGTGGCTCCTGGATAGCTGTCATCTGCAGCCTGTGCTTGGGAGACAGATGGAGGCTTCATCCTACAGCCACATCACACCCACAGACTCCTCATGATTCACCTCTTTTTCACCATCCAGAGCCTCTGCTCTACTAGAGGGAGACAGAACAAGGTATGGAGCTGGGAGGAGGCAGGACCTTCCTCCTCTTCTTCTTACAGGAACCTTTCCAGCTGGTGACTCATAAGCTGCCTTTCAAGCTCCAGAGCAGCCCACAGACCTCTTTCATCTGCTTTGCGGTGCAGGGAAGTGCATCCCTATTGTCTGTCCAAAACCTGACATGCCTCTGGTTAACCACAGTCATTTACTGGGGACAAGAGTGAGTTGAAGTCATCCTACAATGCAGCACTTCCCCCTCGTTTGTCCCTCTCGCTTGCGTATTGGGGCCTGTGTGATCCATGACTGGAAACTGCAGGGGCTTTGCTGAAAGGGCTAAAAAGAGGCCCTAGCACAGCAAACATGATTCCTCGAGGCACAATGCAGCAGCATCTTCCTCTCTGCACAAGGCAGTCACCCCTCTTAGCTGGGGATACATGCCTTAAACATGCCAGCCCTCACCCACAGCCCTCAGCTCACCTTGTATGTCAGCAAGGTCTTGTCCCATGCCATCGTAGTAAATCTTCCCTCCTCTCTCAGTGGGGAAGAAGTAGGTCATGAGGGAGCTGGGAGGGGAGCAGTAGGAGTAGGAGCCCAGGGGCAGGTCCTTCAAGACCTCATGGGGCTTCCAGCAGAACTCCCGGAAGCGAGGGTGATCCATGATCTTACGCTCGACCTCATGGATGGTGACCAGGCGCTCAGTGGTGAAGATGTTGTTTTCAGAGTCCCCCCTGGCCAGAAAGATGAGCTCAATGCGCCAGTGGGCATGAGTCTGTGTGTTGGCACTGATGTAAGTGCTGGAGTAGTCCCAGCGTGGGGCACCCCTTGCAGTCCGGGAAGTCCTGTTTCCTGGGTTGAGGTGGCCATGGGGCTTAGGGGAGCTCATCCTGCCCTGTGGGGTGCTGCGCTTGAGCCGTGCGCTCACCCCGAGGTGGGAAGCGTTGAGGTGAAGCTGCTGGAGCTGCTCAAAAATGAGCCTCTGCAGGGTTTCAGAGGTGAAGTCAGCCAGGTCCCGGCGGTTCCTGCCCCACGACCCAAACTGGGACTTGAGGGCCAAGGCGAGGGCATCGAAGCGCTGCGAGGACTCGTGGTTGCGGATCTCAAAAGCATTGTAGGAGATGTCAATATCCAGGGCTGGGTAGTGGAGGAACATGACAACAGCAAGCACAGCAGGGATGGCACAGCCCAGGAAAAGGATGAAGCCAGCACAGCAGGGGTTCGTAAATACCCATCCAACAATATTCCAGAAGCCAGACACAGGCAGAGTGACACGCAGGGGCCTGACTCTGCACGGGCTTCTGCCACACAACAGAGCACCCTCACACCTCTTCCGTGAGCTGAAGGCTACCTCTTCATCTTCCTCCTCTAGCCAGGCATCCTGTAACAAGGGGTCATCCTCTGTGTCCATGTCCAGTGCCTGCACAAAGAGAAGAGCAGTCAGCAAGGCCCAGCAATGGGTGTCCCCAGGCACAGCCGTGAGCCCATGGCAGTTGCCAAAGGGTCTCAGCAGCAGAGCCAGGGAAGGAAGCATGCTCCAGCTCTCAGCAAAGCAAGACTCCTTTTAAACCTCAGCCACTGAAGGAACAGGATCCGGGTATCCCACACCCTGCCTGGCAGAGGAACCAGCGAGAGGAGCTCAAACTACAGCCCCAGTGCTCAGTGCTGTGGCAGAGAAGGGCTCTGCATGGTTCCAGGAATACCAGGCTAGAGACAGCAGGCGATTCACAGTGTGCTGCTCAGACTGCAGCAGGAACATTCAATTAGCTAACCTGGTTCTCATGCCCAGGAACAATCCATGCTACCAGATGAAAAATGCAAGGGACCCCATCTTCCTCACTTTAAAACTGACAATAGCTTTTCCCCAGCTACTTACAGCTGTGTTCATCCTTCCCACAAAGGCACACGTATGCACACACAGCAGCACATGCAGACACACACGTGTGCATGCACTCACACATACCAGCCTCCACAGAGAACTCCCTGTGACCCTGCTCTAGTCCCTAAAGGGCTATCCACTGCCTGTGTGGGAAGGGAAAGGGCTGAACAACCCTGCTTCCCTTCCACCCCTGCTGGATATTGTTTATGGAATGGGTTTTCCAAGCTGCTACGGAAGAAGCCAGAAGCAAAAGCTGTTCCTGCACCCGTGGAACGAGCAGGGGGAAAACTCTCCCTGATCAGCTCACACCTGGGAGGAAAGCAAGAGAGACCCCCCAGGAGGTGCTCTCCTCCGCAGGGAAGCAGAGCCAGCAGCCCCCACTCACGGATGAATGAGCACATTCAGTTTGTTACTTGACCCTGATAGCTGCAACCAATTTACACACAGGCCAGAAGCAATTTACCAGCATTGTTCCTAACCAGTGTTTCTATTTTAGCAGGACTTGCATCAGCAGAAGATGAATTGCCAGCACCCCTTAATTCCAGGCCCACAGAAGACCTGAGAGCTGCCTGATCATGGACCAAGAGCAAAAGCAATGAGGCAGAAATGCTCCTGGGCAGCAGAGGGATGTGCAAAGGAACAAGGGTCACAGCAATCTCCCTGGCTCTGACCAGCCTGGGTGATGCCTGCAGCTTTGCTCACAGGGAGCAGCTCCCATAGGATCCATTCCAGCCTGAGCAGCATCTCTGCTGGCAGGCTGAGCAGAGCACTCCCAGCACTGCAGAGCCTGTAGCATGGATGGGACCAGGAACCTCTGAGCTCCAGCCTCCTGCTTGCAGCAAGAGAAGCACAGATGTCAATCCATGGCTTTAATCTGCAACTTATATTGTCTCAAACCAGCCCATCCTTCCTATGAGTGTGAGGGCAAGGACTCTCGTACTCCCTTGCCATGGTCAGGCTCACGCAGCAGCCCACCCTCCTCAGTCGTGCTGCAGAGCTGTGCAGGAGGGCATGTGGAAACCTGGGCTGGATCCACCTCCTGCTCTGTAACCTCACTGAGCAAAACCCCGATGGGTACCACTGATGGCAGGTGGCCACAGCCCCTCTTCTGCCAAATCTCTGGCCCTCAGGAGGCCAATATGGGGAGGAGAAGGTGGCTCACAAGACTCTGCTGCATTGTTTCCCCCTTTACATGTAGGGCTGTTAGACAGCAAGAAGAGACCGAAGGCAGGGGGGTGGTGGTGGTGGTGGTATTTTCAAGTCTCTGGAAAGGTTAGGAGAAATCTAGTTCATTTTAGGCTTCATTAAGATTCCTTTAACATTCAGGATGCTCATCCCCTCTGGATGGTTGGTGGGTACATGCAGTTCCCTCCATTCCATCCAGCTGCCCCTTCTCCCATTGCCCTGGGCTCTCCTTCAACAGAATGGAGTCACTGCAAGACCTGATCAAGCATATATATTCTCTCTTTAGGAAGAGGTAAAGAGCCATAATAATTTCCCATTTATTGAGCTACAGAGGAGAAGGAGGGAAAAAGATTCTAATCCTGAAACAGAAGAGCCTGCACGTGACAAGAAAGGGAAACAAGGGACTGAGATAGTAATAAGCCAGCAGAAAAAGGGATCATACCATGTTCTTTTTTAACCAAGAGCTAAATCCTCAACTCAAGGAAGGGGTCAGACCTCAGGCACCTCCCTGTGGCTCTTCCCTCCACTCTCATCTCATAGTGACTGCAAAGCCCACCTTTATGGGCACCTATGATGTGTGAAGGCCAGTGCATGCTACCTTCTAGCTAAAGACAGGTACAAGTTCTGCTGCTGGTGTAAACGCCAGCACAGCAAATGCTGGAAAGCCACAAGATCACATGCACTCACATGAGAGCTGAGTCAGGGAAGGACCAAGATGTGGTGCAGGCAGGATGGCAAGGGCAGGGTAAGTGCTGTCCCTGATGGTGACAGCCTCCCTCTGCATGCAGTCAGCACCTGAGTGCATCCTCCCCTACTTCCACCACAGCTCTCAACCCTCTTCAAAAGAGAGTTTACCACATGATTCAGCTCCAAAGCCAGACACAGCTCACACAGCATTGCCCCTGGGACTCAACCGGCTTTACCATCTCCTCAGATCCTGCCTGGGTCAGGATGAAAGCTTATCCAACCCAAACCACAGCAAACTGAACTGGTGGGGAGGGAAACCCTCAAAGCAGCCAGAAGGGGAGTGGAATACAGTTTTTCTGCTTATATTCTACTTATATTTCTGCTTATATTTCTACCTGTGTTCCCTCCACCACTGCCCAGGGACTCCAGGCACTGACGCATGTCCCAGTTACTTTCTCCATTCCAGGACATGCACAGTGGACCTAATCCTGCAGCCCTCAGAGCTCTGCCTCCCTTCTGTGCAAGCTTAGCCTGCTCCAGGTTGGAAGGAGCAGAGCACAAGAGCCCTCCTAGGAGCCCTGGATCCATTTCTTCAGAGAAGAGGCACTGATTCATCCGCTTCGGGTGAGCATTTGGATTTCTTGTGCTTTCCTCTGCCCCTTCCAAACCCAGGAGGCTTCCTCCTGGTTCACACCAGTCAGGACTCTGTAGGGTGGCAGAACCTCCTGTGAAGGTTCCTGGCTCACATTTAGGGTGCTGCTATAGGCACAGCTTCCATTAAGTCCGAGAATGGGAAATAAGTCCAGGCAAGGCAGTTGGTATAGAGATATTTTAAGTGAAAACCTCTCCAAAAGCTGAGCCTGCACAGTTCGTGCTCAGCTCACCCACCTCCTAGCCTGGTGCTGGCACATGTTCACACTCATTCAGCCAGCCAAGAACCACTTGGGGATGGGAAAAGGCAAGTGAGCTGCTGATTCAGCAGCACAGCTGAGCTTGGAGGGAGCTTGTAAAACACTGAGCTCGAAAGGGAAGGTAGGAGAGGGATTCAGACCATAAAACACCTCCTCCTTTAGCATTCAGCCCTCAGACTGCTGGGCAGTTCCAGCATTGTCCCAGGTAAAGATCCTTCCTGAAGAAGTGAGTTCAAAAGCTCCACCACAGCAAAGAGTCAAGGGGCTATGAAGAGACTCACATCTTCCAACGCTGCACTGGTGTAAAGTCACAGCTTTATGGGAGGTACGAATAAAGCCAGAATCCAGCTGGATATGGTTTTCCTCTTCACAGCCACAGCAGCAGCGTGGAAACACAACCAAGAGGAAAACAAGGAAGGACTCTCTCTTTTTCCAGTTTCAATGGGTACTTCTGTCCAGAGGCCATCTCACATTAGACCTGAGCCACCAACCTGCAGCTGAACCTCAGCACCATGGCCATGAATGCTACCAGAGCCCAATGGAAGATGCTCACCCCTTTCCTCCATGGATGACTGTCACAGATGAACCAGAATGGGCCTCTAAGCCTCTTGTTATGAGCACCCTCCATTCAGCAATTTAACCTGGGCATCCTCCACATCTTGCTATAGCTTCCCAATCTGTTCAGAGTAATGAATTAGGCATTTAAAGCACTGCAGGGCTGTGGAGCACAGGGTAGGAATAGTTATGACTCCTGTGAGCCTGACACACAGCAGAAAAGAAGGGACAAAGCCAAACCTGGGGGACCTTCAGATCAGGAAGAGTTTTGCCCTTGACTGCAGTAGGTGGGATCCAGCTCAGACCGCAACAGCCCTGCAGGGATTGTCACTCACCTGCACCCCGACCAGGGCAAACCCCCATGTAGCTCCCATATGAGCTCCCTTGCAGTGAAATCAGGATAGAAGGAAGCAGCTGACAAGCTGGGGAGAGGCAGTGACAGACAAGGAAGCTAATTACAGCCGACCTGGCTAATTAATGCTGAATTCCAGATTAAAATCCCCTCACCAGTGTTCCATTTCAATTACTCAGTTGTTCCTTCTGATAGGAAAAGGGAAGCCTTGTGCATCAGCAAGCTAGGAAGAAAAAAGGAACGCAAGCACAAGGCTGGAAGGGGAGGGAAAGACAATTTCTGTAATATGGGAGATTCCTATCGACCAAATAATTAAACTTCACATTCCTTTCTCCCAGGGGCAAAGCTTTCAGAGCACAGCTAGCAGTTTTGTGGGCCTATCTGTATGCCTGAAAACTCTTGGAGGTTCTACCAAAGGCAGCTTTATGGCCCTTTGTTAGCTATATAAAGTTCCTCAGAAAGGGAGAGAAATGGCCTTTGTGCTTGCAGACTCATCCAGCTCCTGCTAAAAGCTGCCTCTCTTAACGATGCACAGTTGATGGCAGGGATGGACACAGCACCTTCCAGGCCCTGTTATGCTGGAAAACGCTGTGTAAAACAACTGCAGGGCATCATTAATGTACACCCACTCTAAAGCAGGGCTCCACAGTGACACTGAGACTCAGGAGCAGAGATCTGCTCTGCACTTGAATCACTGAGACTTGGCCACAAGTAACTTTTTAAAACACAGCCAGAAAGGGATCTCTGAGGTCCCTGTTCTGCCTTTATCAACACAGCTGTATCCTGGTGCATGGAATAAGCTGTGTGTTGCCCTTTGCTTTCATGAATGGGGAAAATGAACCAGTAAGGAGGAACCAGATACAATCTCAGGGCCCCTAATTGGGAGTTCTGGCTTGCAGAGGTGCTGCACTTCCAGAATAGCAAAGCACACCCAGGACACCTCACACCAGGCATCTGACCCTGCATCTCCTGAAGCACTTCTGAAAACACTGGCTTGATACAGCCATTGACCAGATCCTGTGCATGAGGATACAGCCCTGAACCTGTTTCACTGGGGTACGAGCCCAGAGAGACACATGCTGCTTGAAGGCACTGGGTTAAACTGCTGGCTGGGTTGACTCCAGCATTGTTAATCAAGCAGGTACTTTTCCAGCTGTACAGCACAATGCAGGGGAAAAAAAAGCTTTAATCTATTATGTTTCTGGACCCTTTGCATTTCCCTTCCCACTCGCTTTAAATCCTTTGGAAAGACACACACAAACACTGCCAGACCCCAGGCACTTTGCAGATCAGAATGTCATCAAACTGCTCCAGCAGCACAATGCTGTCGGAATTGAAGCACAATGATGTAAATGTGTGTTTGCTGGAGGAGAAGTTCAACAGAATGATTTTAAAACAGTATATTTAAAGCTCTATTGTCTGCTCCCAGGAGGGAAGACAATAGGTAGGGCTGTATACAGGGTGGAGGATTGCCAGATCTCTCAAGCTTTATGAAGTAAGTACATGCTTGCACACTCACTCCTAACTGAGGCAGCCTCTTTCTCTGCTGTCTGTCCCACTCTTCCTTCCCCTTACAGGCACTTTTTACACCATGGCTAGGATAAGAGCAGCTGGAAATGGAAGGAGTCAGTCAGACTCTAGGATCTTAAAGGCCTTTCCCAACTTAAATGATTTTATGATCGATCGACCTGCTTTCAGAACGGACAAATGGAGCTCTCTCAGCCTACATCAAGGATCTCTCCTGCCTGCCACTCCAGGTGTCTGACAAGCACTGATTAGATCTACTCATAACTGCATGTCAAAACCAGCGTGGAAAGATTAGCTGCAAAGTCAAGCACTCACCAGTCAGGAAATGCCCAATCCAGGACGGCTGGATGCTGACACAGCACCCTCAGTTTGCCCCTGTTCTGCAAATGCTTTGCAGTGCAGTTGGCTTCCAAGCCCGGTGTCACAAGGCAAGGACTGTGGCCTCCGCCAGGGCTGATGCTCCCTGAACCCAGGAGCTGTTTGCCACCTTGCTGTCTCCTCAGTGTTCGGTGTGTGGTCTCATGGCTCATTTCCTGCACGCCGCTCGTGCTCTGGCTCAGAGGCAGAATTATTCATTTCCAACACTGCCTGTCAGGACAGAGTCTGAGGGCTGAGCAAACAGGACGGAACTGAATCCTCTCCTGGCATCTCTAGGAGAAGGAGGGGGTGGTGTAGTCTGCATCTGACAGATGCAGCGGCTCAGAAGGAGGAAGAAAAACAGACACTTATTTTGGGTGCCTCGTTTGACACACAGGATGCCCCATTTCTCAGAGTGCACAGAACGGCACAGGTGGGGCTGTGCCTAAGAAACTGCGAATTCCACTTTGTTCTGGCACCATGACCTGAGGTGAAACAGCAATATAACCTCTGTGCTGGTAAGGGACATCCGCAGCGAGAGCCAACATCAGACAATTGATGTTAACCAGTGACATGCATGCCAGTACCTGGGACACCAAGGACTATCAGCTCCCCCATCTCTCTTTACCTCTAAGCCGGTCTTGTGGACAAGGAACACGCTGAAGAAAGGGCCTGCAAGACCAGTATAGAGGGAAAAGGGAGAGACTGGTTTAAGAGGTGTTGCTTTGCTATGTCAGAAGCCACTACCTGAACACAGAGCAGAGCAAGAAGAAAGTGGACAGAAGAATGAGGAAACCACACAGCTGTGATACACACAAGGATGTACAGCAAAAGCAAAGAGTAGAGCAAAAGCGTCTTTCCTGTGCTTGCCAGGAGTAAGATGCCTGCAGATAAGAACTAGCTCAGCCATCCAAGTTTCCTATTTTAACACCACGGCTTTCCTGAATGGTTCCTTAACTAGGACAAAACAGTGATCCCACAGCCTTGGATCAGGGGGAGATCTTCATATGGCACCACGGGACACTGAGGCAGCCTCACCACGGCTCCAGCAGGTACCAGCTGTGAGCTCTGTCCTAGGATGCTACTTCCCAAGTGATTCCAAGAGAATCTGTATCCCGAGAGATTTAAAAATCCAATCCAAAAGCTCACAAGGAATTGCCCCAAACTACTTGCTTCAGAGTACTGAAACTGGCACTTTTCAAAGAGAAAGGTCACCAGGATTTGCTGCCATCAAACCATGCACATTTGGTGCCCTGCCTCCCCAGGACTGCTGCAGAGCTAAACCTATACGAGAACCTCACTAACATGCACACCATTGCCAAGGAAAATTCATTTCCTGATAAAATAATTTGCTTGTGGTTATTGTAACGGATGATTGTAGCTGTCAGAAAACAGCTTCTGGGTTACAATCTCCCGAAACGTGCCTTGCAGCCTTGTGCCATGTTTACCACTTGAGCTACTTGCTTATGCTGATGATAGGGCCCCGCTGTCACTCAGGGCTGTGGCATGTGTTTCTGCACACTGAGCCTCTGATTTGCTTCACAAATGACTTACCTAAGCACTACAGAAATGACTTGGACTTTGTCTGAGCCCCAGCCACTTACTGTTTCCAAGCAAAGGGCTGGCTTCTGCATTGGCTGCATGCCCTTGGGTGCCTTGATATGGTTTCAAAAGCACCCTGTGTGCCACCAGCAGCCCAAGACAACAAGCTTCTTACAAGTGTGGTGATTTCCACACACCCAAAACGCTGTGCTCACAGCAAAGCCTTCCCAGAACATTAAGTACTGATGGCTGACACAAACCAGGGTCTTGGGTTATCTCAAGAAGCGTCACTCACTCCAGGAAGGAATCTCAGACCACAGAGAGGATTCACCAGTTCCCAAGCCCTTGGAATAAACTGCCATCCCCAAGGCTTGTGTGCTGCTCTTTTATAGATCAGCTCCAGCTTCCCACATCATCGTCAGCCTTAGAAGCCAAGTCCCACTGTCAATCACTTATTATTGCACCCCATGCTCAGGCCCCCCAGTTTTTGTCACTGTGGGCACTGGTACCACTCTGTGCTCAGATGGATGATCCCAGCTCTGGCCCTGCTCCCCACATCTGCTCCTGGCAGCAGGAGGAAGTGTGAAGACAAGGGCTGGCTGTGCACCCTCCTCCATCTGCAGCTTCCCAGCAATAGCCTGCCTGTGTGTGTTCACTGTGCTGCTGGGACTAACCAAAACACCCTCTCCCCAAGGCCCCTCTCCAGAGCCCCCCCATAAGCTGCCAGGTCATTACTGAGAAGGAGGAGGGCAACCTCTTCCTCGCCATGCATGGGAGCTGCTTTCTTGCCAGCAGCCTCAGCAGCAGTTATGTGCTAAGGGACATTGCTGGTTGTGGTCGTCTGGGCAGCAACATGAAAGGTAATGCAGGGATGCCAAGGCTGTGGTGCCAGTCCTTCTTTTACCAACTATAGCACAGGCAGCTCTTTCATTTCCACTTCTTGCCAGTCCAGCGTTAAGAGCATTAAAAGAACACGTTGCAAGCGCTCCCCTTCACCTCAAGGGCCTGTTTGGCCAGCTCTGGTCATGATGCTCTGGCTTTCCAGGAGAAAGAGGTACAGGTAGGAAGTCCCATCTGCACGTGTGTCAGTGTCTGACTCCACGTGCCACCAAGCACCCACCTGATGGATCGAAACGTCCTGCCTTTTTGCTGTTGTAATTGACATCAGAAAAAGCCAGATTCACAACAGGAAGGCTGCGAGGACTGCGATCTGTGGTGGGGACACAGCTCCCACAGCACTTCAGGCATGCTGACTTCTTCAGTAGGGCTTCTCACATGCCAGCATGAAAGAGGAATAGGTGATGCTGTAGTCCTCCCATACATGAGGGAGCAGAAGACAAAACCCAAGGTCATCCATGCACCGAGCTGTGGTATAACATGGCCTCTTATTTCTGAGAATGTGAGGGGCTGAATTCTGGGGTGAATTCATCCTGACAGTCACTACAGCTGAGTGGGAATGACTGCAGCAATCCATGCTCTACTGTCACCCATGGAAAACTTGCTGCTGGATAAGGAGGGACTCATGCAGCAGCCTGTAGGTAGCTGGCTCTCAACAGCCTACAAAGCGGGATCTCAGCAGGTTTATCTGCCTTACCTCCCACACTTCTCTCTCCAAAACAGATGCAGCTAGCTGCTCTCCCATGAAAACCTGGAGCTTCTGGAACTACATTAATTAGCAGTGCCTTTTCCTCTTCCCAGGATCAGCGAGGAACCTGGAGGCAGAGGTGTAAAACCCAGAGGCTAGAGAGCTTCCAGTGCCACTGCTGAGTGCCCCAGTGCAGGACCTGGCTGCACACAAGGGTTTCCACAACAGAAGAAAAGCCTCCTGATGGGAAGAGGAGGACATGGAGACAAGATGCCTCAGTGCCTGAGCAGCACGTCAGCAGATCCCCTGCCAGAACAAGGACTCAAAAGCTTACTGCCAGCTGCACCAACCATGCAGAAACTCACATTAAATGTTCCCACAGCTCGATGAGCACAGTCCTGCAGACCGGTAGCAGAGGAGGGGGCAGAGGCTCAGAATAAGCAAACAGGCTTTAATGACACATTAATCTCAGGGAGAGCCCAGGATGCTTCCTAGTACAGACAAGACACGAAGAGCTGGTTCCTGTTAGTCCCTGTGCAAGGGAAGGAAATGGTGCTGGTGGCAGCCAGAAGCTGCCAGTGAAGCCATGTCTATAGGATACAGCTTTAGGCCATCAGGACTGAGCTGAAACAGCAACGGTCTCCTCTCTCTTCCCTCCCAGTACAGACTGGGAGAAGCATGATGTAAGCCTAGCACAAGAGCACTTCGGGAAGAGGCAGGCACCACCCTTGTTCCTATTTGCCTTCTACCACCAAAGCCATGCAAGCTGCTGGAGCTCCCCAGCTCCTGAACGGCAACCATCCAACCCAAAGGATGCTAAGGGACTGCCGTTTGGCACAGAATCAAAGCATTCCATGCAATTGTTCCCAGCTCCTTACCGAATCCCACGCTTTCAGCCAGGCAGTCACAGGCTGGGATTCTGCTCGTGCTAACTGTAGGACCGAGTCCTGCACTTAAAACACAAACCCAAAGGAAGCATTTGTGGTGCTGCTATTAGTTTTTCTAGCTTTCCTGGGGCAAATCACATCAGCTGCTTCTGAACTGCTCTCATATTCTGGAGTCCAAGACCCCATCTTGCATCCTTTCACAACAAGCTTTGTCCCAAAGCCCCCCCCCAAGCAAACACAGGCTGGTTTTGCATAGACATCTGTAAACTGGTTTTCAAAGGGACTCCCTCCACTGCCCCATGCTGAAGTGGAACTGGGTCTGGCTCTCTGGAAACCAGGCCCAGCTGGCCGAGTAAGGGAGCAAACTCACCGCAGGCACATCCCAAATGACTGGAAGTGCAAGCAGTACCATGATCCACAACAGAACCAAATAGATGGGAATGCAGGCAGGTGCTGTACATGCAGGAATGAATCTAGCTGCATATGTGCCAAGATTTGGATGCAGGAGGAGCGATCTCCCCCACAGCACATCAGAAATACAAGAAACACCAAGAGGTCTGGAAAGGAAATGTCACCACAGTCTTAACTTAATCTGTCCCTGCTACTTACAGCACAGGTCTTTGTTACCAGCATCTAAATAAGGTCAAACCCTTTACTACACCACTATGAACTCTGCAGTGACTTTCACTAAGGAATTGGTTCCATGTAGCAGATTTATAGGAATGAAGGTTCTTTCCTTCAGTTTGAGCAGTGCCACAGGGGATGAAACATTTACCTGCTGATATATCTTGTTTTCAGTTGTTACAGGCTGGTGCTTTATAGCTCCCTACGATGTTGCAGCATTTCTACCATGCGCTGTGCACAAGAATATTGACATCAGTGACAAAAGCAAAGTGGACCACAGAATGCCAAGGGTCATTTGTCCATTTACTGCCTGTCTCAAAGAGCCCCATGTCAAGTGACAGAGCTGAGATGGAAGGATTAGGATAGGGAGAAAGAGAAGGGGTGGCCTTGGAAGCAAAATTCAGTTTAGATGTGGAAAACAAGATGGCTCAAAGGGTATACACCAGATTCCAAGACATTCTGTTTAAAAGCATAGCCATAGATTTGACACTCAGGTGAATCCAAGGTACTAACAAGTGCTGAATGGGTCCTGAAGAACCACAGCTTGCAGTGCATGGAGTTTGGACCTGCTGGCAGGAAGCACCAGAAGGAGCAGCTTTCTGCATGGCTCAAGAACTAGCCCAAGCTTTCCAGCAAGACAGATTTAGCTTTCGAAACAAGCTGTTTGTCTATCTTGTAGAGACTTACAGCCCTTGGTTTAAATGAAGCCCAGTGTTTTATTGAGTCACTTTCATGCTCCTGTGGGCCTGTCCACCTCCCCATCTCAACTCAGCCATAAAAATTGGCTTGGAGATTAGACTTGGCGCATGAGTTGTTAGCTGGAGAGCAAGTGGGAGGGTGTGCGAGGGGAGAGGTGGCAGAGGAAATACGAAGAGAGAGGCTTTGGCCAGGTTTGATTTGCAAGCAGGAGCCAGGACTGCTTTGGGCTTCTCAGACATGCCTGAAAAGCCCCATTGGGCTCCAGTTCAAACCTGAGTTTGCAGCCCCTTCTTCTTCAGGAATTCATTTTCCTTCTTAAAAGGAAGAACAAAAAGACAAACGATTCCATTCATGGCATCAAGTGTGCTGCGTGCTCTGCAGTACCCCAAGCAGTAGAAAGGATTAGGTCTTGTTTTGGGTTGGTTTTTTATCAAATTGTCTCTGCAGACCTTAATACAGCACTCAAAAGCAATTCATTCTCTGCTCCTGGGTGTAAAACAGAGCCAAGAAACAAGTCAACATATAGCAGCACATCCCCCTAGGAGTAGAAAGCACTTTGCATTTGTGCATCATATCAGCTCCTATCAGAGACTGCATAAACCCTTTGCAAACACGTATCAGATCCAATTCCCTTCTTCCTCTAGGGAAATAGGTCGGATTACATGCAAGTTTACAAATGAATTAAGCAAGCTCCATGTTCTAACTCCAGCTCTGCTGGAACTCAGCCATTACTTTTGCTGATTTTGACAGAAGCTAAATACAGACCACGCAAGCTACAGCTAACGTCGGTTAGCTGCCCTGTGGGGAGGAGCAGCAGTGGTACCCACAACTCCAGTTAGTGCAGTGGCACAAACCGGGTGCCCAGAAACTGAGGCATCCAAACCCCCAAGTCATCTTTGCTACCGGAACCTTCCAGACCTGCTCAAAGTCAGAGCAACAACAGGACCCAACTCTTCCCAATCCTCTGCTTTGGTTACCAGATGCCCCAGCTTCTCCCGTGCTCAATGTTAGAAAGTGTAAAGAATTGAATACCCAGCAGAGGCCTGCAATGCTAACCCATGAATTTCCTTCTCTGCTATTGGTTTGCAAACACAGATCCTTTAAGAACACAGGAAGACAGGGGGAAACATGGACCCTACAATATGTTTTTGTAAACAGGCTGTGAAAGAATGTGTTGAGCCAAATAATCCTGGGAATGAAAATGCCAATTTAACGTAGGGCATTGTTATTATTTATTAGATAGATATCGCCACAGAGAGATGAAGAAACAGCCTCTGTGACTTGCTGGCCCAACATCAGCCAGCCAGGTGAGCTCAGAGTAAAACGAGATCTCCCAGAACCCTGCTCTGCGTTCAAGTCAAAGGCATCTCTGCTATGCAAAAAGATGGGAAGAAAATCTGTGGCAGCATCAGATAGGATGCCCTGAAGTCCATACAAGCTTGCTCATGAGTCACCTTAGCAGGCAGATTCTGGGCTCACACTCCCAGGAACAAATCCAGCGTGACTTCACTGATGTGACTGCATTTACACAGTGAGATCACAGCTGTGGCACCACCCCCAGGAGCAATAGCACCCACACCATGAAGTCCAGGGAGCAGAATGATTCTCCCCCATAAAGCAGCAGCAGCAGTTTAAGAACCAGACAACTGCCAGTATGTCTCTCACCCCCTGCAAACACATTGGCTTCTCCCCCTGCTCCACTATTTATGTAACATGAACTGTCTCCTATTCAGGAGGAGCTGTTCCCTATTAACAGAGCTTGGCAAAGATCAGGAATTAACTGTGCCAACTTTCAAGCCTGCTGCCTTAAGGCAGATGGCAGGGAAAGTATCCCAGCCTTGTTCCCCAAACCTCTTCTCCCAGCAAGCAAAGATAACTCAGAGAGAAAAAGGACCAAGTATCTGCAAAGCTCTTATTCCAGGGCAGGAGACAGCTTCTGTGTGGGGTGCTCTGCAATGGACCTACCTGGCTGCCCACGGCCAGCAAAGCCCATTGCACTGCCAGGATCCACAGGGTGACAGCAAGGGCAGAGGTTTCACTGAAGGTTTTATAGTTCCAGAGTTACAACAGGAAAGGAGATGCTCTGCCCTTCCAAGGCAACGGTGCTGCTATCATCAAAACCTCAGCACTGCTCATGACTAGCACTGAGCTCTACCTTTATGGGAAGTAAATCCCTGTGGAAGAACAGGGTTCCACAGTTACTGCAGACCCACAGCATCAAACAAGAGCTGCTGCTGCAGTGTGACCAGGCAAGAGGGTTGTAAATAACATCCTACTAGGTGCTAATTCATACAGTTGTTGTAACCCATGCCTGAAGCACATTGCCACCAATGGGACAATTTACAACCTCCCAGTTAAACCCATGCTGAAGCATACTCTGGACTGGGGTCAATGGAAAGTGTTCTGCTGACCTCAGATCTGGATTAAGCACTTCACTCTTACGTTGGCTGCTCCATGTTCCTGAATTATTCATTAAGGACCAGACACTGCAATCCATACTCACACTGTGCTTAATCTGTCCTTTAAATCGACTTGCATTAGTCTGAATCACAGGCACCACAGCACCTTACTCTTTAACCAGTCTCACTGAATGCAGCAGAGCTATTAATGAAACAAGGTGCTCCTGTGCCAGAGGCAAGGAGGCAGGATCCAGCCCTTAGGAAAGACCTCAGGAAAACTCACCCTGGTAAAACTACACCGAGATGAATGAACTCCAGTAAATCTGTGTGAAATCAATCATTTAAAGAGATAGGCTGTTCCGTGCTATCACAGGGGAGACATAAGGCAGTGCTAGAAACTAATATCTCATTGTTCAACTCCATCACAAGGTCTGGAAACACAGTCCCCTGCCCCTGGCCATGCATTCACAGAGCCCAACGGCATCTTGCGCACACACCTTGTGAGGACAGTTTTGTCTCTCTGTATACAAACAGGGAGGTGTGTGGACAGGAGGAAGGCAAAGGACATGTTCCACTCCTCCTGCCTGGCACAAAGGAGCAAAGTAAATGGGACTGCTTGTCACCAAGGAGGTAACCAGTACCCACACTTACAGCAACTCCTTCCTCTGTCAACCTTGCAACTCCCAGTTACCCAACCCACAGACCGCATTATTGGCTCTGATCTGAAACCCCCTGAGGCTGCTTCAACTCACACCACAGGAGAGCTGATCACAGAGCACCTTTCACCACTGAGCCCAAATCTATAGTTGGCTGCTTTTAAACAGAGTGAATAAAAACCCCCAGGCCAATGAGGTAAGTGAAAAGTGAAATCTTGTGCACTACACTGGGAAATATAATGGGGTTTGAGTCTTGAGAATGAATTAATCTGTTCAGTTCTCACTTCTGTCAGTGCTTGGTAAGATTACAGGATTAAATCAACTCTATGCTAAATGCTTCCTGCTGAAGAGAGTCTTGTCAGGATTTACTGCCTGTTGGCATGCACAGACCATGGCAGCATCACCCTGAGACCCTGGGACCCACAGCAGGACCTGCTCAAACTTCAGAAATAGAAGTCACAACGTATCCAGATTTCCCATACACCGGCAGGGTATGAACTCCTGTCCCTCTCCATTTCAGTCAAGCTTCCTTACTAAACACTTGTACCCAACAGGCAAGTCTTTGTATAAGCAGCACTTCTGTCAGAGCACTGGCATCACAAGAGGATTTCATGTGCTGTGGATTTCTGGGTGCAAAACATTAACACTGTATGCATACCCCCCCCGAGGGCCACACTAAAATGCACGCATCCCATCACACTCGTGCCATACAGTTACATACACATAGACACACACGAGCCAGCTATCCTCCTGCACAATACAGCCTGTTACAAACACTTCTCATTAACAGCTCAGAAACAACACACACAGAAGTGGTCAAAGATCTCCTGTAACTTCACCACTTTTCCCTCTTGGCCTGACAAAGGCATTGGTGATGTTTAATTCATTTTTCAAGCGCAAGATTCAAGTACAAGGGCTTGGGAGACGTTTGAGCACCCAGCAACTGCATCCTCCCCAAACACCTGAAAATTAACAGAGATTTCACCAGTGTGAAATCCCTCAATTCTGTGCCCCCAGATTACACAGAGCCACAGACACTGTCACATCGACTCCCTGTAAGTACCTTACTCCACTGTTGTGAAGAGACAGCATGTACAATCAGGGCATCTGCCAATATAGCTCAGAACACCAGAATACAGCCAGGAAGTAAAGCTGCACAGAGTGACTTCAGGTGGTGGGTTTATTTCCATGCCTGAGGATGAATTTGGCTCTATCTGTTGCAGAAACTGAATCACAGTCTTCACCACAGTGGGTGACTGGAATGATGCTGATCTACTTTCCAAACACCAGTGTGGCTCTCACCTATTATACACTTACACATTGCTCAGGGCCATTTGCCCTTTAGCTTTTCCCTGTGTCCTGGTGAAAACACTGAGGGCTGGTTTCCCCTTCAATCCATTTTTCTATTAGACAAGCATTCTGTAGTGTTTTCCCCATGGGAATACAGCAGGTATTTGCAGGGGCAGCAGGAAGAAAGGAGGAATGGATTATTTATCCTATGAAGCATTTCCATTCAATCTTTGTTGGCTTTTTCTCCACTAGCTCAGGCCTGTCTTATTCCAGGCTTACGGAATCAAACTATAAGGCTCCAAAGAGGTAAAGAGCTCAGCTTGATGAGCCTAACCTCTGAAGATGCATCCAGTGTGATAAAAGAAGAGTAGCTATTGAAACATCTCCCTTCAATACAGTTATTGTGTTGCTAGGTTTCCATCTAGACACACTGCCTAAAAGAGCAATCAAAGGAAGGCAATGCTGTGGATAATACCTTTATCAACACTCCACAAGAAGGACAAACATTGTTCCCCAGCAAAGTTTTACAGGTGAGGATAGAAAGCTCATTTCAAAAGCTCACCCAAATTTTCATGGGCAAACTGCTTTTAAAAACCTGAGCTTTTTTAGGGTAACAGATTTTGCATGCACCAGCATGTGGCTTTTGTGTTTATTCTGTCATTTGAATTGCACAAGTACTTCTTTTCCAATACACAAGTCCTCACCCCACTTAACTTGTGTCTTGCAGCCACAAATAGGGCATGCATCAGCTTTGTTTTAAAGGGACTCATTCACTTGTGTATGACATTAAACCCAATAGACTCAGCACATTTGTCAAAGCACTCTCCTAATAATCACATAAGCCAAGGCTGCTAACCAGCACACTGCTGTGCCCAGGCACAACACAGAGGTGCAAAGTGCCACAGCAGGCAGCAGCAAGGTGCTACACACACACCTGTGAGGGATCTGCCACCGTCATCCCACTCTATCTGCTCCAAAAGGTTCCAGGTCTACTCAGCCCCCACCCTTCTCAAGTGCTTTCAAACACCGGGGCAGTGGAACCAGCCCTGCTATTGATTTGCTCATCAAATAGCAAAGCACATGAAAGGGTCCCTTTTGCCAGGACACAGGCTGTTTTGCTGTTATGTCTTTGGAGACCACCTGGAATAGCAAGGGCCCAGGACTGGGCTGCAGTCTGGACTGTTGCTAAGCAATAGAGTGCCCTTACTAAGTGACCCCGGGGATTTTAGGCAGGCAAAGTCCATTTCCACACCAGCCAGCATGACACAGGAAGGTTACCTCACATGTGCAAGGTACATGATTTTCTTTACACCCCCTAGACAAAGATCTGACACCAGCTGCTACCAGAGATGAGGATCCTGCCTGACTGGACTACTAACATCCCGGAGCAATGAGACTTCTGGCTCTTCAGCTCCCCAGGGCGGCAGGCTAAGCCCAGGGAGATCGGGAACCCAACTGGTACCCAACTTCCCCTGTGCTGCAGGCACAGCTCCACCAGCTTATTATAGAGGCAGCCTCCCGGGAAACGCTCTCTCCTCCGTGCATATTCATGAACTCTCCAGAGCTTCCAGGGAGAGTTGGCTGAACACGCAGCGGAGGGACCGAGCTGCTGTACCCGCAGCATCGAAAAGCAAGGGGGAGAGGTAAGCAGAGGGCTTAACAAAAGAAGTATCCACTGGAGCGGGGTGAAAGGAGCGATCGCAGCCTGGGATCTCCTCCAACCACCGCCTCCAGCAGCGGGACCCGGAGCCCCACGGGTCCCTCCGCACCCCTATACCGCGGGCAGCGCAGCGCATCACTCACCTCCGCCCGCAGCCGCGGGCTCGCAGCGATGCCGGGGCAGGGCCGGTTCCGCGATGCCGATGCCCGCCCAGCAGCGCCGCGCACTGGTCCCGGTCCCCTCAGCCTTCACCCGGCCCCGCCGCCGTGAGCCCCCTCCTCCTCTTCTTCCTCCGCCACCGCCTTTTAACGCCGCTCCGCCGCCTGCAAGCCCGGCCCGCCGGCCCCCGGGGAGGGAAAGGAGGGGAGGGCAACCGGTACCCCCCGCCGCTGCGCCTCGGAGCGGTGCCGAGCTCCGGCCGCTGCCCGGTGCCGCCCCGGCGGGCTGCGGGCGGCGCTGCGGCCGCGCTATAAACCCTGCCCCGTGCGCGGCCCCCGCCCGCGCCGGCCCCCGGTGCGGCGCCGCTGGGAAACGGCTCCGGTACGGCAGCGCCGGGCCCGGCCCCCAGCGGAAGGACGGCGGGGACCGGGGCGGGGGGGAACACACACACACAATGCCCGGTGCGTGCCCTCCCTGTGCTGCTACTTATGGGAGCGGGCAGGAGCTGCGGGTGCAGCCGGGATTGCCCTGCCCGCCTTCAGGGAGCCTTTGGCTCACAGGGGAGTGAGGCAGAGGGGAGGCAATTCCCGGTGTAAGAAGCCCCGGAGCACAGGCTGCGGGAATCCGGCCCTGCCAGGGCTGGCAGCACCATCACCCCCTCTCCGGAACCGGGCGGATCTTGGAACAGAAGCTGCCAGAAACTTTTGCAGCAGCTGCGTGCACCCCATGCCAGGAGCCAGAGCTCTGGAAGGACTCATCTGGTTTCCTTGCTGGTGCTCTCGCCGTTAGATTAACGCTCCATATGGGAGAGACAGCTCCATGCATTCAGCGGCAGAGGTGTGCAGCAGCAAGCTCTGGATTAAATCGAGTCATTAAATGGGAGGTGGCAAAGGCTTATTTACTAGGGTGGCAGAGAAAACACCCTTATGCAGCCAGGTATCTGTCGACCTTGCGTTGGCTTTCAGGAGCCTAAAGAGTCCTATTTATGATAAAGACATCCCAGAGTACAGGGGCTTTGTGTTAGCATAAGGTCTCTAACGACTATGCTGCATACAGCAGTCTTGCATTTACTTACTGTGTGCTCATCTGTGACTCACTCCGGTTTAGGAGGCAGGAAGAGAACAACATCCCCCCCACCCCTCCTTTGCCTGTTTACTGGCGTGACCTGCTACTACAATGGGGACTCCTGTAAGAGCAGGATTATGTGAGTAAATTGCAGAACTACCTGATGGGAAGGGCTTTTATTCAGGCTGCATTACAGAGGTGACCTGATTGTGTTCTGTGGAGTATTCTCACTTATTGAGTGTTGATGGTGTCTAGGAAAAATACCCCTCAACCCCCAGTTTTGGTTAGATTTGTTAAGTCAGCAAGAAATAAGAGAGCAGTGCAGTAAAACCAGCCCATCACCTCAGTCTGGCCAGGCAGGTGGCAGTGTCAGAGGCATCATGCCCCTTCTGATGCATCAACCAAAGTGCACAGGAAGCCAGGCAGACAAAGCCAGACCATCATCTTCCTTGTGGGGCTCCAAGGAATGCAAATTTAATGAGGCTCCTGAAGTAAAATTGCTCTGTGCGTTTGTGCCAGTGAGGGAGGTTTCCGCAGGGAAGGTGGTGGTGAAGGGGGAAACAATTTGCTTGAAAGCTGCAACTGTTCAGTAAACAGCAAAATGGCTTTTCCCAACTTGGCCGGTGGTGCGAGCGGAGCCCACGCTGATGTGAAGAGCAGCAGTGCTCAATCCATCACACAGCAGAGCCCAGCAACCTGCAGGGAGTTACCCTTCAGCGCTCTGATGAGCACTCACACATAACAGGATTCCCCTTGGCAGTGTTCCCAATAGCCCTCCGGGCACAGACAGGTGTGGGTGAGCCCCCCTCGACCCCCTTGCTCCCCTCTTCACACAAGCACACTGTGCTCCAAGCCCTGCAATGCTCACCCGGGCAGGCAGACACAAAGTGATGCTGGCACACGGACCAGCCGTGTCCGTCTCCTCTCCACGGGCACAAGTACATCAGCTTGACAGCTGTAGCTCCTAAGACTTGTACATGGTTTTCTGACAGTGTAAATGCACACAACAGCTTCCTTCATCACACACATACCTCGGAGCTATGCTAGCCCTTAATCGCACTAGAAGTTTCTCTTGCTGTGTTGCACCTAAAGCATATACAGTAAAAATATGCCTTTTCCTGTCAATACAGAGACACTCTGCCACATTCAGCTGCTAAATGTCACTCCATGAACATACAGGGGTCTGTACAGTGCTCAGAAAGCCCTGTAATAGAATAGCTCACCTGGATGGGAGGGTTGACAGTCCCACTCTACGGATATTTCTGTGATTTCAGGCTCTTTTTGTTCTGCATTAGAAAGAAAGAAAAGATTTCAAGTATTTGGGGATGAGAGAGGCAGGATGATGCACAGTGGAAATCTTCATACCTGGCTTAACATTTCCTTCCATGCCCCTCTGTGTTCAGAGAGCATCAGCCCCTGCCTGCCATCATTCCCCTCCCTCAGGCCTCACAGAAGTGGTGCTTCAACAAAGCAGCATGTGTTGCCAAAATGAATAAATAGTTCATGACTAGTTTTGATCAGCAACACTGAGCATGCTTTCCTCTGGCACAGGTCACAACTGCACACATAAGAAGCACTATCATGCACATAAATACAAACTGTACCCACATGACTTGCATATACCCATACACACAGGTTTCAGTGCTATATTGCAGACTCTACCAGCAATGCAAATGTGCCCACAAAGCATCAGCATTATCTGTGGCTGTTATTAACCCCACATGGGCACAAACAGCACACAGACAGAGGTGCTGCACACTGCTGTTGTCCTTATTAACCATGCAGGTACACAAACACATGTGTGACACCAAGAGCCATTAGCACTGTACTGCAGTCTTCGTTAGCAAGCAGCTTGTTTGCAAATGCCTGGCCACATGCGTACAGGCTCACAGTCACAAGCAGGAAAAGGATTGCTACTGCACCGAGAGCCATTCCTGGCTAAATGATGCCTTTTGGAGTTGGGAAGCTGAAGGAAAACATCTTCCCCTTTATTCATGCTCTCTAACCTCACAGCCTCAGCATGACTGCCTTCAGCACCAAAATCAGGCACCAGCGGATATTCCCCTTGCTTATATTTATGGTCCCTCTTTGAAATTCTGACTGCTTATCTATGCAGAATAAAACTACCCAAGCAATCTTTCCTGTTCAGGTGCTCATTACTAAGGCATTAAATAATGCCAGGCAGGTTCTCTTAGGCCTTGTAAATTTGATCTGGGGGACTTTCAGCTTCCACAAGGTCTATTACTGCCTGATTGCCTGAAAGCCTTTCGCGTTGTACCAGCCACACAGCAGCGAGGGCTGGGTAACAGCTGAGCACTGGACTTCTATTAAACACCACTGCTGGCTTGGGAGACAGGCTGGGGAAGGTGAAACGCACACATGAGTGCATGCAGAGCCTGCCAGCGTGTCCCTGGAGTACATATGAGGCTGCCACTGTTAGTGTAAATGACTGGTCTAGTGTGAAGTGTCCCTATCCATTGCAGGGGGTTGGAACTAAATGATCTTAGGGTCCTTTCCAACCCAAACCATTCTATGATTCTCTGATTCTCTGACTGTGTGTGCTTGACTGCTGGAGAGAAGTGCCTGGATTGAAGGATGAAATTGTGCATGAGTGAGTGCAAGGTTGTGGGTGCATGAATAAAGAGTGGGACTGATCTTAGCGACACAGACGTCACTACACAGTAGGTGCTTAGGAGTCAATGGGGTTTATGGTGACACAGCTGAGTGCAGAATCTAGCCCAAGTTCAGAGCTTTCCTATTTGAGCAGCTTTCTCCAAGTGCTTGCTGCTAACCAGGGCTCAAAGCAAGGCTGTTTGAATACACCAGTGAGCTTAATAAAGTGGAGAGAAAATAATGGAGAAACCCAGGGAGAAAGGGCAAAGCCCCCAAAGCCAGAGAGGTTCTGTTTCATCCAATGTCAGCTAAGTGCCCCAGGAGAATCTGGTACATCCAGCACCCCTCAGCTCCACGGGACAATCCCTAAAGGATGCTGAGCTGCAGATAAAGCATATTTTCAGAGGGAAAAAAATTGGGAGTGGGGAGAAAATGCTCTGTTTAGAAACTTCCCTCAGCCTTTTTGAAGTTGTGCTCTTTGTTTCCTACTGTCTTCCTGTCAGAGAACTCAGACCTTTTCTCTTCATTTTTATCTAATCCAAACATCCTCCTTGATGGAACATCAAGGAAAGGGATATTTCCTCTCTGTCCACAAAACCACATCACCAGCTGTTCCTATGTGCTTTGTATTTATAAACCTCAGCCCTGACCTGATCAAGTGGAATAGCTTCTAGTTCCCACCAAGTCAGACCTGAATTCAAGCTGCCAGCCTACTGTTTCTTCCTCAGGCAACACCAGTACTCAAAACTTACGTTAAACATTTCCCAGACCCAGAAACAATCACTTCCCCAAAGAGCACAGAGGTGAAGGCACGCAGCCAGCCAGCCCCTCTTTTATCGGATAACATTGCTCATCTATTTCATGAGAGCCAGATGGCACCATCTGAACAGCAGTGAGACTGGGAGCCTTCAGCCACACCAGCGAAAGGGAAGCGTGACCCTGCCCTCTGGAGCAGCTCTGGCTTGGGCAGGATGCATCCTGAGGCCCATGCAGTGGGCACAGGCCAGCATGGGAGGGGGAAGCTGTTTTGGATGCAAGCAGCAGTGTAAATTTGCAGGTGGAAACCCAGCTCACTATTGCTGACAGGTACGATCTTACACTTCTGAGGAGGAGGAAGTTTCCCCAGTCCTGAAGCTCTCTGGTAAAGGCAGACCCATGTGCATATTGCCTGAGACAAAGAAACAGATGTGAAGAGAGACAGAGCATATTATAAACCCCTGCTGTGTGGGGGTCCTTTTCCTTGCAGTTAAGTGAAGCTTTATGGTTATATGGAAGTTGTTTGTTCAAAAGGCCTTTGCTGCACTGTTTAACAGCTTCACCAGCATTCCCCAAAGGCTTTCAGACTGCATTAGTGTCTCATATCCTAACCAAACAAGCCTCCACCCTGACATCTCCACGCTGTATGGATGGAGTGTAGGAGTTTCAGGGCTGCCATTGCCTCCTGTGCTTGCCTTTCCACGGGAGGCTTGAAGCCCAAGGATATCATGAATATTCATGACATAAACATTAGCAATAAGTCATGTGCAATGTGGACAAAAATATATTTTAGGCAAAAGAACTGGGAGAGAACAACTGAGAGAGAATCTTCACTCCTGAGCTCTGGGAACTACTGAATAGCATTTTCCTGCGCTGTAAACGGGTGGTTTTAAAATGCAAATCACTCTTGGGTTTGAGAGACATTGTGGAAAAAAACCCAGACAGACCCATGCAGCAAAGCTTTATTGTATTGTAATGAATGTGGGATTTGCAGAGCTGCTTTGTGCCACTGAACGCACAGGGGATGCAGGCTAGGGACTCGAGAAGCCCTGAGGCTTGTCCCCAGCTAGCTCTGCCATTGCCTTGCTATGTGACTTTGCACAGGACATCCTTTCCTCTGTTTCAGAGCTCTCATCAGAGGACACTCAGTGGAGGGGACAGAGATGTGGCTATTCTGTGCCTCCTGGTGAGGTTATACATTATGGGCCACTCTGAGGTGAAGGTCAGCAGAAGAAATGTGCCCACTGTGTCCCTGCAGGGACAGATGAGCTAGGATAGTGCTGCCCTGTTCTTAATGGTCATCCTCTGGCAAAGCCTGCTCAACCTTTCCTATTCCTATTCTTATTCCTATTCCTATTCCTATTCCTATTCCTATTCCTATTCCTATTCCTATTCCTATTCCTATTCCCTAGTTCATCTATGGCTTTGTGTCTCCCTTGCATTTTTCTATAGAGCTGGTCCCCTCCTTGAGCCCCAGAATGTGCAGAAACCCCTCTGAAATTCAGCTCTTTCACATCCACCTGTAGAGCATCTAATACCATTTTACCTGCCCTCTAGTTGAAGAGCTGTCCCTGAATGGACTCTACCACACAGATGATAGTAGCAGTTGAACACAGAAGGGGGGACATAATAAGTGAACTTTTACTGTAGATAGATTTTCTTCACATTATTAATGGTATAAACACAATAACAGTCTATAAAGAGGGGGATGGTCTGAGGCACCTCACAGCCCAGAGGACCCCTCTGTTCCTCTATTCCTGGCTCTCCAGGATCCACTCTGAGATCATGAGCAGGTCACTCCAGTTATCTCTGCCTTGGCTTTCCTCTAGCCTTCTGCTCCCTTCTGTGCAGCCTGGTGCTGGGAGGGCTTTAGGGTGCCATATATTTGTCCACTATTGCCTCTTCTTACCAGCTGCCTCCACCACACTCTGACCTCAGTGTTTGGTGACCCTGGAAGGTTAAACTGGTGATTTCTAAACTCGGCTCTTCAGTGCTGCGCTCTGCCACCTGCAGCCTGCACATACCTCCTCCCACCTTGCCTGCAATGCTCCCTCCTACTGAGGGAAGGCTGCTGAATCTGGCATTTAGAGACTAAGTTCGCTCCACAAGGTCACATGGAAGAGGCCAAAAATCACAGTCAGCTGGCACCAGCCTTCACTTATTACTCATCAGAGAGGATGTTAACTATTAAAGCGGAGGCAAAAAGTGCTATATTCCATTACCGGTCCCCTGAGCCACCCCAACACCATGGAGAGAGCTGTTAACTGAGCGCTTCAACTGCGTTTTCCCTGACGGAAATGCCCCAGCAGCTGCCTGACCTTCATGTAGCCGAAGTCTCCAGTCCTCTTGTGTGTCACAGACAGCAATCATCCAGAGCCTTTTGTGTCCTGATGCATTTCAGAAATCATCTTTCTGATGAAGGCAAGATCCCAAAGGAGGAATACACCACAAGGAGAAGCAGTCGCAGTGGGGCAAAGTCAGGGCATTCCAATAATGAAAAGCCAAGGTGTTCAAATCCTGATGCCAAAAGGCCAGTTTTCAAATCTGTGTTTCATAGAGTTACAGAATCCCAGGCTGGTTTGGGTTGGGTTGAAGGGACCTTAAAGCTCATCCAGCTCCAACCCCTGCCACGGGCAGGGACACCTTCCACTAGAGCAGCTTGCTCCAAGCCCCTGTGTCCAACCTGGCCTTGAACACTGCCAGGGATGGGGCAGCCACAGCTTCTCTGGGCAACCCAAAGCATCAGACCTGAAGCTCCCACTATGTGTAACAGAATTTGTGAGTGCTCAAAGCTTTTCAGACCTTGCCATTTGTTTTCAAGTATGTAAATGGGAATAAAGATGCCAAAAAAATGCTGTACTGTACCAGCAGAGAATGTCAGCTCTTCACTGGAAGCACAAATCTGTAAGAGGCACTGTCTGGAACCAATATATATTAGTTTAAGCTGAAATATTTGGGGTTGCAGATATCCCTTTTCGGAGCAATAAAAATAAAATACTCTTGAGCAGAGCAACCTTTGTTACTCCTTCTCCATCGGTGGGGACATTCAGAAGGTTTTGCATATTGGTGTTGGCAGTAAAAAGGTGCTTCTGAGAATCAGATGGGAGAAATGCCTGCTCCAGGAAAGCAGGACATAATAAGAATGGGGGAAAAAGGATGACAAGAAATCATAGAATCATAGAATGGTTTGGTTTGGAAAGGACCTTAGGATCATCCAGTTCCAACCCCCTGCCATGGGCTCACCAAACACTAGACCATGTCGCCCAAGCTGCATACAACCTGGCCTTGAACACTGCCAGGGATGGAACATTTACAGCTTCTTTGGGCAACTGTCAAACTAACCCATTCAGACACTGAAACAAATGTGCACAGCCACTACCACTTCAGAAACACCAGGAATCTTCAGCTGCTGGAGAACCAGGAGGATTTGGAGAAATTACGGTTGGATAATTACCAGAACACAAAAAATTCCTGAAAACCAGAAACATCCTAGGAAGGTTCTAGGTTGGAGATTCCTGGCAAGCAAAAGGATTTCTCCAAACCAAACCTCCCTCTCCTGGTGTAAATCACTGAGAACAATACGTGGGAAATGTTCCAGTGGGCACATAACAAACACAGGGCACATTCCAGCCTGATGATTAATGGGAGAGAAGTTGTCATTCAAATTGCCCACATTGATATCAGGTATTTTTCCTGTTAATGTTACCACTGTGGGGAAAACATTAACTGTGGGAAGGAAACACGGACCAAATTCATAGGTGCCATAAATCAGTCATGTTCTATTCTGATCTCAGAAGCTTGGCCAGTTCCTAGCAATGGAGCATATGACTCATTACCTGTCTATTCAAACATGCAATAGCAGGGTGTTCTATATGGTATCCACTTGGCAAATAAATCTTTTGTCCCCCCTCTAAATAGCACACAGAGAGTTATCTCAGGAACAGCTATATTTTGGGAAGCTAAGCAGCTAAGTGTGCCTTTCATCTCTGGGTCTTTCCACCTAGCCAAGAAAAGCATCCTGCCTTAGATGATGAAACAGAATAGGAGCTTGTGCTGTTTTCATACCCCAAGCAATCGGAGTGCAGTCAAATCCTCCACCTATTCTCAGTGAAGCTTTGTATTTTGCTTTGTGCAAATGTTTCCACCTGACCAGCAGCCTGCTTGAACTGCTGATGTGCAGAAAGGCTGTTCTATCCTCTGGGTGAGGCAGCTAATGGCTGGTCTGGTTCTCTCTGAGAGCAAGGAAAGGGGACACTGTGTGTGTCTGAGCACTGCAGCGCAGGCAGGCAGATGTGCATTGCCTTTTGCCAAAGAGGATGGCTTCAGGCTCTGACAGGCTCTGCCCCAACTCTGCTCTGTTGGGGTGGTTCCACATCATTCACCATATATACACCCTACATACCACTGTCAGTGGTTTGTGTCTGTATGGAAGGCTGTGAACTGCAGCCATGGCAGTGTGGGGACAGATCCATCTGTGCTGGCTCCAGGGTGGAAGTGATGACCTCAGTGTAGCTGAGAACTAGAATCATCACTACCAAAGAGCTCCTGGTCTCTCAGAATGGAGAATATCCCTTGGGAGATGGGACTGGAGAAGTACCTTTTGCAGTTGCTTCTGGTGGCATGCCCCTGTTTACCAACACAGTGTTATTAGGATAGAGGTAAAGTGAGAAGCTTAACCAGGGAAGCAGACAGACAAGACACAGCCATAGGAGCAAGCTAAACTGTACATAAACCCAGACTGGCAGACTAATAAAATAGGCAAGAAACAGACCGCATGAAAGACAGGAAGATGGAGAGAGGGATTTAGAGCTGAACTTAATACCTGTGTGATTTATTTGCATTAAGCTCGAACAGTGTGTGTGGCTTAGGTGTTAACTTGTTTATTTTGCTTCCCAGTCTGCCTCCAGTGCTGGTGTTTGGCTGAAGCTGCAATCCATGGGATGGTTTGGAAATTCCTTGTCCCTGGGGAACAATGAAAAGAGTTTCATCAAAGCCTGGAAAACTTCTGCAAGTTCTGAAACTCAAAAGAGATGGAATGAAGTAGTCTGGATCCTCTGCCTATAGTGAAAGCCCAGCTTTGTATCCTCAGAGCCAGAAGACCAGAAACTATCGGCAGCCTTCCTACTGTGCTTTGCATGAGGCCATTCTGCAAATGATGGCAATTGCTTCCATCCAGCCGTCCTGCAGCAGATGGCAAAGCAGTGAGAATGGCCAGAGCTGGTGGGTGGCAATGATGTGTTTACTTTAATAAGGCCCAGAGATTAAAGTTCCACCAGTGCCCATCAGCAGTCTGTTACATTCAGTCATTTATAATTATTTCCCATTTTTCCCTGCAGTTATATTTTAGAATTGCAGTTATTTGGATCTCTGTAACCATCCAATGTAGCTCACAAACCAGGGCATCCAGCATCCCCCTTGTAATCCAAGCTGAGGCATCAATCTGGGGGACACTTTCAGCCCTCAGAGATAAGACCATGGTCTTGCAGAACCTCTTCTGCTGTCAAAAAGAGCAGGAAGGACAGTGAACAAGCAGGGGAACATGTGGTATGGGAAGGAGAAAAGACAAGAGTAAAGGAGGCAGGTGAAGGGGTTAAAAATTGTACAAAAGAAGAGGAAAATGACGGCATAGGGCTGGTACCTATAATCGCTGCTATAAAGTTTGTGCAAGATGGATAGGAAAGTTGCAGAGGATGAACTTTCTTCTGGCATGAAACTCCAGGAAAGAAATGAATGGAAAGGGAGAAACTTAAAATAGGGGACAGAAAGTCACTGAAGTGGTGCAGTCAAAACCCCAGCAAGCCCAAGTACATGAATGCTGGAGGAAGGAGAAAGGAGAGGTAGCTCGTGGAGGAGCTTGCTGGAACACCATAAAAAGGCAGCTGCTTCCAGACATAATGTGCTCCATGCTGCCTGTGAAAGCTCAGCTTGGAGCACCATCCATTTCCTGGGTGCTCAAGCACCAGGGAGCTGCACTCTCTCAGGTGCTGTTTGCTTTTGATGAATGCTGCTGTGAGAAGTGCATTAAACCCAGCAAAAGTGAGCTTTATTACACTCTGAAAACCAGGGTCCATCACTGCTCAGGTTACTTCTAAAACAGTCTGGCTTGAGAGTGATACCAGCTTTCCCCAGGGCACGCAGGGGGGCATTGCTTATGCCTGCGTGAGTCCTCCCACATACACTGCATCTATTCTAGGCCCTGCATCAGAGACCAAATTGGGTAGCTGCCACATCCCCTTACAATTACTAGTGTTTCCTCTCAAGAAGACTTGATTTTAGTGGCAGGTTATCACGAAGGCCTCAAGTGTGCTTCAGGAAGTCACACAGCACCACTAGGCTTCCAGTTTGCAGGCGATGCCTGCGGGTGGGACACAATGCGGTCTGATTACGTTTTTGACTTCTGGGATTCTGATCATCCCAAGAAAGGTCCACGTGTAAGCAGGGTCACAGGACAAGGATGTGGTTTGATCTACTCTGTGCTTTACTAAACCCACAAACTCATTATCCGGCTCCTGCTTCCAGAGAGGAGCAAGAGGGTGAGAGCTCTCCCTCACTGTGACCCCAGAACACGTCCAGAGGCTGATGAACAGTGTGCCGCTGCCTCCTGCTGTTGCTGTGATTTATGATGACTCTTTGTTGCTGTTAGAGCCAAGAATGGTGCCAGCCCAGATGTGACCTCCTGAGCCTGGATCCCCAAACACTCCCTATCTCCAAGCAGTGTTTACAGAGAATCTCACTCTCTGCTCTTCTAACGAGTGGCACAGCACGATATGGAATTAATAGAATCTAAGTTATTAATTGTCTACAACAATTAGCCAGGACACCTGGGCCTTCAGGCACCTTGGTTACGTGTGGGAGCCAATTTACAGTCTTGTACATATTCATACCACTTCATCCAAACTGTGAGAGCTGCTTCCCCAGCTGTCTCCCCACCTCCTTAGATCCAACTCACATCCAGTGCACCCTGAGCCAGGAAGGGGAAGCAGTTTCCTTTCCTTTCACGTTTCACTCAAATCAAATATTTGCTGTGGCCATTACTGATGCAGTGGAAATGAGAATTAACACATTTGACAGGCAAGAACAGAAATAGCCTGGTCAAACCTTGCTCATGCCTTACAGGAGGAGATGCAGAGATCTTGCTGGACTTCTCTCCTTGCAGTCACCTGCTCTATCAACATCCAGCTGAGCTTGATGAGAGATTTCTCATAGTCAGCAACTACTTTAACTCCATCTGAGACCACAGTTACCGGCTCTCATGGTGTAGGTCAGTGTGGTCAGCGTAATGCCAGTGAATCTGATGGATTTAGACTAGTATATATCCACTGAGGACCTTGACAGTAAGTGCTGAGTGAGACACTGTGCTGCACCAGGTAACTCACATATTGCCTGCATGTGTCTGATTCCCATGGGTATTCCAATGCTTCACTGCTTCCCGAGGTTTCTCTGAGGTCACATCTATAAAAGTCCACATACTGTGCTCCCAGGAAAACAGTGATCCTGTGAATACACTGAAACAACAACATTTGGAGCTGGTCCTAGAATGTGTGCACGGGGCTGCAAGTGAGCTCCACAGGAGTCTTCTGAGTGCCTTCCCCGCAGCGGGGTCAGAGCCTAGCCAAGCAGGGACATGTGTGTCTTGGGAATCCATTAATCCACCAGAATGGCCATTTAATCTCTCTCTCGCAGCAGCTGTCCAGGGGCTAACGTGTTAAATCCATAACTCGCTCTCTAGATTGATTGTCCTGAAGGCCATTATGGCTTCTTTGAGCTTTGGAGTGAAAAATAACGTTAGAAACACATGTTATTTATCTGACACACTGGAGTGATTCCTCCTCAGCCATCACTGTCTGCTGTGGAAACAAATCCCTGCTCTGTGTTTAGGAAACAAAGCTACTTCTGTCACATATTAGCCCAGCTGAAGCTTGTTAATGTTTGCTTTTGGTTCTGTGCACCCAAACAACTTTCAGAAGGGGCCAGATTGATTTTGCCTTTCCAGTCCTTTTTAATCATCTTCTTCACAGCCTGGTGAGAGGCTTGTCATGCTTTTGAAGTGACTTGTGGTTTCACATCAGTTAGGGATACCAGCTCAGTAAAAGTCATTAGGGGCCTATAGGGATGCTGGGGAGGGACTCTTCATTAGGGACTGTAGTGATAGGACAAGGGGTAACGAGTTAAAACTGAAACAGGGGAAGTTTAGATTGGATATAAGGAGAAAATTCTTTCCTGTGAGGGTGGTGAGGCACTGGAATGGGTTGCCCAGGGAGGTTGTGAATGCTCCATCCCTGGCAGTGTTCAAGACCAGGTTAGACGAGGCCTTGGGTGCCATGGTTTAGTGTGAGGTGTCCCTGCCCACAGCGGGAGGGTGGAACTTGATGGTCTTAAGGTCCTTTCCAACCCTAACTATTCTATGATTCTATGATTCTATCCCAGTGGGCAGTGTGACCAGTGCAGAGTGGCTGTGGGCTGTGGAGGGAAAGGAGGGGGTGTTTTCAAATCCGAGAGAAATTGAATAAAGAGATAACTTTGTGGCTTCAGCAGAAGTAGCCATGTGGGAAAGGTTCTGGTATACACAGAATGTGCTTTAGCATCCTACCTCATATTAACTTGTGATTAGGACACATTACTGGCTGCTGCTGGGCAGCGAAACACGGGTGTAGTACACTGCACAGCCTGGTTCTCCCCCGTTACTTCTGATTTATGCCATCTAACACCATTAACTTGAAGAAAGTTCCTTCTCACTTAACACCGGTACAAGACCAAAAGCAGATTTCTCTTTCTGAGGAATTACACAGAGTGTAATGCAGTCTTGTGCTCGAGCCTGCTGCAAACACTCTGCAGTTCCCCCGAGTCTGTGAGGAACAAACCTTTCTGCTTTAAATCCACAAGCCTGTGAGCATCCCCAGGGCGGTGGGGGGACACCATAAACAGATTCATGTCTCCCCCATGTGCTTTTCAGTGCCTGTTTTGTTTCCCTGCATAATTCCCTGAGCAACAACAGCAGCATGATTCCATTTGCCCACAATAAGTTCTGGACTCTGTCCATCTCAGTTCATCAAGTTATTGCTGGTTTTAGACAAAGGTTCCCAGCATGTTGCCATCTATGGCTGGTAAATGCAACCACATAATTTAACCTCTCAGCTATCTGCTGCTTTCTTTTTTCCCCTTTGTCTGCTTCACAGTTCATAATTTCCCCCTTTTTATCGTGAGGATTCTGCTTGTGAGGGGAACTTTGCAGAAGGGAAAATAAACAGATCAGTACTTGCTGTTATCCTTTCTGTTTAGAAGTTTGTTTCTCTTTCTTCTTCCGTTGCATCAATATTAACATGTCAATTCACAAGCAAAATAAAGTATATAAATATACTCTTCTTCTTCTTTTTGAATCATAAAACTCAAAGTTATGGTTCCCACAGCAACTGTAACTCAACCTCAATGTGCACATACATTAGAAGCAGGAAAATTATCACCCAAGGCAGCAATCGAATTTGTGTGAGGGGATTTTGTTGCTGACAGTGGAAGGACTGGGAGAGGTTGAAATCAGGTCTGTCTGAGATGAGATGTCACACCAAAAAGAAGAGATCTCAGAGATCTCAGTCTTTATGGACATAAATGTGATTCAACCTTGCAACACACAGATCCACTTGACTGAGGTGGTGTTACCTTTACTGTTGAGCTCCACTGGTCTCAGAGGTGCAAAAGCACTCCAGAGCCAAAGGTAGTGCCACTGAGCATGCATGGTTCTCCGTTGTACAGAGCTGATGGGCTGACCCAGACCATGTAGAGTTGAAGGGTCTGACAGAAAGGCAACAGGTCCCCATGTAGTCCAGAGCCGGGCATGTACCATGTACCAGGACCACAAAATTAGAAGAGAATCTACTGCATTTACATAGACAATCTGGCATCCATCCCACCTCTCCCAAGCCTGTATGTCAATCTTTATTTCAGCTGCTTCCTAGGAGAGGCACAGTTCTGAAATAGAGCTTCTTAGAAAGGGTTGGAGCCCATGGGGATTCAGATGAAAGGCTGGCAGCATCTATAGGCAGGAGGTCTCAGTCCCTTCTGTACTCTGGCTGCCAAAGTAGCCAATCACTGAAGGAAGTGTTTCAAGCATGAACTGCATCCCAGGGGCTTTGGCTGAGTTATTCTGATTATTTGTACAATCAGATGAAAGAGTGGCGTGTTCCTGCCTCAGAAAGGCTTTAGCAAATAGAGTCCACCAGGTGCTGATGCTCCCGTGCGAGGCCTGAGAACTGAGAACTAATTAGTCCTGAATTATACCCCTGACAAAGATGCAGCAAGGAAGCAGGAAAGACAGCACATGCCAACGTCCTTTCAAATGGCAGATCAAATAGGCACCACCACTTCAGAGGTCCAAAGACGCCTCAAGCACCCGGTTGGTATTTACTTTAAACAGCAAGGAGAAAGGCAGAGGAGGGTAGGAAAAGAGAAACACAAAAAGGGCTGGCAGGACTGCCTCTCCTGAGTATTCCCTGTGCTTTTCCCATAGGAAAGGGGTTTTCCCTTGTATTCAGGCCTTTGGGATCCACACAATTGCTCTCAGCACTGTTTGCTGTCATTTTCCATTGGATGTACTTTTAACCAAGCTTCACAGCTCTTTTAAATAAACATGAAGGCAGCAGCTTCGGAGGATACAGCTGGAGTTTGCAGAGCATGCTGTTTGATGTGGTGCATGATGCAGGAGGTTGTGTGTGATCCTACAATTAAAGGCTGCGATCACAGCCCGGCCCAGAAGGATTAACACAGCTTTTGCTTTCATGTTTCCTGCCAGTGCAGGGCAGTGCTGGGGGCTCCTTTCACTCCTGCACAGCCTTTCCTGAGTCTCCCACCAGTGCTGCAAAGGGGAGACTCTCCTCTCACCCCCTTCTAAACCTTCAGAAGGGAAGGATGTGCCAATAACCTGCTGCAGGGCAGAGAGGTATCTTGGCTTCTTTATCAGTGGCATGCACAGAGCCAGTGCCAATCAAGGCAATGCCTGAGAGGAGACACAGGCACGATGTGCTGGCCAAAGCAATTTCACACTGAGCGTGCCCTGCAAAGAGTCCTCAGCGTTCCACTTGCATGCCTTTATGTGATGAGTGCTGGGCAGTGTACACGCTTTATGTTTCCCTCTGAAGTATGTATTGTTGTCCCTTTTCCAGCAGCAAGGTCCTCATTAGACAAGCCATCACTCTGTTACCTGCTGGTGATCCCACAGCTGGTCTCAGCTAGACTAGGACACATTCGAAGCTTGGTGCCGAGTGGCTCTAACTTTGCAGTGGTATGAATGACACCACCTTCAGCTCACAGAAGTAATGAGCTGAAAATTAATGGGTCTATCTATATCCCTCCCTTTCACACTTCTGTTTGTCTTTTGCTTTCTTGTTTTCTCTTCTTCCCTCCTCTGCCTTTCTCCTTGCTGTTTAAGCCCACAAAGAAGTCCTAAAGCTTATCCTAGGGCATCAAAAAGACATAAAATCAACCTTTAGTCCCCTTAATTCCATTCTGCAACAAGGCATTTCATTGGGAAACACAGAAGCTGTGTCATAGCCGGGCCCAGTTCTGGCTTGAGGAATCACACAGCAGCCCCTGGGGCTCTGGTCTGGAGCAGAGCTCGGTCCAGGGATTAATTTAGCAACTCCTCTCTCCTTTCCTCCTCCTCTTTCCTCACACCTGAGATTCATCAATCATGGCGTAACATGCTGCTCATATCTGGACAACTCTCTGCTAAAAGGCAAGTTTTAAGTGCTCAGGGTAGCATGTTAATAGGACCCAGATCTCTCTTTACCCCTCCTCAAAGTGCCTGAGGCACTGCACATTCAGGAGTCTGGTTTGCTCAGTGTTTCTAACTCAGGAGCAGCAATGTGGTGTTTAGTGCAGGCACACACTTGGTGCACAGAGGCAGCACAACAGGCTCCTGCATCCACGGGCCAGAGCTAAAACACAAGGGCAGAGTTACTGTGTGTTGTTGGCACTCAGTGATGCAGACCCCAGTAAGCATCCCCCAGTAAGACTCGTGCAGCAAGATCCCAATAAGCATCCAAAGAGCTGTGACCCTGTCCTGTTCACAGTCAGACACCTGAACTGCTTTAGGTGCTTTGAACATTTTGCTAGCTGTGTCTCTCTTTCCATAGATGCCTCCGTACCTTTGAACTGTTGTCCCAAAGCAGAGTCAGTCAGGAATGCTTCAGACTTCTTCACTGGAGTGTAGGAATTAAGTTATTTAAAACTATTATCAAAAACCTGTGAGATGTAAGATTGGAAAAAGCCCAGCTCCCTTGCTGGCCCTTCCCTTCAGGGTTTAACTAACCCATCACCGTGCAGCTCCATTCTTCTTGACCAGCACCTCAACCCTGGGAAAAGCAGGCTAAATACAAGTTGCTAAATCCCTGAATTGTCCTGTCTTGTCCTAGCCATTCCCTTGATGCAATGCAAAGCCTCCAAGGATGAATGCTGCTGTGGCATGAATCATGTTTATCAGAACAAGAAACAAAGAAGGAAGAGAACAAAGGAAAAGGGAAAGAGGAGAGAAAACAAGAAAGGAGAAGACAAACAGAAGAGTGAAAGGGAGGGATATAGAAAGACCCATTAATTTGCCTCTGTTTGCTCTGGGATTTAAACAACAAGCTGCAATGTCTCTGGTTTATCTTGGTTCCTCAGCTGTGAAATGTGCTGTGCTCCAGTGTCTTCTGAGCTTTAGAGATTTGCTGGGGAGGTAGGAATAAAGCAAGAAGCTCAGCAAACAGAGATAGCAGAGGACGCTTCATACATCACACTCAGAGGAAATTCATTCCTTTCAGCGCTGCCCATGGGTGAAATTACATTATATTCTGTTTGGATAATTGGATGTCATATACCACCCTGCTTGTTACAGGATGGCAATCCCTTCCCTAAAGAGGCTGTTAGCATCATCCCAGGACACAGAAGGCACAGGTCCCATGAAGTACAGAATAAAAAGTAAGGACATAGAGGGGTTGGTTCTGAGCAGTCCTGGTTACAAACTGGACTCTCAGGGTCAGGTTAGTAATGGAGAGAGTGAAAAGCAGGAAAAGGCATGGGATATGGAACAAGGAGATGAAAGGGAAGGGAGCAACTCTGAAAGAGGAGGGAAAAGGAGGAGGAGAAGGTAGCAGAAGGAGCTTGCCTTCAAAATGTGCTTTCTGGTTTTATGAACATGTCTTTTAGTGCACAAACATCTCTGTGTGTCTCTCTACAGACCTGGCAGGACTGGTGTGTAGGCCTCACGTGGTAGACACAGGCTCTGGTGGTCCAGCTGCGGTGCTGGGGAACAGCCTCCACATCTAAGGGGAGGGCTGGTTAACTTGGAGATTTTTGCCAGCACAAACACCAAGCATTTCCTTCTGAAACTGGAGGGAGGGATGCAGAGGTCTTTTAGCTAGAAATTCATGGGTGGACCAGCCTGTCCCACACTGCAGGGCAGGTCATTTCTCTTAACTATGGAGAAATAGAGCAGTTTTCTTCCATCTCTGGCGCTGAGGATCACAGAGGCATTTAGAGTCTCCCAGCCATGCCTTGCTGCCTATTATAGCCACCACTTCCCTACATTTTGTCTAAAATCCCCCCAATTCCCCCCTTATCATGTCCTTTCTTGCAGCTCCTCACTCCAGTTCATTGATGGCTTTTTAATAGCACAGTTAGAGTTGTCAACACAAGCCAGAGGCCAATTTCATGTGTCATATTGTCCCAGTGCAGCCCGGGAGCTCCATCTGGCTCAAGCAAACTTCTATTGAAATAATCTCTGCTCCCTGCTAGTTATTGAATTGTCTTGGCTCAGTGGCCTCGCTCAATATCAACTTTTCATGCTTAATAACTGGTGCTGGAGAAAAGCGTTTCATTGAATAAGTGTTTAATGCCACACATGATTAGGAGATGCAGAGATGACCTAACCAGGCAATTCAGCCTGGAGCTGCAGCTGCTCAGATGAGGCACAGTTAGGAACATGTTCTAGGCTGTGGATATGCCTGCAAAGTTACTTATGGGAACTAGACCCTTCTCTTCCATCCCATACACTTTGATCTTCAAGGCCTAGAGATAGATGTTAGCCCTTATTTTTCTACCTGAGGTATGCTATTCCCCCATGCAATGTATTTTAGCCTTTATTTTTCCACCTGAGATGTGCTATTCCCCCATGCAATGTATGTCTTCAGAAATCTGTATTTCCATCTGTTGATTGCAACAGTTGCTGCAATTCTCTGTTTAACTTGCTGAGAGCCACCAAGTTTGGAAGGAATTCCCAACCAAGCACAAACAGGCAAATCCCTGGTTTCACTCAAGCCTTTAAATGTCAGTGTGCTGACGACTGGGCCCCAAGCCACATACTCATTTCCTGATGAGAGCAGAAATTCAGATCCTGACTTGTGACAGTGAGTCAATAAACTGATATAAGCTGCAGAAGTAAAGCATACAGCACATAAGGATTTGTTTGCCTGTCTGCTTGTCTCTATCTATCTACCTGTCTGCCTACCGCTACCTGCTTATGGATTTGTCCACCCAGTGCTGTCAGTCCTTCATACCAGGATGTGTAATGGATAATATATTTAGCCTCCAAAGGCTCTCTGCAGATATTGCCTCTTACATGCGTGGGGAAGTGAGATTCAGGTTAAAAAGGAGACAAACCAACAAATACCTTTAGGAGTGAAGATGAGAGACAGCACCTCATTATTGTGAGGGATCTTCTAAGTGATTTTCCCATGGCACTCTTGAAGCAAGTTCTCCCAGCTTTGGGATTACCGTCCTGACTGATCAACTTTCCTCCCTCTGGGTATTTAAGTAGTTACCAGCACTCTGCAAATGCCTGTGCTCTCTGTGCTCACGGGGATTGAAATCCTGTCTTCAAGCTTTTCCTACAAAAGTGATTTTTCCCACTTAAAATTCGCTAACGCAGCAATCTACCACATCTTCATCCAGATCACACGCTGCTCTCAGGAGCGATAATGAGAAAACCTGCTCAATGAAACCTACCTTCATCCCTTTCTCTGCCTCCCTCATCCCTCTTCTCACAGAGCCTTCCCCACAAACTCTTCAGCACATCATTTTTAACAGGATTTGGATAGGATTTGATAGCAGCTGTCACCCCTTCACCCCTGCACACAGCCTGCACTCTGCTTGTCCCCATAAACCAGCACATTGATCCAGCTTCAGCAAGATGTATTTCATTTTCCTGGAACTTCTGATCTGCCTGTTTGTCCCAGAAGAGGGTCTAGATAAGAAATGTGTTCCCTGTTTGCAGTGATATTCTATGTGCAAGAGATTGATTTGCTATGATAGCTACAAATTTGTCTATCTGGAAAGCCAGCATGGCCCTGAAGAGCCTCCTATTCCTACCTAAAAGATGCCTGTAAATACACAGAATAAGCCAGAAGGAAACTCAGCTCACCTCTGAGCCTGTTAGTTGGGTACAGCAGGACGGGGTTTTTCCTCTGGGCTAAAGGCTGAGGGGCTGAATTCCTTGAAAGGCACAAGGAATTCAAGGCCAGGCTGGACAGAGCCTTGGGTGACATGGTCTAGTGTGAGGTGTCCCTGCCCATGGCAGGGGGGCTGGAACTGGATGATCTTAAGGTCCTTTCCAACCCTAACTATTCTATGACAAGCAGAGGCACAAACAGAAAAAAACCCTGCAAGTCAAGTTTGGTAAATGAACGGTTTTGCTGCTTTAAGCTGCTACAAGTGTTGAATCTGCCCAGAGTGATGGATCCACACAGGGGTTGTCAGCGATGCTGAAAGGCATCACTGGAGACTGGAGGTTCCCCTGACTTGCTCTGTGTGTGCTGAGAGAGCTGCTCTGCTCCCTGCAGCACAGTCATGGCTGGGGAGGGACACAACTGCCACCAAAACTGAGCAGTGATGTGACACACAAGGATGTCTGCTCTGTGTGAGCCTGTTCCTGCTCCTCTGAAGCAGGACGAGGTCTTGCCACTGACAAGAGAGGAGCTATGCCATGGTAAGAGCCATGAATGCAATGGGAATGCACACACACCACCAGACAGGATGCAATCACATGCACTGCAGCAGGACACATCTCTGCCACTGATGAAAAACAACACCACAACTTCTCAACAGCTGGCCAGGATAGAAGGGGTGTCTGTGCTACACATGTGCCTTCTCCATGACTGAATGCCATGCTGTGCTCTCATTTGGATGGAGGAGCGCTACTGTGTCACCTCCATGCCTGGAGCTATGGCTCAGCCTTTGATCTATTAAAATAAATACATTATTTCTCTGAGGTGTCATGGAGAGCTTCCATCTGACACCTTACCCTGCTCAGCTGTTTGAGGCTGCTGGGATCACTGTTCAGGATACTCCCTCCTGCAACCAGAAGGATAATCAGACTAAAGTCTTGCTTCTTGGCTGCAAGAGGACGCAAACAGCATACCCAGACAATGCAAACTGTAAGCCAAGGGGCAGCGATGCCGATGTAAAACTGTGGATCAGACGGTGCCCCTTTTACTCTGGGAGGAATGTGGAGATCTTTTGGGTCCACAGAGTACAGTACTTAAAAAGTGAGCTGGCCAACTTTAGGCCTGGACAGACTCAGACATGGACATGACTGCTATCAGAGATCAAGACTATTCCCAAACCCCATCACTGTAAGCCATGGCTGAATGACTGCAGAGAGGAGGGCTAAGAAGAAGGGGAAGGTGATGGTCAAATTCCATCAGAAGGGAAATGGCTTTTTCAGTCACCTTGAGTTCTCCCCTCCCAACTACAGAGTATGAGAGAAACCCATGACCTGCAGTGGTCTCCTTCAAGGCACCATCAGCCAGTGGAGACTGCCCTGAGTTGGCCTTCACCTATTTGGCTGTTCAGTTCTTTCAAGCAGGCAGCTCTGCGTTCGCAGTGATTGCACAGGTGTTGCTATCAGTAAGCCAGTGGGGATCTGGACACTCAGCATCATCCTCCATAACCATGAATATTTCATTTTTAATGAAACAATTGGGAGTCTTTTTCGTTTGCTGATTTCCTCTCAGCCCCAGCGCTGCTGCAGCAGCAGGAGGGAAGAAAGGGGCAGCAGAACTATCACAGATATTATCAAAGTGAGATTCATAAGAATCCCAGGCAGCAGGGACTTCTCTAACAAAAAAACTATCTTGATTTCTCAGCTGCTTTGGGGTCCCTGGAAGAACTTCAGTTAATAAGAGTCTGCATCTTGAATAGGATCATTTCAGAAAGACTTTAGTCAGCTGTTTCTTCCCCACTTCCCTTCCTCACTTGGTGTATTATGCATGCTAGGATGTGTACAGTGAAGCAAGATGTCTTCTTTCTTCCCAGTCTGATCTTCACAGTGATAACTATGCATGCTAGCACTAAAAAGACAAATCATTTGGGTGAATTAGGGGCCTTATATCACTGTTTATTTTTGGGATGAGAAACTTACCCCGGATGAGACTGTATTGCACATGGTAATGAAACACAATTCCCTATTCTTCTCCATCTCAGATGAGAATAAAGAAACCTGAAAGTCCTTGGACAGTGAAGGAGAGGGAATTGAAACCAGACTCAAAGTAAAAGGAGAAAAAGACCTTTGAAAGAAGAGAAGGCACCGGGAGCTTATTTTGCTGTTAAAATCAGCCATTATTGCAGAGGCTTCCAGCCCTAGCAGAAAACTAATGAAATTAAGGTGAGGATTTGCTGCTAAATATTTGCTCACGCTACAGGGAAAGAAGCGGTGCCAAAACCACCTGTAATTTTATGGGCAAATAAATCAAGAAAGAGAGGCTTCAGTTCCTCAGACTACCAAGGGGGAAAAATACCTCTTTTTACAACAGGGTTTTCAGTACTGGTAAAAATCCATAGCTTTCCAAAGCAGCCCACTGCCAGTACCCAGCTTTGCACTGTTTAGAACACTGGGGCCATCTTTAAAGCACTCTGGGGCTGTGGATAATGTAAGCAGGAGGTAGCAAGAAGGTGACATTTTCAAAGCTGCAGGTGGATTTGGATGCTGCAGCTGTAAATGTGATCATGGGAACCTGAAACAGGAGTAACAGGACTAGAGGAATCCATGGTGGCAATGACGGTCAGGTAGGACTCATGATGTGACATGGGGTGTGCTGGACGTGGACGCTGCTGAGCTCCCTGGGCAATTTACTTCTCTGATTAATCTGATTCATTTCAACGTGTATGAAAGATGCTTTGTGGATTTTCCAGCTCTGGCAGTTTCTAAAACCAAAATGAACAAGAGTCAGCTCAGACTGCAGAGACAGGCAGCCTGGCTGGAGCCTTTAGCTTGCAGTAGGCAGAAGGACAGAGCGTGTGATCAGAATGTGGCTTCCACCTTTAATGGTTGTGACTATGTGCTTCATTGGGTGTCATGGTTTAGTGTGAGGTGTCCCTGCCCATGGCAGGGGGGTTGGAACTTGATGATCTTAAGGTCCTTTCCAACCCTAGCTATTCTATGATTCTGTGATTACGCAGAAGCATAAAGGTGTGCCAGCTTTGGCCACAAAGGTGGACATCTAAGATCTAGAGACAGTACATTCAGAAACTAATCCACAGGATGCTTACAAGTAGACTTAGCCTTTAAAGAGGACTTGAAGCCATACTAAGCAAGCTACAGGAGGGATGTGTTCAACCCTTTTTATAAGAAGACTGAGGTGCTTTTACACTTGAGTCAAACTGGGAAGTGCCTGCCCTTCAGCTCTGAGCTGTATGCACAGTGCGCAACTATTAAACCTCTTACTGCTCCAGGCAATTGCCCCAGGACCCAAGAGAGTGCAAGCTGGAAATGCCATCTGCAGGAATGGCATGTGCAACTAACCTAAGCTGCAGAGAAAACACAAGGGTGATCAGCTCCAACCCTGCAGGACACATCATCATCATCATCCCTTCCTCATGCCATGGGATTTACATTTACTGTTGGGCACAGTACAACTTTTTTTGATGCATGTATCACTAGTCTATGAGAGAGTAAAGAGAAAACAGACTTCCAGTCTAGCCTTCCCTGGCAATTCCCAGGAACACAGGAATGAATGACACAGTAATAGCAGGTCATCACGTCTGCACTGACAGTGCTGAAGAATGGGGTCAGCAGAGAATCCTGAGGTTTTGCAGGGGTCTTGCACTCAGCAAGCAATTGCAGGTTAGTGTGTGATAGACTGAGAAGCCACACTGAGGAGACACTTAATAAAAACAGGACTAGAAGAATCAATGTGTTCTGACACGCCAGTGACAGATTGGAGAGAGGGACAGATTTAATATCCCTAGCATTATCCTTTCCCAGCCTAAGGGCCCTGAAATTGATTGGATAAATTAAAGCATTGCTGTGGATGACACTAGAGTTAAGGTCGTATCAGCATTTCCATCTTAACTCCCTATATCCTCTGAGGATGTTTTTTCAGGTCTTGGCACAGAAAGCTTACTCCTGTGCTACAATTTAGCCAAGAAGATCTCAGCTCCTGTGCAATTTTACTATTGTAATTTTCAAGAAGAGGGGGAAAGGCAAGAAAAGGAGAGAATTACAGCAGAAGGACTAGATAGATAGCTCGGTCCGGTGTGCTTTCGAAATCAAAGGATGAACAAGCCATGTCAGGCTACTCCTAAAACTACCATGTGCTCATTCTATGTCATGGTCAATCTCCCTTTGCAGAAAAACAGACTTTGAAAAGACAAATACACAGAGAACTCACAAGAAAGCTGTAAGCCAAATGAGTCCCTGTGTAGCTTCACTTGCATACAAAATCATTCATTCTTTTGTTACTAAAGCAGCTAAGGTAATTGCAGACGAACACTCCTCCACTTTTATTCTTTATTATCTCTTGGCAAGCCTCTCTCAGAGTCATCAATAAGATTTTATGTCCAATTGCTTGAATAGAGTCAGGTGCTATGACAGAATTGGGCCCTTCATTGAGTTGGCCTGATCAGCAGTATTCCCAGGGCACCTCTCACATCTGTAGAAGATGCATAGAAGTGGGTCTTGGAAAATGCTCAAACTATTCTTTAAAGCACTAGGTGCATTCATCCAAGGGACAAAACTAACCCCTGCACCTCAGAAATGTCTCCTACAAAATGAGATTTAAAACTGCACTGTATCATTTTCACTTTTATAGGCTGTGTCATCATCCACACTCCTGCATCAGACACTGTTGGGTCACTAACGTATCAAACACTACCAAAGTGCTACCCAGACATCTGGTACCCACAGCTTAACAAATAAAGGGCCAGGAGACCATGCTCTGGAAGCTGTGTATTACACATAATAAAGATTGTGTAGAGCAAATGGGCTTTGCTGCGCAGTCCTTTGCTTAACATCACACCCTCAAGGAGAATGTCAGCTCCAACAACATCAACAGCAAAACCTTGTTCTCCCTCATGTTTTTATTCCATTAAACTCACTGTGCACAGAGCTCCATTGCCAAAAATTGGGAGCACTTAGCACATTGCTCGTTTTAGCAATTACCCATCTGACTCCAACTCCCTCCTTATCTTTTTAGCAGCATCTAAAGGGCATGAGGGAGCAGTTTCAACCTTCTCTCTTTGTGAAGAAGCAGGTGCTCAACAACTTCACACAGCATAGTATTTCACCAGACAACACAACGGGGAAATGCACCCCCCTTCCCTGATTGGTAACTGCCAAAAAGCAGAAAGATTGCTGATAGCTGCATCCCAGGATGCTTTGGGATAAATTGCACATGAGAATGTACTATGTGACTGCTGTTGTCTTTAATGGGAGTCACTTGGCTAAAGCCCCAAAGAGATGCTTGGAAAATCATGAGGTTTGGTGTTTAAAAATGAGAAGGATGTACATGGAATGTTTCAGGTCAGCATCCAACTGAGATCCAAGGCAAACCAAGCTGGGACATTCAAAGAAGGCACGTTAGCTTGCACCCCACCTCTACGCCAGCCAAACAAGATGTGTTAAAGTCAAAAGTCACCCCTGTGTTAATCTATATTTATACCATCCATTTATCAGGATAAGCACACCAGTGATTCAGGCTCTAAGCAGCAGCCTCCGTGGGGACTTCAGTGACTCTGTCAGCTTGTATCTCAGTCCACAGGCTGTTCACCCATAAATTCAAATATAGATTGAACGTCAATGCCTCTTCCCACAAATCAAGGCTTCTCATTTAAATCATTGCACTTGCATGTTAAATAGAGAGCAATTAGACACACTCAAAGGGAGGACAAATCTAATTTGACTAGAAGGATATGGAGAAAATAAATGCAGGGCTGTGGCAGTATGGAAAAAAGCTTTTCACACTGTTTAAAGTGGAAGCAGAATAGGACCTGTGACTTACGGCCCTGCTCTTTGTACGAGTCCTTCACATCCTCCTGGTTTCACTGCTCCTTGGGTCACCATTTACACCAACATACTAATAGCTACTCTGGTGCTCCAGCATCCTACACACATCATGTGTGTGTGCAGGGGACACAGACTTCACATCCAATGTACCTGTATTGGTTATTTTGAAATCATCTGCCAATGTGGTAGGAGTGAGCTTACAAACCCTGCTTCCTGATCAACATAAATTATGGATTTAATCTGCTATCACACAGCTATCCCAGCCCACAAACACCTTTTTGGGAATAATGGGAGCCTTCTGATGGGTTTATCTAAATAAACCAGCACAGTTGGATAAGCAATCTTTGGAGGTTACTCTTTAAACATCAACACCTCATAGCATCCGCAGGCAGTGGAAGGTTCTGAATCTCTCTCTGGAAGTTCATGCACTCCTTAGTTTTTGGCTGAGGGAGCAGATGGCAGCAAACTTCCCATGGACACACATGGTAGAGGCTGCGCCACCTTTCATTACAGGCTTTGAGACCTGTTAAATAAACTAGGAATTAATCTAAAGATACATGACAAAAGATTCCACCACATCCAGTATCACTACCAAGGAGCCAGCACAGAATAGAAGCTGAGAGAAAGACTAAAGGAGGCAGGGGGAAAACCAAAATTCAGCATCCTGGCTGTGATTTTAATTAGAACCGTGCAAAATGTAATTAATGACACCTCAAAATAGGAAAGCTCACATACTTTAGGGTACGGTCTCGGGTTTGAAACTCATTCCAGGTTGAGCCAGAGGCTTGCCAAGACGTGTAAGATTTTGGAGTAAGCTTGAGTCCAATGCAACATCATCGAAGACCCAATTCCTGACAGAAGGTGGCAAATTTAAACCTGGCTTCAGCTGTGATCAGACCTCTGAAAATGCATGATTTCCCTTCTGAAGCCTGGAAACAAGCCAGTTTACAAGTGCTGGTGCTAAGCCAGGTGGAATTAGCAATTTCAGCTAATGATCTGTTTGCACTCAAACCAAAAATCAGGAGATCCTCAGTGAAATGTAGCTGGAGAATTGAAGGAGAGTCATCTCTGTACACATGCCCTGATCCTGATGCACTTCAGCTATGGACTAGTCTAACCACACTGGCTCCTTTAATGCAGCACAACAGGAAACAGTCTCTAGCCTCATCTGATTTGGCTCTGGTTCAAGCTTTGATCTGGAGCCTGCTAAGGACAACAAATCTTGACTGTTGATTGACAAAACCCTCTGACATTATCTGTTTTTCAGGGCAGAACTTGGTTGAGTTCATATATATCCCCTGTGATGACCCTGGGAGCGTGAGCTTTTATCAACGGCCTGTCTCCTCAACAACAGTTGGCATCCTATTGCTGGGTGGTATTCATCAGGGATGCCTGTCAATGTAAGGACACATAAGGAATTCTTCCTCCCTGCTCCAGTTCACTGTTCTTCTCTCACCCAGTGTGGAGCTGCTATCTCAGAGACATGAGACACCCAGACTTGGTTTTCACTAAGGATCAAGTCAGTGCTGTTTAGCCAAACTCCCTTCACAGCCCAGTCTCTTTATGCTTCTGGAGTAACTTTTTTACTGGTGTTGCTGTAACAGATTGCCCTATTGTATTGCAAACAATAAAGTGTTTCAGAATACCAAAGAGCATCTGAAATGGTCAGCTAGCACCTCGTATCCTGGGAACTTAACTGCAGCTGCACAAATTGGTTTGAAAATGTGTGATCCCAGGGTTCTTTCTTATAAAAGGTCTTTGGTACATAGTTACATTGGAGAAATAGCTTGAAGAATAAGTGGCAGGCTCAAAACATTGGGCACTTGCTGCTCTCACCACCTCAGCTATGAATTCCAGAGAGGGAAAGGCTAAGGCTACAGAGTCCTGGTGGTGCCTTCGGTCAGGCCCTCGAAACACTGCTGTTTCTCCATCTGTATAACAGGTAATGACATCTAAGTTTTGCGAACTTATTTGCTGGCTAAACTGAGTGCTGAGATCTCTGTAGAAGTGTAAGTGCAAAGAAATCTCAGCAGCCACTTAAAATCAGGCTTTAGGATTGAAAAACTCACTAGATTTTTAGTAGCAGTGTGGTACTGCCATAGCCAAGGTCCTTTCCACACTCTTGTGCCCAAATCCTGTAGCTCTAATAGTCAAGGGAATGCTTAGTCTTCAAGCTGTAATATTTCCTGCCTTTTAGGATTCATCCCTGACAATAATTAAGCCTCCTAAGGATGAGACTTAAATAAGCAGTAGCCTTTGGGGACGGTATTAGAGTGCTAACTGTGTTTGTGGTTTAAATATTAATGTTAAAGTGTAATTACCATCCACTAAGTTTCAGGCTGGTGTTTGAAAACACATTTAGCTAAGCAGGAAGACTAAGCTGTACCAGTTGGAAGCTTCTATATGGAAAGGATTAAAACTTAGAGCCAGAACAATTTCTCACCCAGTAAAGAGCACAAGGAGACATAATTGATGGGTGCTCTCCATGCAGCCCCAGCATGTGGTGGCTTCCCACAGCTGGCTGACTCTAGGCAGAGCTCCCAACTTCTTTACACAGCATGGCAAGGCAGAAGCCTCAACAGCAGTAGTGCTCTAACATCTCATTGCAGGGTGGGTTTTAGATGCTGTGTGTCTACCTTACAATTCCTAGGTCCCAGAGGAAAAAGCTTCATTAAATTGAATGCCATTGCCCTTTTCTCCTTAGAGCCTCTTCACTTATTCCCTGGAGCCTGGGCAAGGATCCTGCTGTGTTCCCAAGTCTGAGTGAGAAAGCACATAGGTATCAGTTCACTTATCACATCTGGACTCCCTGTGTAGTCTTGTGCACTGCTGGAATTCTCAGGGAACATTTAACATCTGCCAGATTTCAACCTGTGGAAGGGTACAGGGCATAGGGATAGTAAGAGCAGAAAGGAGATGGGTGGTGCATGCAAATTAGGGTTGGAATGGGAGGGAAGGATCCTGTGCCTGCCAGTGCTTGCTAGGGAACGGTTTGCAGTAGAGCCACAAACTGTGAGTCAGACACAGTAACAATTCTACTCTTCCACTAGGTCTTGAGCATGAAACAGGAGAGGCTTCAAGTCATTTCACTTCATCTCTGTTCGTTTCAGACAAATAGAGCAGAAAAGTGAAGGCAGAGAAAGTGGAAAGAGGGCATGAAATGGAGCTGACTTTGTAATAGCTCGGTTAGCCCAGCCACTAGTTACAAGCATTAATAACATATAAGCTATTCCCACTACTCCCAAAGCTTTGTGTGATGTTGAAAGTGTGGACAGGAGGGGAAAGCAAGAAAGTAGAGAGCTAATGCAAACAAACACTGCAGAGTGTTGCCCAGAATTGATTCCCTTTTCCTACACACTGCTACCCTGTTCCTCCCGGGATCTTTCCTCTCCAAGGAAAGCTGGGGTGTCCCTATTCAGCACCTCCTTCCATCAGAAATGACCCTTGTGTCCTGGTTAGGATCAGGTGATCCCTGCACCTTCTCAGACCTTTGCACAACAGATGAGGGGTTAAAGATGCTGCCCTATGCCTCTGGGGACAGCAGAGCTCTGAATGGCCATGCAGGTCTGATGGGCCACAGATAAATCCTTCATTCAACATCTGCTGTAAATCCCAAGGAACCTACTGGGCTTGGACAATTCACTCCAGCCAAGGTTTAGATGATCAAAAGAATTTCTTCAAGTCAGATGAAACCAGCCGAAACCTTATACAGCCCCTCAGTAGGATGAAGCCACCATTCTTTCTTTTGGGGTTTATGTGTCTTTATCATACATCTGAGAGAAGGAGGAAAGAAGGAAAAGTAAAGTTTAAAAGTGTGGATAAATTCTGCCTGGCTCAGCAGCTGCCCTGAGACACGGCTATCTCCAAGCTCTCAGTGACACATTGGCCCTTCAGAGAGACTGATCAATAGCTGGATTGCTGGGAAAGACTCATTGCCAGCACCCTAATGACCAGCGAAACCTGCCAGAGGAGCTGCAAAATTAACTCTGGTTCTAAATAATTAAGGGTTAGGTGAGTGTTTCCTTCCATTAACTATTTCAGGTGGCACTGTAGCTGCAGCTTCCTGCCTTCCTTTGTACCTTCATCTGCTTTGGAACGTGATGCTGCATCCCCTGGGTTCTGTTGCTGGCTCCCTGCTGGCAACACGCAGGATCTCAGACAAACCTGGTGCATGTTTTAGGAGGAAACAGAGTCATTCAAACCAGTGTGGAAAACAGAGGCTTCCTCTCTCCCTGCCTCTGTTTGCCCTCCAGCAAAACAGCTTCCTGCTTTTTGGAAAGGGCAAGGAATCTTTGCTGATGCTTGGGAAGGGGCTATGGAGCAGGGATGATAAATGGTAACAGTAGACTTCCTGCCTGCTCCCAGTCCCCCGCTCTTATACAACGCCTGAACTGTGCCCTTATTGTTCTCTTTCACCACGGGGCAGATCCAGCAAGGTCCAAAGCATTTCCTGCCTCCATCCTAATCCTGGCTGTAACTGTGGAGTGAGAGTAATAAAATGTGATATAAATACTCAGTAAAAGCCACCTTTGCTGCAGTCACTGGGAGCTGAGGGCTGTATATGCTTCTTAAAGGGAACTCAGCACAATACAGTATTAGGTCCTGTTTGCTCTTCTGTCTCTAGTTCTTTCTGCCATTCTTTTTTCAACTTAGCCCATTTCCCTCTCCCTTTCCAGGTATCTTCATCCTTTCTGTTCTGTATTTTCCCCAGCTGGGAGGACAAAGCATCACTTGCCAAATAACATATACATTATCTGCCTGCCTTGATCTAACTTGATGTTGGATCAGGTATTGCTTGTCATCCCACAGGCAGTGTGTGATCTGACATAAAAGTGTAAAGTGGCTTAAAGCTTGAGCTGAGAGCATGGGGCTTATCCAACAGAAACGCAGCCACGTGTAACAGAGTGCAAAAATCATATTTGCCCTGCCAGAAGAACCAGGATTGTATTGATCTCGTTCAGTAACTGGAATCACAGCTGCAGGTGGCATCTGGAGATGCCTGCAGAGAAGGCAGGGGCCAAACATGGAATGCAGGCCAGGGATAAACCTTCAATCCTTCCTGCTATAGAACATCCTTCCAGGAGAAAGCCCAGACCTAATCAAGGAGCTGCCCACACTGTGGTGACTCTGCAGGTGTGCAGTAATGTTGGCTGAATTCACACACAAACCAAAGAAACACACGGGAAAAACAAACTGAGAGAGCTTATAATGATAAAACAAGAATGGAGAATGGCCCTGCTCCCTTCCTAGCTGTGACAGAACTAAGTCATCACCAGACCCTCCCTTGCTATCACTTCTCTGGCAGGGAAAAAGACACAACAGCATCAACAAAACACTGATGTCCTGATAATCTGCTCCAGAGTTTGCTGGGGATAGGAAGTGTCTCACTCCTGGCCTGTCTGATGATGAACAGTGCATTTCCAAGGCTGCTTGCCCCTGCCTGTCAGCCAGCTCACTGAGAGGAACAGCAGTGCTTTGGCAGAGAGGCTTTTTTAATCCTTGTGCTGAACTGAATGGTTTACTAAAGCAGAAGTGTAGATAATGTCTCCTGAACTAGTGGTTAGCATTGCAGTTCAGCCTCTCCTCAGGTCCACAGAGGAGTAAGGAGGAAACTCCAAACTGTGAGGTTACACGGAGTTGAGGCCACACAAGACTGCCATCCCCAGATAATGTGAGCATCCCCTGGTCTTGCATGCATTTGTGCCTATAGAATCCTCCTGACTTCACTCAGAGAAGACCAACTCCAGTGAGAGGACTGGAGCAAGATCCAAACCATCTTCTGAAGGCTTTTCAGTTCCAGTGGCAACCACTAGCAGCATCTAACAGAGATCAGAATCCAGACAACTCTCTCTGATTCTGGAAACAGGGGAAAAAAGCAGCACATCATTAAACCAAAATCTTCCATAATAATTAGAACTCATTTGTCTGTCAGTGCAGGTGACAGTCCATCAGGCTGTCATCTGCCTTGACAGCTGTCACCTCTAGAGACAGACACATCAGAGAATAGAGTGTTTCCTGAGCTGTTCTCCCTTGTACGGCTCTTCCATGCTCATGTCCTAGTCACCCCATTTAAAGCCATCCCCAGCTCTTACGTGCATTAGATATTCACAGCTATCCATCTAGGTCTTTTGATTTCACCCTACAACATGCCTTTGGCTGCCAGTATCCTGCTGAGATGGATTTCCTAGGCAGACTTCTAATGCAAGAGTTGTTGAGGTGGGAGTTCTGGGGCAGGGCCTCTTTTGGTGTGATACAGAAGAACTCCAGATGCATCATCTAATGCCCCAACCCTGTCACTTCAGTTTTCCACTGCATCTCCCCTCTCTTCTTCCTGCCTCTTCCACACACGTGTCAACCCTCTCTCCACACTTCCTTGTTTATTCCTTTTACAACTTCCTTCTTTCAAGCACAAATGCCTGATTACTACTGGCCCCAGCAGGAAATGGGGATACCAGGCCAGACATAAAAGATGTTTCCTCCAACATTTGTGATGGAGTTATTCTTACATATAGAAGGACTAAACATAAAATCAAGAATTCCAATCAGGAAAAAGGCCACAGTCTCTGAAGGGAAGGAGAGAGTGTTTACCACTGGGCCAAGAAGTGAGATCTCAAATTGTACCAAAGAAAAGCAGGGCATCCCTAAGCCTGCAGGAAGAGAAGCTGCAATTCAGGGCTGGTTTAGTCATTACAGTAAAGAAAGCCCTTGACTTGAATCAGACAGATTTTGCTTCCTTTGATACTGGTACAAATCCAGGATAAACACCATGATTTTACTGGGATTACTTCCCATTCGTACTGATGCAAATATTATTAATACTTGATTTCTTACTGTCAGGATGAGCACCCTGCAGCAGAACATACCCTGTGCCCTGCTGCTGCTGAAGTTCCTAAGTAGAAATAAGATTCAAAGATCAGTACAGCATTTTATCAGTTCTTCTTCCTTGTCCTCTCTGTCCTTCTCTCCAGGTCTCATTTACAACTGAGGGAAGGGGAAAGAAAGCATCAGCAATTTCTGCCTACAATGAAATACAAACTCTTCTTCCCCATCTTCCTTGTGAAGCAAACCCTGGCTAACTGGCTGCTTCCTCCCCTATTCATGGGAGTGACAAACATCTAGTGGATGATTAGCGCATCAGACAGAGACAGAAACTCTTGGTGTACCATTTTGGTGCTCCCAGAGCACTGCGGCTTGTCACAGTGACTGTGACAGACACTCACTGGATTCAATGTGGGCTCTGGAGGGAGTCCAAAAGTATCTTTGCACTGGAGCATGTTCCAGCTTCCTGCTGAAATAAATGTATGTGCTGCATGGTCAAGACAATTACTGTATAGATCACTGAGAGCAAAATCCAGAGTCCCAAGCCTTTTACTCCAAAAATAGAGCTGCTGCAGCTTAAGCTAAGGCAAAATTCCTTGAGCTTAATGCCATACTAATTCCTTTACCTTGCCTAATTTGGTTGGGACAGATGGATGGACACAGATACAGACACATACATACTGCTGTTCAGGTTTGCATGACTCCTAAGCATCCCTATTGCTTTAGCAGATGTATTATAAGGAAGACCAAGATTTTCCTTCATTATCAGCTTCATGTTATCACCCTTTTCTCCTGTGTTAGATCATTTGAGACTCCTTCCCACTCTGTGATTCCCTGATATAATCTCCTAAGTACAAGCGCTACAGCTACAACGTTAATTGGTATTTCTGCTGCAAACACTGTGTAACTACTACATGATCATTTACAAGTTCCTTTAGATCAGTCATTAATGGTATTTAACATTGTCAAGTTATTACATCCATAATTGCTACACAATGCAGAGTGTTCAGGTCCCCTGATGAAAAAGCAACCCCCGAAATGTAAACAGTCCTGACTATGCTGTGACATTATTCCAATTGGATGTGATAGTTGTGGAATTCCACTTTCCATTATCATGTAAAGGTATTAGCAACTGATTTATCCTGTTGCCTTCCCCTTCCATGCAGCTGGAGCCTGGCTGCAGTGTGAAGAGCACATAGGAGCAAGAGAAGCATAAACTGCAGTAGGGCTGCACATGCTTTCCACGTGCCCTGGCTGTGCGCAGCCCACCCCTGCTTACAAACATCCCACTGCATCTTTCTGTGAATGCAATGCCCTTGCATCCTGCCTGATGTCAGATTAGACAAATCCTTTGTCCTGCCCAAAGTCTTTGGATGAACAGCACTTCAACAACTTGCTTCTGTTTGGACTTTTATGGAAGAGGAGGCTAGACTTCAAGTGGCTGCAGTGGTAGAAAGGAGAACAGCTAGTTTTCATGCCTACCCTTTGCCCTGGACAGACGTACACTACTTCTTCAACTGCTTGCCTACAATACATTTGGCTACCAGGCTGTTTTTCACAGGGTTATCCAATTACCTCCCCAGTTGTGTCTAGGGAACATCTTCTAAGGATGAGCGTTCAACGTACGGCAGTTGGGGATGGCAGTATTGCATCTTCCCTGCCAACTCCCCCCTGCCTGCTCTCTCCGTATGTGTCTCAGCTGTAAGAATATATGAGTGTGTCCTATGCATTCAGTCCCTTTGTGGCTGTGACTGCTACCATCACTTCAGTGATAATGAGAATGAGAGATTCCCCAGAGGTAGGGGGAGGCAAAACTTTGTTAGAACAAGGCAGAATCTGTTTTCTTTTTTTAACTCTGGATTAGGAAAATGTATCTGGGGAATCATTTCTCTATTTTTCAGGCCTGCAGTGAATTTAGACAGCCCCAGCAGAGACTCGCATGCCATTGTCGGTAACCAAGAGACACAACTTAATGCCTCTGAGAGCTTAGTGCTGTGCATGGAACTACTCTGGCTGCCAGCCATGGTCCGGAGAGAATAACAATGGAAAACTGTGCTTCCTACAGGACTGCAGGCCTAAGGAAATCAAAATGCTATTGATCCCAGCCCATCCTGCTCTCATTACAATCTGCTCTGCTAGTGGCATCAGGAGTGTTGATAAATCCATCATTACTAGCAGGGTAAATGCATTTTAGGTGGTGTAAATCAGCAGCACTTGCTATGCCAGTTAATGCCAAGTGTGAATACAGACCACCCTGGCTGTTAGTATGTGCAGAGAAATAGTATATGGGGTCAATAAAGCTCCAGTATGGCTGAGGCTTGCAGAGCATTTGTTTAACTCATCAGCTACAGCATGCAATCAGTGTCTATTTTTCCTCTCACAAATAGGCATGCATGAGGGGAAGAAATGATTCTTAAATAGTCAGACAGTGGGTTTGAGCAAACTGCAGATTTGAGAAGCAAAATACAACCAAAGCTTCGCAGCTGCTAGGAGTTGTTCTGCTGGGTGGGTAAATAATCACCTTTAGCTAATGGAGTAAATATGAAACCCAGAAACAGGACTCAATGAAGCACCAAAGCAGCCCAGCACTTCCAGGAGGAATTCCCCAAGAAACAGTATATGCAGGTGCCAATGAATTAAACCTTTCTCTCAGTTCCTCTGGATGTGAGAGGGAAGTAAAAATCTGAAGCAATGAAGTAAAGAAAGAAATATTTAATAAATGAACTGAATGAAGAGAGAAGAGCACAGCACAGGGAACGGCTTCCAGATGTTCCACCCTGGAGTCCTAAATAAAAGCTAAACAAACTGCAAGCCATTACTCGATCGTCTCCAGAGTAGCTCAGGTTTTCAGGCAGGGCTGTATGCTACAGATGTACTAAATGCACTGAATAAATACCAGAAATACCTTGGAGGGGGGATTTATCACAAGAGAGGGAAGGAAAAGGCAATGTGACATTGTTTTTTCACACAAAGGATAATAAAACCACATGAAGACATTGCATGGTTCGAAGCCATGGCGCTGAGCTGGTGGCAGTGTGGGCAGGTGGTGCATTCACCATTAAACCACAGTGCCTTCTATTTCCACCTCTATTTCTTATTTTTCTTAGGACAGTGTTTCTTTCCTTTCCTTAGGAAGCTTTCAAGCATTGCCAGGCTGCGAGTTCGGGCTAGGAATCAAAGACAGATACAGCTGTATAATCTTTTTCAACCCATCCTCTTGTAAGGTGGTTTCTGTTCATTTTACATCCCTCCATGGTCTTTATTAGCAAACAAAATGTGAAGCGCTTCCCGTGCTCTGTGTGAGGATGGGTGAGATGGATGTGTCAGCAGGGAGGGCGAGGAGATGGGCTAGAAGAATTTTAAGGAGCTAATTTCAAGAAAACAGTAATCAAGGGAAGATGAAAGGGTGGGGAAATGTCATAAAACACAGCAAGCTGCTTCTCCCAGCAGGGGGAACCGGGGTGATGTGATTCTCTGGGGGTCCCCGGTTGGCTGCACCGATCCTATAAACTGTAGGTGTTACGGCAAGCCAGCTACTAGGACTCTGCATGTTGAAAGATTACGACTGGTTCCAGATTAAGTGCCCATATAAATGCTTGCTGTCAGCTGGAAAATGGTTTGTTTGTTTTCAAAGAAAATTACGTAACTGAGAAAATCCATCTTTCCCTTTCTCCAGGTTTTTTTTTCCCCAGTTACAAGTTTTTAACAATGAAGCTTACAATGAGTGTAGCGGGCCAAAATAAGTAAGTTCTTCTGACATTAAAGCTGTAAAGGGATCAAACTATCCCCAAACACCCACATCTCCATTACAGCAAAGTGCAGCAAGCCTTCTGTACCTCCATCCTTACAGGGTAGCAGAGCACTAGATAACACCCAGCACTTACATGAGCTCTCAGAAGATTTGTGTTCACAGCAAAGTTCATTTGTGTTATAGCTCCAGTGAACTCATTAATCTGACTCCTGTCCAGGCACAAAGTCCCACTGTTTCTGTATTGTGGTGTTAATAGCTCAAACTGATTAACACAGAAAATGAGCACAGCTTCTCTTAAATCATAGAATCCCAGACTGGTTTGGGTTGGAAAGGACCTTAAAGCTCATTCAGTTCCAGCCCCCTGCCATGGGCAGGGACACTTTCCACTAGAGCAGCTTGCTCCAAGCCCTGTCCAGCCTGGCCTTGAACACTGCCAGGGATGGGGCATTCACAAAGCTGAATAAAAGTAAAGAAGTTGAATGATATAATTCAGTTCTCTTGGCCTCCCTGAAAAAGGAAGGTAAGTGTGAGGATCTGGTCAAGAAGAATGAAGTTCTTGGCATATTCGGGCTTCCAGCCACAGCAAGAGTTAAAATAGGCAGGTACAGTGAAGAGGCCCAGCTGATGGTGCAGTGTAACTCACATTGCACTTTCAAATCCACTGGCACAAATACTTGAAACTAATGAGGTTGCATTTTGATACAAAGGAAGAAGGGATGGTCATCCGGGTAGCATTTGAGATGCTATCACCTCTTGAAGTCCTGCAGTAACCTAGTCTGGGTAGGTCAGTGTGTAGCATTTCAGCCAAGCATTGCTGCACAGAGCCCAAGAGCCTCTGGTTCACTTAAAGGTTGCCTTTCAGAGAGACTGCCATGGTGAAACCCTGATCCTACTAAATCCAGAACCAAAATGTTCAGGAATTTCAGCAGAAAACTTCTGCTTGAGGCTTGCTTTTCTGACTCAAAGAATTTACCCCAGTTCTCAACTCTGCCAACTCTGGGCTGTGTTTTGCTTATTGAGATCAGTAAGGAGAGCTCACCAGGGTGAGCACCAGCCAGATGAAAGCTTCAGGTTTCCTCATATCCTAGACAAAAAGACCCTGCCAAAGAAGAACCGTGTGTGCTCTGTTGAAGATACACAGAGCGGAAGCAAATCTCATCCCATTCCTTTTCTTGCCTGCATGCAAAACTTGATAGTTCTCTCACCAGACATCTGTGTGTGCTGTTAAACAAGCCCCACAAGCTCTGCTCAGGTGCCAGCAAAATGCTGGAGGGCCATAGTGCTGCACTGCTCTGGAACTGTGAAGGTGCCCTTAGGAGGAGCAATTTCATGTCTGTTAATACAGAATTGAAATCACAGGAAACCATCCCTTTCACCACTCTATTTCTATGCATCCTCCACAATCTCCTCTTGTTCACCCACCAATCTCTCTGTCTCTCTCTGCTTTTTTGTCCCTTTTGGTGCATTAAAGGCTTTGCTCAGATGACAAAAAATTTATGTTCTTCTTCCAATCTCTGGAATAAAAGTCAATATCAAACAGCTCCTTATCTCCAGCTAGAGTTTTTTATGCCTTTATGTTATTCCAGTAGCAAATGTTAACTGACAATTACAGCTATTGATGTGCATGCAAGGTGCTTAAAACCTGCAATTATCACTGCATCCACGCAGGAGGAGACTGGAAGCTAGGCAAAGGCCACCACCAAAGGAGGCCCCTGTCAGTGCATTTGAAGGAGGAGGCTGGGGAGACCATGCATATCCATACTAGCCATTCCCTGCAAAACACATGGCCTTTTTCTTCCTCTTTTCCCTTTCCAGAGCTTTGGATTTAACAGCCACAAGTTCAAAAAGCCATGTACAAGATGTAAAGCATGAAAGTACATCTGCAGAGGTTAAACCTGTCACAATTCTGATGTGACAACGGTGCTGCTTTTACAAAGAGAAAAGGATGTACAGACAAACAGCAAGTGTTCGCTGTTAAATCAAACCTGATTTCCTGACAGTCTATTTGAAAACAGATGGTGATGATGGCAAAAGAAGGCTTCTTCTATTAGGCAGGCAAAATTCCACTGTTTGGCAGTGCAGAAGATGAAGGCCTTTATTTTGCCTTGTGACATGGAAATTAATAACAGTAGATGAGGATTGCTGAATGCAAATTCCTCAAGGGGGAAGAATCACTTATCACCAAGAATCCGCTCCCTTCAGCATCCTCTGGCAACAGATCTTTGGAGCAATGCCAGAGGAATCAGGGGAATAGCAATGAAGGAAAAGCCTTTCTCTTTCAGGAAATAGTTCTAGTTGCCCAACAGTGATCGCTGCCTGAGGTTTGCTGATGGTCTCAGGTCAGAGCCTTTGGTGTTCCTGGCCCTCTCCCATCCTGCAAAGCTACAGAAAGCCACAGAAACAGGAACCATCAGGCACTGCAGGGCTGTCCCTTCTAAAAGCACTTTGGAGTTTTGACTCAAACGTGACAGCAATCTGTGCTGCTCCATCCCTAGCTCAATGATCCCTATGTTACAGCACCCACGGAGCACATAGGTGGAAATACCAACATAGCAGTGCCACTGCTCTCAGAAGAAAAGGTTGATTCATGGTAAATTAAAGGACAGACTGTACCCAGGCCACCCACTTCTGGCCTGTCACCCACCATGCATGCTTTCTTCTCCTGGCCCAACATAAATGTTCAAGGGCCCTAGGAAATTTATACCCCTCAAAACCTAGACAGGAACTTGTATGATGCTAAGGAGGATTGAAGAGTATGTGTGTCCATCTCTGCAGGTGGCTGCAGTGGCACCTATCAGAGGCTATTCACATACACATGCAGTCTGGCAGCCAAAGCAAGTCACCAGTTGCTGACTTAATAGAATCAACATCATGAAGCTGAATTAGCCACGTGCTGGCACCATAATTCTAATTGTTTTCAAATATACATTGTAATAAAAGCACACATCTCCAAATGGGAGCTGATGGCATGTAGGATGGCTTTGCACTGGTGACACAAGGAATGAAGGATTGATTACATACATTCACCTGCTACCTCTGGGCTACTTTTATTCACGCCATATTTTGTTGGGCTTGTTGTAGGGTTTTTAAACAAGAAGGAAAAAACAGGCTTGCAAAGTGCGTGAGATATAATATATAGATCAGAGCCTTGGGAATGCAATCCAGCAGAGAACATTCAAATAGCTCTGGATCACATCTGATCCCCATGTGCTAACAGTGTGCATACTCACCAGTATGGCTTCATGTCCACACTCTGCAGAAGTCACACAGGAATAGCCTGCAGTGCACATACAGGCACACACTCACGTGTGTGAACCCCACATACACACCTAGTCCTTCATGCAGTAATCCAGTAACACACAGAAACCCCCAAACCCCAACATGCACCATCAACTGAAGGCATCCTTGCTGTAACACTGCATCAGATGCCATGTCCACTTCTTCTCAACCCAGCATAAATCAGTGGTGGGGAGGAGCATGACCAGCACCACAGAGCTCCACTCAAAAGGTTGCTGCTCGTTGTAGGGGAAAGGCAGCACTAGCCTTCTCCCAGCACAACAAATACTGCCCCACAGAAGGCAGAACATCAGCATGCTGAGGGATTCCTGGAATTCTGGATATGCTGCTCCTTCTTTCAGTCCACAGCAAGCCCATGAACTATTGAGCTTGCGTGGTGACCTCTACAATTTACAGCAGCCACTGTATACATTATTAATGCCAGTGTCTGTGCCAAGAACTGCCCCTGCTCGAGCCAAGGTCACGCTCCATTAATTATGTGCTGAGAATTCATCCAAATTGGGTGAACACATGAACAGAATGATTTGCCATTGGGCCAGTGATCAGACTTCCTGAAGATGGAGTAACTTGTAGAAACATGAGCATATAATACCCTCCTCACAGAGCACATGAATAAATGGTGAAGCACTTGCCAGCACAGCCATCTCCATTCCACCCTGGAATTGAATTCATCATCGTGAAGACAAACACAGCAGAAGCCCAGTGTATGAGAGGGAATGTAGCCCCTTCCCAAACCTCCCTGCCATTCCGTTGCCACATTTGCCTGCACCAGCCAGATCTATGTAGGCAGAGGGGAAGCCATTAGCAGCTGATGTGAGTGGTTCAGTGGGAAGTTATTATTTAAAAGCTAGTTAAGATAATTAGGGGCCAGTTTAATTAAACCATTAACTTACACACAGAATGAAGGCAGTAGCTTTCAATCTCAGCAGGAAGCACAGCCAGCACATTCCCCTGGGAGGCTGCGAATGAGGGCCTGTAATGGCTGCAAATAATACATACAAATAATCATATTCCTTTAAGCCTTAGAAATATGAGGAGCTTGGTTCCTTTCTGTCCAATGCTCAGCCCCTACTGCATCAGAGCATCTGCAGGATGTTAGAAGATCAGAAAGCTGTAGTTACGCAGCCTAAGTTTTTGAAGGTCTTTGTTTCTATTTAATCAACTGTTCCTGGCAACAGGGAGAACACCACTGGAATTCCCAAGATCCCCACTACCCAGCTGGCCACACTGCAGGTTTGTTGGGTTTTGCTGCTTCTCAACTCCTATACAAGGACCACTTAAAAGGCTGGCTATGATCAGGAATGGAAAACAAGCCTTATTTTTTCTTACTCTGATGTCAGAAGTGATACAGTCCAGGAGAAGTTGCTCCTGGGTACAGAGCTGCAGAGTCCGGGTGCTCCGCTAAAAGAGATACAGAAACCTATGGAGAACTCAAGCTCATCTGTGATACTGTGCACCAGAGTCTCCATAGATGGATGCACCAGATTTTGTTCCTTTAACAAAGCACTGCAAAGGGATCTGACTCTGATCTCGGTGGTGCTGGGGTTGATGAGAAGCATCTCTTGCTCTTTGCACACTGCTGCAGGCAACAAGAGTTACATTACCAGACAAATGTGCTGCACCATTTGGGGCCCATGCAGGTGATTTCATTCACTTAAACAGCTAAACCCAGAATTCTCCAGCAATTACAGAAAGAGATGCTCCATTTCACCCAGCAGATAATTGCCAGGGCTCCCAACACGAGAAGGAAGGTCTCTGCAGTAGAAGAAGAGTAGTATGTGCAGGGCCATCCATGAGGAACACAAGTGCCAATGTTTTCTCAGCTGAACAGAGCTGTGTATCTAATTCCTGAGCTATAGATTCTGTGTTGCCCAACGGTAGGGGAATGCATTAATTACTTATGAATCAATTGATCTGCTGCTATTTCAGGAACATCTATCTAATGGCTCTGTAATAAAGATGATTCCTAAACAGCAGCTCCCTCCCTTAACACAAGTCATCCCTCTCCCTGTAAAGGAGCAGGGCAAGAGCCTGCAGTGCAGGAAACTTCCAGCATGTAGGACTAACTCCTACCTGGTACTGGCCTTTCTGTTCTTCACCTTGTTCTCGTATCCCAGTTTATATCAGTGCAAAGCAGTTGTGAACTGTCACCACTTGGAAGTGAGACTGTGTTGCACCTATCGCTAAAAATGCTGAACGCAGGTAAAAAGCAACAAACAAATGGGTCCAGGGCTACAGGGAAGGAAGGTGATCCCTTCCTCTCTTTTTACTCACATACATAGAAAAATACACCCACTCCTGGTACGGCCAGAAGTAAGGACATAGACCTTTATATGGCAGCCAGCATTACACAAGTCCTCAGCAGTTTCCCACTCAGTAGCATGGCAGGTAACTGCAGGACTGGGCAAAACAAACCTGTGGTTTATAACCTTTCTGCAGCCTGTTCTAATGCTTTTGGGCAGACCCTGCATTTGGTCCCTTGCATTTTACATTGACAATAGGATTATTTTGTAAATGCATAAGCCAGCTCTTTTCCCATCAGAGTCCCCTGTGGCTTCCTCCTAGTTCCATCTCCCATCCAACTTGCAAATGTATTAAAGCGTTGAGATTAAAACTGCTAAAAAAAAGGTAAACAAGATTCTTGGCATGCAGTAGACATCACACTGCTCAGTAATGAGCCTGGATCACTACAACAGGGTATGAAATCAGTCCCTCAGTTTCACAGAGACCCTTCCAACATCCACAGTTCAATCTGGGCAGTTGTTAGATTTTCTACAAATACAGAGCATCTCAGAAAGGACAAATGTATATATTTTTCTAGTTTATCACCCTAGCCCAGATCCTCAACAGCTGTAAGTCTGCACATTAATAGCCCATTGCCAGTTTATATTCATCACAGGCAATGCGCAATGTATCTGGTGGATCCTGAATGCTGAGTTCTCTGTATTCTGCATCTAAGCGTACACAGACTTATTTCTGAGGCATCACCACTGCAACATTCTGACCCTGTAAGTGACCCTTTCCACCACTGCATGGTAATCACAACCTTCTGTAAAGGGCTTGCCCTGCTGAAGCCAATGCTAAACTCCTATTCAGCCCCTCAGGGTTGAGATCAGGCGTAAACCAGCGTGAGGAATTGAGACATATCTGAGATGTGCTCTTGGGCTGCCTTCCCCTGCACCTGCAAGATGCCAGGAGCTGAATCAAGAATTAGTTAAAAGCTGTGTGAATATGGCCTGGAGATTCTAGGCTGGAAATAAAAGGGAGAAGCTTCCATTTTGCTTGGCACTTCTCTAAAAGATGCTGAGGTGTTTCTGCCATTCTCTGAATGTGGATCTTTGCTCTGAAAGGAGTTCATCAGCAATTGAGTTTTTCAGTAGTAACTTTCTTTTGCAGATATGTTTAAGACAACAGGATTACCACTCATCAGATCTCTCTGTTGCTCTGTGTAACTGAAGCACATTATCTACCAGCACACGGTTCCTACCTGCAGCTTCTCTCCTAAATAATTAAGCTCTTTGTCAGTCATCAATTCCCACAGTGTAAGCAGGGTCAGAAGGTAACCTGTGTGCCAGGAAGATTTGGGGGAGTACATTCATAGGAAATAACTTGTCCATGATGGTCTAAATCTGCAAGGAAACCTTTCCAGTGGCTTTCTTGCTAGTAACAATCTGTCAACACTTATCAAACTTGTATCTAATCATCTCATCTGCAGGGTCTTTTCTTTTAGCAAAACATCAAACTAGAGAATATTAAAGCAAATATCTAGTCTGGCACATCTCTTTTTAGCAAAAGATAGGGAAGCTTTTTTTTATGCAGAAAGTATGCATCATTATAGTCATTTTATAAACAGGAAAATGAAAGGACAGAGAGATTAAATTACTTACTTAAGGTATTAAAGCAGATTACTGGCCAAGGCAGAAAGAAGCTCCAGTGCCTCGAGTGTTGCTCCAATGCCCTGGATGACACCAGGTAAAGATCAGCTCATTTACCACTGAACACAGCCATTTCTCAGCTGAAACTGTGTGTTATGAGCACTGCATACCAATGTTGCATGGAAATTTAGGACAACTGTGACTTAGATATTGCCTCTAATCTGTGTCATCCAATTCAAAATCCTATCCCACGGTGCACAGCTGGTAAACCCCTGAATTCAGATTTGATCAGGACAACATCTGACTGCCAGCAAAGCCTGTTCCACCAAGTTGCTGGGGTTTCTAGTTGACTCTCATCCATCCATCAGGGCTTCCAGCAACACAACAGCTCCCAGCCAGGAACTGCATTAATCTTCCCTTATGCTCAGTAAGCAGCAGTGTTCAGAGAGCCCAGTTTGGAGAGGCAGAAAGGGAACAGCTGTGATAAGGGACAGTGGACTGACAGGGCAAGGACTCAGCACACAGACACAGCTGTGGCTTCAGCTGCGCATCAGCTCGGAGAGGTAGCAACGTGCTGATCAGAGGGTCTGAGAGAACAGCCATGGTTTGGGGCAAAGACAGAAGCTGCAGCACTGGTGGCAAGGAGTGAAAGAAAGGGCTGGCCTTGATCTCTGCTGTCTGAAGTGTCCCTATAGAAAAGAATCAGGATTAGAGGGTTAAACAAGCACTTTGCCTTGTGGCCTATGGCTGCTGAGTGAATTGATCTGACTTTGCCCATAGTCACTTGCCATGCAAGCACAAGGCATGCATGAAACATTGGTTCAACACTGGCCTAGAAGGCAATGTGCCAATTACTGCATCTGACAGCAGCTCTTGTTCACAACCAGCAATGGCTGAAGGGGAAGCAAAGGAACTCATCACAGGGGATCTAAATGAATCTGAATTGCATTTGCATGTCATTTAGATTTAATAAGATAGTTATTGTTTGTTAATTACGTGCCAATTGATTACTGCAGCAACATATTTATTGAAGAGGAACAATTCAGCTGAAGATGCGTATCCTACTCATCCAAATTGAATTAAGCAGATTCAAAGTGATGGAGTGTCACGGAACATACATCTCCAGTTTGACAGATGTACTCTGGAAAAGCTACAATATCTGGAAGAAAAGCTGCTCTGTTCTACAGCAACCTGAGCCCATAGGAAGTATCACCCATCAAGGGCTAATGTGTAAGGTCCTGAAAGGCTGTGTATGAGCCTGAAGACCCTGAAAGCCACAAAGCTTTGCTTTGTGTATGTATGTAGTGCCCTACAGGAACTTTTGCCGAGCAGGTATGCACACACAAACCTGCAAACACAAATACATGGAAAAATACATAGAAATTCACTTCCAAAAGTGGCAGCTGAAATCATGAGAACCATTGCTCCCATCCCATCCCTATTTCCAGTAAAAAGCAAGTTCTCACTTCTGCAAGACTCTGTCAAAGATCACCCATACCAAAGGTGAAGGAAGGGCAGACTCTGCAGTTTGTGCCAGCTCTGGAAAGGAGATGTGGGGTATGTGGGGATAGGGGAAAATTAAATCCCATTTGATGAATATGAGGAACTAAATGATCCTCTTCATGATGGTCTTCACACAAAAGCAGCTGCAAATCAGAGGACTGCTCCAGCTGGGAAATGTCAATTGTATGGAAATGTCATCTTCATTGCAGAGCTCTCCTGAGGCTGCTGGAAACTGCAACTCAAGTGCATTAATTTCCATCCTTCTTTCTCTGTCTCACTTTCTCTTTTATTTTTCAATCTTTTAACCTTTATAAGAAAATTAAAAAACAACCTTCTTCTCTGCATTCAGAACAAAATTGTAGCTATAAATGTGCAGGAAGGTTAAAAAGTTTCAATTAGAAAGGTCACTCCAGGATCATTGTGCAGCTGGATTCACAGGCTTCCTGCCATTTAGAAAGTTAAAGATAGCACTGAATAGCTTCCTGGGGCAGGGCTGACACCTCCAGCTTTTTAAGTCCCAACAAAAAACCCCTCTCAGTCCTTACTTGTCAAACAGTGCAAAGGCTCACTGATCCCAGAAGAATTTCAACGGGGAAAACTGTAACTTAAGTTACAGTTATGCTGCCAGCCCTGAAACCAACTGTGTGCTGGGCTGCATCCCCAGCACGGGAGCAGCAGGTAAAGGAGGGGACTTTCCCCCTCTGCTGCGCTCTGGGGAGACACCCCCCCCCCCCCCCTTCCTGCAGCCCTGATCCAGCTCTGGGGCAGCAGCACAAGAGGGACCTGGAGCTGTCTGAGCGAGGCCAGAGGAGATGCTGCGAGGGCTGGAGCAGCTCTGCTCTGGAGCCAGGCTGAGAGAGCTGGGCTGGGGCAGCCTGGAGAAGAGAAGGCTCCTCAAGGGGAGACCTGAGAGCAGCTCCAGTGCCTGAAGGGGCTGCAGGAAAGCTGGAGAGGGGCTTGGGACAAGGGATGTAGGGACAGGCCAAGGGGAATGGCTTTAACCTGCCAGAGGGGAGACTGAGATGAGCTCTTAGGCAGCAGCTCTTCCCTGTGAGGGTGTTGAGGCGCTGGCACAGGGTGCCCAGAGAAGCTGTGGCTGCCCCATCCCTGGCAGTGTTCAAGGCCAGGTTGGACACAGGGGCTTGGAGCAAGCTGCTCTAGTGGAAGGGGTCCCTGCCCGTGGCAGGGGATTGGAACTGGATGCGCTTTAAGTCTCTTCCAACCCAAACCACTCTGTGATTCTACGAGTTCAAACTGAAGATCAGATCAAGAAGAAGACAAGATGTGTACAGCCAAGGGCCATTCCCAAAGGGGGGCCACTGCACTCTTGAAGGTGAATGTCTCCAAACTGAGGAAACTGGCAATCCAGAGGCCATGACATCCCCAAAGCACATGAGTCAGAGTTCATTTGCAGGCTTATCTAACCTCTCTGTCTAGACTCCCATTTCCCACTTCCTGCATTCTCCACTTCTTTGCCCTTACCCTGAACTCTTATTTCATAGGTAAAATAGATTAATGTATTCCCCAGTGTTGAAGTGGAGGAGGAACAACAGGGTGCACAGAGGGGACAAGCATATGGCTGGTCAGAAGAGAGGGATTACGTGAATTACAATTGATTTTCCACTGTTAATGAAGCATGAAGTGCTTGTGATTGCATGTTGAAGAGATTTATAATTATTCATTGAATTTCAGAAGATAATTAAACTTCATTAAACACAGACATGACAAGCTTGCATAGTAAAGAATAAACCCCAGAGCAGGTTCCTGATGGAAGAGGAAGATACAATGTCAGGAGATGATAAGGAAAACCAAGGGAAATAAAAGAGAGCTTCTTTATTAGAAAAACTTGTTGTCTAAACAAGACACTGCTGCCCCCAATGTGTTCACATCCTTTTCCTTTGTTTTTAAGAGCTCTGTGCTTTGTCTTTCACACATCATAACAACACCACTGCCTTTGTCTGACATTAAAAGTGCCTTACACATTAAACTTGCCTCTTCTGTAACAGCTGCTGTGTGGAAGAGCTGCAGTGTTTTAGAGCCAGTGGGGACAGGTCCTGTTGCATCAGGCTCTGCCAGGGAGCTCTTGCTGCCTTCCAGAGTGCCCAGTAAGCATTGGTGGGCTTTGCTAGAGGCAGCCAAGGCCCTCTGGCAAAGCCCACTTCACATTCTGGAAGGCAGGAGGGGCTTTAGCAGGTACTGCTGAGGATCAGCAGAATCTGGTTACCACAATTAGACGGCCAAAAGTTATTAATCCTAAATAGCATTTGGTCAGATTTTACTCCTGTGCTATTGGCAGCTGTCAGTGGTTACAGTGCCCCAACTCAGATATACGTCTGCATCTACAAATGCAGTCAAAGCAACCACCTCTGGGAGGGCTCTGTCTTCTGCTTGTATGCATTTGGTAAGCCCAAACCACCTGATTTCTTGGTTTAAGGGGATCTCTCTGTCTTTTGCATTTACCCTGAATTTCCTGAGGTACTCAGAATGAAGAACAGGTCCACCTCACATTTTCTAGAGCCCCTTTTATAACATAATTGCCTGTCTACCACAGGTCAGCCAGCATCAAGCTCAGTCAAACACAAGACTGTTGAGACACCACTACTACTGCAGAGCCAGGGGTTAGTGCTCACAAAGCAAGAACAGAGTGTATTGCCAGGCGAAGTCAGCCTAAAGGAAAGGACAGGCATCTCAGGCTTGCCCAGTGTACTTTTCCTTCCTCTCAGAGGGCTCTCTTTTCATTATTGCCCTCCTAGAACTGAACATCAAGAGTCTGCAGTCCTGAGGCAATCTGATTTTATTAAGAATTGGAAATGTTGACATGAAGTTAAAAGACCCAGTGAAGATGCATCTCCCACCAGGCTGACACAACTGCGCTGAGCACACATGCTCTTCAGAGCACAGTGCAGAGGGGATGAGACAATGCAGTTTGTGCTATATGTTTGGCGTGAACATCTCTTTCCCATCCACACCCAGGGGAACAGCTGAGCCCTACAGCTACATCTCTCTCATCTCTTCCTTCATTTTCTATTCTTGCCCTGCATAACACCTCCTCTTTCCCAAGCCTCAGATAGATTATAGAAATATAGATCTTCCCCAGCGCAGCGTATCTTAAATCACAATGTTAAAGCTAGCATTTCACTGCAGTAACAATGCCAGAGACACACTTTATATACATACCGGCACAATAACAGGTATAGAAAGAAGGAAGGATAAACAGGCAGATACAGAAGTGGAAATCAATCAGCTGAGAGCTGTTACTTATTTTCTCCCCTATAAAAAGTCTTTGAACAAAGTCTTTGTACAAAGCCCAGAGTCTCTGGCACAAAGAGAAGGATTCAGGTCTACGTGGCCTGATGCCTAATGGGTACAGTTTAACCGATGAAAGCTCCTTCATGTAACTCTATCAGTGTAGTCATTCTGTGAGCCAATTGAACTGATTCCATACAGGAGCAAACCTGTTCTGCTCTACGTACCCACAGTACTCGCTCCCATTTAACTGAATGAATTTGAAACCAGTTTCAGAGAATTTGTGCTGCGCTTGTACAGGGATTTCTGGCTCTTTCAGAGCAAAGAAAGGCTGAAAGGAAACAGTCTCCACCCAAGCCCTTTCCTGTCTTGTTTCCCAATGAACCCCACATCCCAGTTTTGCAGTGAATGAGGTTTCCGCAGGCAGCATTTACTCTGGCTCTCACTCCCGTGCTGTAGCACCGTGTGTTTTACAGCATTGTCAAACAGAATGATTCCTACCCAGGAGAGAAATTGGGTCCCATTTTATGTTTTATTACCTCAGAAAGGACATTTTTTACTTTCCACAGCCCACAGTTGGCAGCAACAGCTCCATAAATCTTGCCAAATGCTTTTTGTTGATCTACTGTCCAACAAGAAGTCTGAGAGGCTGTGGCCAGCATGGAGTAAACAAGTTAATGCCCCCCTGAGCCATGTCCGAAGAGAGAGAGCAGCAGGGATAAAGAGTGCTGCAAAGCCACTGCAGACACAGTCCAGCAGCTGGTGGCTGAGCTAAGAGACCCCCAGGAGTTTGGTTTCTATGCTTCACCCAGAGTAACATGCAAGTTGCAATGCTTCCTGGCCCCGTGGAAGGGAGCCGGCAACCAGGAAGCTCACCTACCCACGGTGCCTGCTCACTCTGCTCATCCTCGTGTTTGCTGCAAGAGCTCCAGCCAGTTCTGACAGGGCATGATTGTGGGGAAACGTGTGGAAGCCCCAGTGCACACCAGCAAAATTCATGGAAAGCAGGATAAAGAAAAAGTGGAAGGAAGGGAATAGCAAGAAAATATTTGTGCTGGTGACTGCATCTGCGTAGGAGTAGATTTCACTGCTAAAGGGACAGAATGCACTGGAGTGCACAGTGTGAGCACAGAGGAATGAATACAGGGAGACAATTCTCTGTCCACAGCGAGCAGGCTTGATGCAGTTACTGTGCATGCTCTCTGGTGGGAGGGTAAGCATGTGTGAGACTGCTAGATGTAACTGTGTTGGACATGGTGTCAGCAGTCATTCTAACACAGATGAACATGCCTATAGATGCAAGAGCATGTTTTGGTTCATGTGTTTCTAAATTTAAGTGCCCAGCGATGGAAGTGAAGATGCTTGTTCTTGTATTATGGAAGTATCCAAGCTGCACATTGCATGTGTGTTAGTTGATCCAGGGTAGGGGTGTACATAGGTGATGTGCTCTACTTGTGTATTAGCACATGTGCATAGTGATACACAGAGCTGTCCTCAAGCCAAGCCCTAATTTCTAATAGACCTGTGCTTTGCAGAGCCTCTGCCTGAGAAAGAGATGTTCAGCCGATTCCTCTGAGCAGCTAATGAGCCGCTTCCCTCCTCTCCATCTTTGTCCCTGTGCTCCTCCCTGAGCTCCAGCAGCACTTTGTGTGTAATGAAGAGATAATGCCATAATGACTTGATGCCTTCTACTCAGCCCAGTCATAATGCCTTGGAACAACTCACTGCCACTGTGCAAGGGCTCTAGCAACTCAGCTGGTCATGCCCAGGTAATGCAAAGCCCTGAACGTCTCCTCTAGGCACAGGGCTCACTCAATGGACCTCCATCAGGCAAAGCAGAAGCAAATCTCAACAGTGCCAGATGCCCCAAGCCTTCCTGCTGCACCTCCCTTCTCCATGGGGCAGGAATGCCATCCTACAGACACAACCCCCTACCAGTCACTGTGGTTGGCTGTGATTCCTTTTAAGCTGAAAATTCTCCTGAGGCCTCAGGAATAAAAATCCTTCCAACTCTGGCTGGAAGCATAATGAACAGGAAGAGAGATTGATTGCTGTGGCTGTAATTAAGTGAGAGGCTTTGATAGCCTCATAAGCTGCAAGAGCCAAATCAGAGGCCTCATGTGGAATTAGAGTCACAGGGCTCCCTCCCTGCACCCTGCCACCTTCTCCCGGTAGGGACAACACCTTGAGGATTCTGAGCACGCAGCTGCCCTGCTCCATTTTAAGGCATTTTAAAGGGGAAATAGAAGAAATGAGCTTCCCAGAGCTGAGCGTGATGGGAGGCTCAGGGACCAACTGCATGTGAGAAGGAGCAGGAACTGGCAAGTTGCCTCCCACCCTGTGCCTCACCTCCCACTCTATGTTTCACCTGATTAGAAGGTGTCTCTCCACATTAAGCATAGCACTGCATCCATTTGTAGTCTGTGAACACTGTCTCATATCTGGCAGGAGGGCATGGGGAGTGGGGTGGGGGTGGGAGAAGGAGAGAATAATTACCCACCAAGGACTTGAATCCAATGAGATTTACTCCCTTGCTCAGCCATAAACATTGCCGAGAGCTCTAGAGAGAAACACGCTTGCTCAGTGGAGGCAAACGCTGCCTGCCAGCTTACACATGCTCAGCCTCCCCTGCGTGCCACTTCCCTAAGGATAACCCAATTCTCAAAGAGGATGCAGCTCTCTCCATCCCACTCCTCTCCCACTGGCACGCAGAAGTGATGCCTTCATTGGATATCTCTTTCACAGCATGAGTGGTGTCCTGAGGAGACCAAGATATGTTTTTTATCCCTTTAGTGTAGCTAGTGAGACTAGTGCTCTGCCTGCCAGCCCGCTGTTTTGCAGCACAGCCACACCAATATGCCCACATGATGGAATATAGGACACCACAGCATCCATCTCCCTCAGCTCCTCCTCTCAGACCAGCTTGCCACAGGTAGGGCCTCTGTGCTGGAGTGGCTTCAAGAGGCAACATAAAACCCTATATACATGTCTAAAGACATTTCCAGGCAGCTTGGCAAAGACCTGAGAGATCTCTGCCCTCTCCTCCAGGTCCAGTGTTCTGGCCCAGTAACGCACAGCCCTCCCAGCGAACACTCTCTTGTAATCTGTAGCCCATGTTTTCCCTGCAGCTCATGGGAAATACATGGGTCATGGGAAACAAAACTTGTGCCAGCCCTTGAGCCTGCACTGAACCCGTGATAAACTCAAGACAGATAAAGCCTCTCCCATCCCTGAGGTTGCACTCAGCCTCACTTCACCATTAATGCACCTTGCCCTCCTCCTCTGCTTCAATCCCATCCAGAAACAGAAAACTCCTCAACCCACTCCACCCTTATCTCTTAGCACAGAATTCCCTTCCCTCAGAGCTGTCCATAGCCACTGTCCTCTATTCCACTGTAACATTTTTACCTGCTATTTTGAGTATGGGCATGTTAAATGCTTTTTCGTCTAAGTGATTGAAGAAATAGCCAGGAATATCCTCCTACTCTGCAAGTTCCATGAGAGGTGATAGTTCCTCACAGGGAGGTGGGGGAACAGAGGAAGTGAGAACTTCTTGATCCTGCTCCTAGCTCTTGGACTGGCATTTTCTGTATACCTGACTACTTCCAGGGCTGCCTCAGTTTCCCTACTGTGACTGCCTCACTGAGACACTGACACATATAAAAACCTGAGCTCTTTGGCTGAGGGGAACTAGACAAGGACACAGTCGTATTCTGACATGATGCCTTTGAGCTTCCTAGTAGCTCAACAACAGCTAAACTTGCATGACCCTGGTGTAGCTAATGTCTGAACCAAACCAGAGGATGTGCCTGTATCACCGTCACTTCACAGTGCCTCGACATCAGCTGCATTTGCAGTACATCCCCTTGACCAGGATGTCTGAACCCAGCACAACCCCACTTCAATCTGTGTCCATCACACATTGTTGGCCTTGAAACTCAGAGCACCAGGGGTGACAGACATATCCAGAGAGCGACAGACCACTGGAGTCAGCAGAATGCAGCCTGTTGCCATGGAAATTCCAGCCTCCTTCTCAAGCATCTGTGCAGCTCAGGGGAATGTGGCCAGCTCCCACTGTGGAAAATCTTTGTAGAGAGTCCCATGGAGAGTTGGTTTTGTATCCCACAATTGCTCTTTGCTCCCCAGCCCAATTATGTGTTCTAGCAGGAAAGGATGGGCCACAGCTTGGCTTGGGAGGCTTGACGTCAAGGTGCATTGTGTCTAACAGATGAGCCTGCAACCAAAGATGTGATTTTCCAGTACAAAAGCTCTGCAGGAACATTACTGGAAGAGAACCATTTTTACTGCTGGGCCACAGGGCAACTCCAGCTGACACCTCTCAAAAGCACGCCTTTGGGAGATGTGCTTATCTGCACGTGCATAAATTAGATCTTAGAGGCTTATTTATTTGCCCATTACATTGATAGACTTCTTTTAGATGTTGATAGAGGCACTGTCATAGGTGTGACACACAAAACCTAAGTAAAATAAACCCCAAGCCCTGGGATAGAGGAGTGCTGATGGAAAATTCCAGCAAACAAACCAGCATTTTTGGCTACAGCATATTTTGTAACTGCAGAAAATGGAAGCAGAGCATGGGAGCTATTACCTATTTCCCTATAATTGCCAAGCTTCTGTCATGTGTGTGCATCACCACTTACACAGGCAGTATTGTGCTGTATTATGACCAAGAATATCTCTTTGCATGCACAAGCTCATGGTGCTGCTTGTCAGCTGTGTATAGTGCATAGAATGGCCATGTGCTTAAACTTACGTGTATGCCTGCCCCTGTGTCTACACATGCATATGTGGTACTCATCAGGGTATAGATACGAAGCTCATGAAAAGGGATTATGTTCCCTTCAAAGGTGTAGTCACTCACCAAAATGTCAAGTCTAATTACTGAGACATTTTCCCCATGGAATTGCTTTGCATTTCCAAGCTTACTTTCCCAATTGCATTGTACTTTTGGGTTCTTATGGAATAACAGGTATTTTATGAGTACTAGGAGCATACTTGGGCTTTCAAAGCTCCAGACAGCTTCATTAGCCAAGCAAAGGCCACACATCCAGAGCTGTACAAAGAGGCAAGGGCTGGGATCTAGCCTGAGACAGAAGACAGCCCTCCGGGAGCTGCCAATTCCTCATGAAGCTGGGATATAAGGTCTGCAAGGATGGATATGGGTCCTCTCCCACAAGAAGCCTATGACAAAACACCCTCAAGACTTTTCCTTTTAGGCTTCATTCCACAAGCCCTGAAAGACACAAGTCCAGTTCAACATGCCTGGTTTCTCCTGCACTTTCTCACACACAGTTAAGCAACTTTCAAACACTGCTATAAAGGATGACTGATGCTTTTTCATTATCAGTATCCCAAAGCTCTCCCTAAAGGGCACTGCACCCAAGAGATAGACCATTATTTGTTGATGATACCCCTGAAATCCATGCTTATGCTATAAAATTCCCCTGCTTAGCAGTAAAAAAGTTCCTTCTGAATGTAGCCATGGAAATCTCTCACAATCCAAACAGCCTCCCTAGAGAATAAAGAGATTTACTTCCTGCTTGTGTTTCCTGAAGTCTTTTTCCAGTGAACTTCAAAGATGATAAACATGACAGGCACTGTAAAACTCAGCAAGTGCCCTATTTCTTTCCCTCTTCCCACCACCGCCAGTATAAATAACACTGAGCCCTGGGGGCTAAGTGCCAAGTAAAAAATAATGCTCTCTTGGGGCTGGGGATGTGGGCTCTCCAAAGATCACAGAAGTCTGTGATGGTGGGTGAGAAGGAGGGAGGGAGTTAGATCCATGGACACCAACAGGAAGTATTTCCACACTAAACTTCACACCTCTTCCCATGGATTTCAATGAACAGTTATTTTGATGCACCCTACAGGGTCACCATAAAGACAGATCATCCCACTTGAGTCTCTTGAACATCTCTCTAGCTCTCAAGGCTGTATACTGGAGCCTTGCTTGTTCTTCCGTTCCTCACTCCCACTCCTCTCTGCTGAAGTGCTTCGCTGGGAGATCCCAGAGGAAATAAGTCTGGAAAAGAGGCAAGAAATGTAATCCAAAGCTGCATCAATGAACAGTTTGTTTTACTGGGAGCCGGGATAAGACTTGGGCAGACAAGAACGGAAGCAGTGAGCTGGGGGACAAGCAGCACTAAGGTGAGTGTCCAGGATCCACATGCAGGTTTTTGCCCTGTGCATTTTCCATGTCCTGGGCCTGCTGTTGGGTGGGTGGAAGGAGCTCCCAAAGCTTTGGTTACCCAGGTACAATTTGCTGTGCCAACAAAGCCTTTTGGTCTGAGCTGAACTGCAGCAGAAGAAGTGGATTCATACAGGACAGCAAAGCCCCAGGCAGCCCATGCCCAGACACAGAGCTAAGCTGAGATGGAAGCCAGAAAACATCAATCTTGGAAAACAGTAATTCCCATCCTGACAACAGATGGAAAATCAAATGCCACAGAAATCTAACCCCCTGACGGAGAAAATCAATAAGCTTCTTGGCAATAATTTGAAACCAGCTCATTTCATGTCAATCTTTTAAAAGACATATTTACTTCTTTTGGTAAATTCATTTCTTGTTTGAAAACATAAATTTTAAATGTCAAAAAAAAAGGATTTTCAAGAATTTCTACTTTTTATTATTAAGTCCTACTTGCTCCTTTTCCTGCAAGTCAGGGCTTTGTCTCTCCACGCTACCACTCTGCTATGGGAAGGCATTTGGGGTCTCCAAAGGGCTTCCAACTTCCATGCAAGAGGAATTGATTCTAAGTCACTTTGTAGGCATGCAGGCACCATCACAAGGCTTTCATTGCTGTTTCCCTCCCCTGAAGAGCTTGGAGCACGGGGCTTTGCTCACAGGTTTTCATCCAGTTAGGGCTAAGCACCACTAAAGGACTATGCAGCCTTTCCTAGCACAACAGAGAAACCCCTCAAAAGCAGTTTGTTTCTCTTCACCTTCCTGTTAACATTCTGGACTCCAAACCAAACATGGAATTGCTTCAAGATTAACTTGAACTCATCTCCAGCCTCATTTTCCTTTCCCTCTTTTTCTCTCTGATTGTGAGGCTGTACCCATCTGAAAGCTTCATTACAAGTGACCTTCAACACTTTGGGTAGTTTTGTTGGGGAAGTGATTTAGAATCAAATTCCTGATCTATTTTTTCAACCTCCTCCCTGTTACTGAAGGCAGCAATAGCAGCACTGGAGAGGCCGTCTCAGGCAGCACATTTGGAGCCACAATCCAACATGAAGGGGGCAAACTGTTCCTGGAGAAATGCCAAAACAATCGTACAGTTTATTCCAAGGGTATGGATGAGTGTGGTTTAGACCAGCCAGGAAATAGCTCTTAAGGAACTGGGGGCTGTACTGAGAACAGACGGAGGCAGCAGGGAAAAACAAGGGGCAGGTGGCTGCTTGGAAGACAGGATTGCTTTGGCACATGGGCAAAGCAGAAGGGAGATGGCAATGTGGGCCCCCTCGTTATGGGCTGGGTTAAATCTCCTTGGAACTGGTAAGAAGAGCAGCTGTCCCCGATCCAGGCTAAATCAAAGAACACTTCTACATCTCTGGTACGCACTGAAGCTGTTCAAAACAGGACAAGGGTTGAACTGAGTTGAGCGATGAGCTTTACTGTAGACTAATGGCTGAAGGTGCATTTGTGTGTGTGAGGAAGAAAAAGAGAAAGGAGAAGATGAAAAAGAAAAATTAACCAGACCTGGAGCAGATCACCAAGAACAGTCAGAATAAGCAAAGGGAAACCTGAAAATATCAGAGGGAGATGGCACTGTAGAAGAGGGTGAGTGATTACAGTCCTCTGCTTCCTGAGTGGCACTAATAGCCAGAGTGAGTTAAAAGCAGACGAGGTGGGAAAGCAGATGTGAGGAGTCCCTGCTCTCATTAGGTGAAGTCTTTTCAACCATTATAGTATTACATGTAACAGGGTGCACCAGCAGCAGGCTCCTGAACGACTGCCCAAATCAAAGACCTGAGAAACTGGACCCACTCCTGAGGCTCTCATTCTCCTTTTCAGCGGTGGCATCCCCATTAGCAATGAGTTCCTGAGCAAGAGACAAGCACTTACAGAGGAGCACTGCTGAGATACTAGTGCACAAGATGCAGGATTGACTCTTTGGAACTCACAGTAACATCAGCAAGCAAGCAGCAGCCAGTAACCTCAGGAACAGCTTAAAGCTTTGCAGAACTGAATTCATAGAATAGTTAGGGTTGGAAAGGACCTTAAGATCATGAAGTTCCAAACCCCTTGCCATGGGCAGGGACACCATATCACCCAAGGCCTCGTCCAACCTGGCCTTGAACACTGCCAGGGATGGAGCATTCACAGCCTCCCTGGGCAACCCATTCCAGCGCCTCACCACCCTAACAGGAAAGAATTTCCTCCTTAGATCCAATCTAAACTTCCCCTGTAATTCTCAGCCTGGGGACTTACAGTGCCTCATCTGATCTGCTTGTTATGTGCTGAACACATAAAGGAAAAGCTATATGATTCTAAACGATTCTTTATCTACCCTCTGCTCTTTATCACGAACAGAGAGGGTAGAGACACACTCAACCATGTGGGGAATGAAACTGGTAGCAGGCTGTTTCACACAGTCATTTCAGTACAGTGACTTACCAGTTGAGAGGAATTTAATTACAAACAGAAAACATAAAAGGAAAGTCAAGGCTGTAGGCAAAGCAATAACAGAAGAATCCCAGTAATGAGGCTCACACAAGAGGTGATGGGCTGATCCATATGGTAAAGAGCAGCCCAAAGAGGCTACAGGGAAACAGAAGGAAGAGAGAACTGCTGATGCTGAAATGCTATTTCCAGCTTATCTCTACCTTAGAATTATCTCTACCTTAGAATTCCCAGTTGGAGAGAAGAGGTGGCAACAAACAGGAGAAACCTGCACTGGCCACTATGCAAATCTCACCTTTCTCTACCCGCAGGTGGGAGGCTGCCTGGCTAAACTAGCAGGAGGAGGGAATCCAAGCAGAATCTGGAGGAGGTCAAAGGAATATGGCTCATGCCTGTAATTCCATGACCTGTTACAGGCATTACTATTTAATGTGGCACCCTGGGCAAATGAAATGTCAAGTCACCTGCAATGGTCCACATGACCATTATATTGCCCTCTGATGGGCAGACAGGGAGATGCTAACCTGTGCCACAGTCTGTACCTGTGTCTTGCTCATAAAGGACCTCAGCAAATTCCTTTAGCTCATGTATAAGGAGTGATGGATTTTGGACCAGGCAGCTCCGAGTTCAAGCGCTTTTGTCACAATGACTGTTCAAGATGCAAAGATGTGAGGCTGAGCAGTAACTGTGAAATGCCTGGGGGTGAATTTGTCACAATTTTAACTGGAAAGATAGCATTTATATATACACTATCAAATGAATGAGCTCTTACTGCACTCTAACAAGTGAAATCCCCAGAATAAGAATGCCTTTTTCTTGCATGCTCAGTAATATCTCTTTGCAATATATAGTTAGGTTCAGCTTTTTATATTACAAAGTCTCTTTTTGCCCACGTAAATAAAATGCAACCATCTCTTCAGCAGCAAACAGCACAAAGGCTCTTGGTACAGAAGATCAGGGAAAAAAGTAAAACACCCACATACGTGGCTAAAAGGGGAAGACTTCAGATGGGCTGCCAGTAACTTTGTACCGTATTGAATCATGGTCACAACACAAGAAAATAGAAACAGTGCCCTAAAAGTGAGATCTCTGGTCTTGTAGCTCAAGAATGCAGTTGCACAGCCCTGCTAAGAGCATCCTCCAGATGCACTAAGCTGCCTCCAAGAGCCTGTTCGGGGAATGCTTCTGTCTAAGCACAAAGGAAGGATAATGTCAGATTTTCCATCTCAGTTTGTATTTGCCCACACAGCATCCTTCAAAATCCCACAATGTTCATTTTTCAAACATGACTAACAATTCAAGATCTACTGACAAACACCTTCAGGAGATTCGTTTCTAGAAAGTCCTCAAGTCTCTCTTCATCTTTTATGGTATCAGTATCTGGGCACCCAAGATCACTAAATACATATGGGCAAGAGGGCTGCCAGCAGCCAGCACTGTTTAGAACTTCTTGAAGACCCTTGAATGGAGCACCTCCCGTATGGAGACAGGCTGAGAACATTGGGGCTGTTCAACCTGGAGAAGAGAAGCTGCGTGGAGACCTCAGAGCAGCTTCCAGTGTCTGAAGGGGGCTACAAGGATGCAGGAGAGGGACCCTTCATCAGGGACTGTAGTGACAGGACAAGGGGTGATGGGTTCAAACTGAAATGGGAAGTTCAGGTTGGATACAAGGAAGATACCTCTTTACTGTGAGGGTGGTGAGGCGCTGGCACAGGGTAACCAGAGAAGTGGTAAATGCTCCATCCCTGGCAGTGTTCAAGGCCAGGTTAGACAGAGCCTTGGGTTACATGGTCTAGTGTGAGGTGTCCCTGCCCATGGCAGGGGCTTGGAACTAGATAAAATCTTAAGGTCCTTTCCAACCCAAACCATTCTGTGATTCTATGAATTCAGATCTATGTCAAGCACTTTATAACTCATCAGATTGGCTTATAAAGAAGTACTCTCATGTGCTTTCTGGTTTCTGACTCTTTAGGTCACACCTGGGTCAAATGTTTCAGCTTTTCATTGCTACTGTAAAAGACTGGAATGGGCTTCTGAACACAACAAACTAACCTGTGGCATCTTGTTCCTCTAGGATCTCCAGGGTTGAAAACCAAAAGAGAGAAAATAGTGCTAAGTTCACAGTAAATACTATGGAAATGGGCAACATTTGAGCAAAATCCCTGGTTCCTCAAGCGATTCCCCATACCTCATGGCAACATGAGGACAGAAACAATCGGTGTCACAATGTGCAGACAAAGCTAACAGGTTCCCAATGTTGTCTCCTAGAAAATTCAGGTTTCTTTCAGCATCTGTCATCCAGCCCAATTTTGCTTAGCATGCAAGAACTGACAACGGCCTGAGGTGATGTGGCTGCAGGGAGGGGAGGGTCAGGAAGGATTTATGAAGGGTCAGAGAATAAAGGCAGAGAAAGAAAAATCCCATAGGATAAAAGAGATGAGAAATGCGAGGTAGTTTTAAAGCCGTTAGTGAAGTCAAGAGCCCAAGCTGACCTGAAGTCACAGCAGCAAGAAAGTAAATGGTCTTCTTTTTTCTTGAGCCTGTTCCCAAACCTTAAGCAGAGATTCATCTTCTTCCCTGGGAGCAGAAGTGCTGTGTCAGCCATGGAAAGCTACAGAAGATCCATGGGACCCTGGTGGGGAACTGTGCATACTTCATGCTGTGCATCAGAACAATTGCAACTTCAAGCAATGCACAACTGCAGCAATGCCAGGAGATGCTGTAACTAGGAGACAATTCCCCTCTCTTTCTAAGACACTGTAAGCAAACAAATAACTCATCCTGAATGACTTTGAGCCAAGGTGACTCTTGTTACCACCTGGTTATCTGTTCCATAAAAAGGGATGACAGCAATTTGTCTTTTCTCTTCCCAGGTGGGCAGGTGGGGGGATAAGTATGCTGCCACCAAACTGAAGTGATGAATCATCCTTCACAGCAACAGACACTTGTACCAAGTTAGCATTTAGTGCTTCCCAGTGGGAGTGAAAGGGAGAGGGACATCAGCATTAACCTTCAGGGAGGGAAGGAAGACCATGGGCAATGGAGGGCTCAGTACTCTCTATTCATCCCCAAAGGATTACTCATTGCCGAGTACCCAGCAAAGGCATCTGGGCAGAAGAGCTCTTCTGAAAGCAGTGGAGTCTGCTCAAACTGCTGTCTGGTGATAGGAAAAGCAGCTATTAATTCTTACCCTGCTTTACTACTGACTGAACAGCAGTGTTAGGCTGGAGGAGAGGAACTCTGTTAGACATTCCCCATAATCATGCTGCTTACTCATATAACAAGCTGCATAGCACATGCCAGTTGTTCAGCTGGGAAATCGGAGAGAGATTTGTCCTGGGGATTAAAGCACAGATTTACTTCAAGGAGAGGAAACTGCAAGTGAGTGCTGCTCTGGCTAGAGGGAAAGCTCATTGTCCTCTCCTTTATCTATGCCACTTCGACAAACCTGAGCCTTCCGAGAGGAGATCATTAGTTCTGCCAACATGCAGCTTTTTGGATGGTCTCAAACCACCAAGCATGGATCTATTAGAGCCAATTCTAAGAAGTGAGGGCTTCATTTGCTTTAACAACCTGATGCCCTGCTATTACTGAAGTCCATTATGGGGATACCCTATATGTTTATGGGCATAGAGGCAGCTGCTGTCAAGTTACCAAAACAAAGAGCCAAGCGCTGCATCTTCTTTGTCCACAAGCAACACGTCCTGGCTGAAAGCTTTCTCCCCTTACGGCAGTCCCTCCTCATGGACTCCTACCTTTGCCTCACCAACACATATGCCTTCATGCTCACAGAAGTCCTCTGCTGCCAGAATCACCCAAAACACTGGAGCAAATGAAACACTGCCTTGTGCACATATTGAACTGTGCATATCTACACCTCCAGTGCCTTCACCTGCACACTGCTCTGCTACCTCTGTCCTCCCATTGCTCCCAGCCTGCAAGGGGCTGATACAGCATCTAAATATGCCACAAAGACACATCCTCCCTGCACCCGTGCTGGCTACAGGGAACATAAAACACAGCGGAGATTGCTGCTATTTTATTATTTATGAAGCTTTGGTTATTTCATATATAAATAATCCATGACTGCAAAGTGTTGCTGGCGCTGCAATTGAATATGCATGAGGTATTCTTGTGGAGAATTTTCACCATCGTTTCAAAGCCAGCCACAAAAAATAAAGATCATCGGAAGAAAGATTTCATCTGCCACTTCACAGGTTCAACCTCTCCCATCCTGGGGAACAAAACAAGAGGGTTAATCTGGAAGGCAGGTTCATGCTGCATTGGAAAGAAGCAACAATGTCCTGCATACAGCTCTGCCTTCTGTTTCTTAACGTTGTCAGGACGCTTCATCTGGGGATGTATGCTGTACATGCAGATTCCCTCTCTCCCTCCTAGAAACATTCCTCTTTTCAGGCTTAATTCCAGCCAGAACCTTGGAGAAGCACCAAGCGGGAGCACTCAGCATGGACAATGGAAGCACGTTGCTGCCACCCTGTGGAAAATGGGGGCCCCCAATTGATGGGGTCCACCGGAGGTTCACGTAGCTGCTAGAGCTGGTGGTGGTGTTTAGAGAGATTTGTGAGGCTGTCATTACCCTGATGAGAGCAGGGGTAAAGAACAGGAAACTTCCATTGAGTAACTGCAAGATTCGTAAGGAGGATGTTGGGATGCTTTTCAGGAATGACTGATGGTGTCTGTGCTAGACCCATGGTGCACAGGGGGCACATGCATCAGGAGGATGAAGTACTACTGCTGCAGGTCCTTCCAAGGACAACTTTGGCAAATTCCTGGAGACATGCACTGATCAAGTGTCTTGGATCCTGGAACAGTGGAATGAGCAGCTTCACCTGCTTGCCTTGCTGGAATTCCCCTTTTGTTCTCCCAGGGCTCCTTCTTCTCTGTGCCCTTCAGCTCATACTATTCCACATGAAAACAAAGCAAAGGGGGGAATAAGCAAGACAGCAGCACTGTCCAAGCTCTTCCTTCCCCTATTTCTATGCACATCTTCTGTGAGGAGGCTCTGCAGCTGCCTGCATGGTGCATTATCCTTACCTCCGTATCATCCACTGTCCCAATTCTCCTCTACAATTTCTTCAGATCATAGCTCCTTCCTTTTTCAGTTCTGTGAAACACTGCATACACAGAAGGAAAACAGCAGAAACACAGGGGAAGCAGTATGTTCTCAGCCCTTCTAACCCAGCCTCCTCAAACCCAAAGAGGGGCACATGAGAGCCTGGCAGTTGGCTCCAAGATCCACATCCACCCCAGTCCACGTGTAAATGGTTTCTGTGAGGCTGTGTCACATCAGCACACTGCAAACGGGGCCAGAGCTCTCAGAGCACTTTGCCTTCCAAGAGTGATTCATAGGCCCTGTCAATCCAGCAGCTGAACTGCAGACAGCTGGAGCGTGCAGCACAGAGAGCAGCAATCCATCACCACTGGGTGCGAGTCACCCAGGGATCCATCAGGAGCTTCATCATGGTGACATCTTTGCAGAGGCAGAAAGAGCAGAAAAAGGGAAAAGATGGAGACAGAGTAAGCCAAGAGTGGAAAATCCACGAGGATTCCCCAGAACTGCAGAGTCACAGATGTAAAACAAGACGACAGGTATGAAAAATATCAGTTGGTCCAGCTTTAAAGCCACAGATTAGGGTATCTCCCACAGCTGAGCAGGGCTTTCTGGTGTCAACCAGCAGAAATTGCTTTCCCATTTCCTAACTGTAGAGCTTTGTGGTAGGTGTCAATCACTTCCAGGTATGAGGACTGGATGGCTTGGGTGGCAAGGACATTTTATTGCTAGGGAGACGTCACTGGCACAAGGAATCAATCCCAGCTCCAATACAAAGGAGAAAAGTGATGCCCTGTACTTAAATCTAAAGCAAGCTGCAGCATTTCACTGTATGGCACTAGAGTTTGTACTCAAACCTAGTGCTGACTCCTCAGCAGGAGCCAACCTGCTCCGCCTAACAGTGAGGTATAGGCACACATACCAGGGACCAACAAGGACTTAGGGATGTAGCAAGTCACAGGAACACACAAGATTCTTACACAAGGCCCATATATACACCTGAGCCCAGATAAATACATGTACAACAGCTTAGCACACACAAAGGGGCACACACTGAGATACAAGTGTCTAGAATCTACAAGTATGGCAGAAATATAGAGGGTAAGCTCAAAAGATGCACAGACACACACACTCCCCCGTGCAGTGGTACAACAAGTACAGGACCATACATTGTCTTTGATCTACAACTCAATAATAAGACATATGGCAAGCTCCCAATAACACAACTTCTCTCCATCCCCAAACTCCACAAAAAAAACCCAGAATGTGATTTCTCCTAAATCTGGTAGAGAGCAGGGAGAGAGGCAAAGAAAAAGACGTGAGCATCTGCTCTCGGAGGGCAGAAAATCAATTTACCTTTGAATAGGGAGCAGCAGAACAAGGCACATTATTTCTTTTTGCTCCAGGGATGTTGTTCTGAGTCACGCTGATTATAGCAAAGGGATTCAGAAGCTGGGAGCAGGGACAACAAATGTATTAGGGCATCACAACATGGATAAGACTTAGTATGTGCAAGAGAGATGGGAGTGGAGGTCAGGGAGGAAAGCAGAGGTAGGCTTGAGCTGGGGCAGCCAGAAAGACTGCACAGGAGAAGAGCCAGTACCTGGGACTGTGCAGGAGGGGTTAGAGACTTCTTGACCTGGGTTTATTCCTGATACGTGTTTCTTCTGTGGCCTTTTACTTGCCTCCAGAAGACCCTCTCCCAGCTAACCATCCATGCAGACAGTATGTGTCCACCTGCCCTGAGAGGACACGAAAGCATCAGGACAATATGATTCCCAGCATCATGGGAACAGCTTTTACAGCACAAGGCAGGCTGAGCTCTGTATAGTTACCTCCAGCAGATTCTCTGGTGCTGTCTGAGTCACATGGACTATGTGGAGCCATTTGAGTTTATGATCCTTTCATCTCTCTGACCAAGGGATCATACATTGCTTGTCCCGAGAAGAATAATGAAGCCTCATACATTACACATCCCCCAAAGGACTTAATTTCCCTTAACCTAAAGGGAGGATTTGCCTCCAGTCTCCAGCCCTTTTATTATCCATTTGTTGCTCTGCAGCACACATCATAAAGGAATTTTTTATTTTTTAAGTCAACTTTTGCTTGGGCCTCATTAAGGCCTTACACAAAGTCCCAGGCTGCTCACAGCTCAGAGAAACACAATGAGACAGAGGCACTGAAGTCTGAATGACCTTGTCCTCCTTCTTACCAGTGCACTGCAGAGACAAGGGGATGTCTGGCTCATAACCAGAAAAATGATGGGTCAGGAAAGATGCAGCACTGACATTTACCCTTTGCTCAGACCATTCCGGCTCTGAAATGTGGTGTTCTGACAGTCAACAATGGCTCTGACTTGGTGAAATACTGCTATTCACCCTGTGGAAGCAACAGGAGCCTTAACCAGTGAACCAGGACTCCTCCATGCTACACAAGGTACAGATACACCAAGAAGATTGCCCCTGTCCCAGAGAACACATCTGATGTTCTCAGCTTTAAAGATGTGAAACATCTATTGATATGCTGGGCTGTGGCTACTGAATTCTCCTCCTGGCTCTTTCACTGATCTTCACTTATCTTTGCTTCTCTTACCTCATCAGCAAATTGGAGTCTTACAATTCAGTGTAGTGGATTAGTTTCAAAGGTCTAAGTGTCATAACATACAAGTCAGCATGTAAAGGGGCTCTAGAGAGTTGAACAAGACATTGCTTGCTCTGCTGTTTAACATCTGTGTGCTAGCAAGAGGGAATACACATTCAGGGAAGCATGCAGGTGCCCCAGCCCCTTTACCAGCTATGCATATACACCTAAAGTGCTGCTGCATTATTTTCTCCCCTTGCTGTTCTCTGAGGTAGAAACTGGCACTGAACTGAAAGACATTTCTTTCCACTTGAAATAAATAATAATTTCACAGTGAGTGCTACTGAATTCATTCTTGCATCAAAGGGGAGATGACTGCACTTCCCAGCCCAGAAAGACACAGAGGGGAGGAAGACACGGCTTCATAATTAAATTCACTTCTCCTTTCATTGTGCATCTCATTTAAAATAAGAAGAGTGGGGAAAAAAAGAAGAGAGAAAAGCATACACAAAGCCCCAGGAAAAAAGAAAAACTTCCTCCTGTTTGGCTCTTGCTGCTACTCCATATGACCACATGGATAACAGAGGTAAGGGGCCCTTTCAGTTCTGCCTGAGTGCTCAGCACAGCAGGAAAAAGCAGAGCCTGGGAGAAGAGCAGAGAGCTAAAGCCTGAAGAAACTGAGAGGCATTTACTTTGACATCTCATACACATAAGATGCTTTCAGGGGCCCTGTTCACAAGTGGTAAAGGACTCTATAAGATCCTTAAGATTATTAAGCCATTCACTGGCTATGCTGCTGTGGCAGCTGCTCTCCCAGCCTGTCTGGGGGCTGTTTTATGTACCCAGGCTGATCAGAAGCCCTCAATTCACAGAAACTTGAGTACAAATGGCATTGACATTGAAGCCCGTAGCTCTGTGACCTCTCTAAACCCAGGCATTGCCATTTCTGGTGAGCTATGGGACTAGCACAGTCGTAGGAGCATCCTTGCAGCTCTCACCAATATCCCACAGCTCTGGCCCAGTGTGCATTGGAGCTAGGGCCCTGGAAGCCAGCCTGAATCCTGCCCTGTGTGACTGAAGGGAACAGCCCCAGGGACTGGAGATTACCCACCTTTAGAGGAACTCGCTACATCAGGAAACAGCAGGAAACACTCTGTTGAGTCTGCAAACAAGCACATTGCAACTTTCTCCATAATAAGCCTGCACTCACAGCCAGCTTTCCCTATGGAAAAATTAGTGATTCAGTATAAGGAGGCTTTGCTGAGTACAGTTTATGAGAACAACAAAAATGTTTTCCTTACTAAAAGGAAAGCTGTTGAAGCTACAGTACTTAGACACTGCCCAGGTTAACTCCTTCAGAAAAACCTCTGATCTCAGGGTGATCTCTTTCTCCCTGCCCAAGGGCTGCATTGCATCCACACACACTTCAGTCCCATGAATAGACATCCCTTGATCCTGCAGGCAAACTCACTTTCAGCACAGACTTTTGGTCCAAGAACTGAGTTCTGTGAACCTCTCTTCCCCTTTCTCCTTTGTATAGGAAAGGTTTTTCTCTTTGCCCTTTCTCTATTCAGTAAGGCAGAAGGGAAGGAAGAAATCACCTTCAGGTTTCCACGCCATCTGCATTCCAACTGCTCCAGTGGGATTTGGGCTGCGTTCCAAGTTGTTCCATTTGCAGCAGATCTGGGGCAGAGGGAGGACAAGCTGACCAGGACGTGTCCTGGTGGATAGGACTCCAGAGCAACCAGCTTCTGGGACCTCTTTGTTCTGGCTACTGTAGTTACTGCTGTCTACGGCAGCTGAGCCCCCTCCCTCATGCAGCACCCCGATTTACCTGCCAGTCTGCAGCATGGCCACCTAAACCAAACAGCTCTCCTCCAGGCAATATTTAAACACAAGGAAATAATAAAAAATACAAAAGTGGCATTACTGTGCATTATAAAATAATGAAACTGATGTTTTCAATTTGTTTCCATACCAGATAGTGGCAGTGATCAGCACTTTCCAAAAGATGCTTCTTCCACATCCTGGCATACGTTATTACTGTTATTAATAGCAAAGCCATTCCCGGGGGCAGCACTCTGTACAGGTACATTTATTTCCTTCACAGCCCTGTCACTCCCTTGCTGGTGCTCCAGTTCCCTACAGCACACCTCACTATGAGGCAAGGGAGGCAGATGGGAAGTTGGGCACCACTTTGCCACACTCCAGACACAGTTCAGCCTCATTCTGTCACTCAGGATGTGCCTGTTGTTAGTTTTATATCCTCATAATCGCATTCTCTGTGCCTCATACTACTTTTATTTCCTGTTCCTTTCTCCTAAATAAAATCTGCCCTTAGGAGAGAGAACTGTTTGGACTCTACCTCCTTCCCTCTGGGCCAACAGGGATAGGAGTTATCAACAACTTGCTACTCAGTAATGACACAAACTTTCTCTTAGGTTTGTTTTTCTGTGTCCAAGCTCTTACCTTCTGTTCTCTGACCAGGATCTGACATGTTCCTTTCACGGGACACTGGTTATTTCTCAGCATGTGAAGCATGCTCACTCAATAAACAGGTACATGCTCGAGTGTTACTATAACCACATCACCAGCCTCAGATTGCCCGTCACTCCATCACAGCAAGCCCTGACATTCAGACTCATGAGCAATTAATGAACTGGGGCTTAACAATATGATGTGCAACAACTGAGCTGGAATAACCACCTCCAGCCAACTAAGGGGAGATTAAATGGAGAAGCAAGTCAGAGTATGCCTCTGTTTCTCCACTTGCAATCTCTCTGGGGAAGTCACAATGTCTCTCAATAGTTAGGAGTTGGAAATAGGTCCTTTCCAACTCTAACTATTCTATGATTCTATGAATATTTAATAGAGTAGGAACCTGTCCTTTGAGATTCCAAGTAGTGTCACAGTAGAAATCATACAATTATTCAGTCTCATATTCTGGCAAAACAAGAGCCAGGGAAACATCTTCAGAGAAACTCCCCAGCTTAGGGAGTCCTTATGCTGTATTCGAGATACACAAGGTACATTCTCTCCTGAGACACATTTTGCTGAGCTCCTTTCTTTGCTTAATTTGTAGTAACATCTGTGGGTCACATCTGCCTTCCCTAGGTGGGATGAGGCTCCTGGCAGTCACTGAAGTGCTAAACCTACTCCCTCTGTCAGCAGTGCAAGCCAGAGTTTGTCAGCACAGGAGAGATCAATACAACTGGGAAGCTCAGCTCCTCTTTGCCCACTGGCCACGTTCCTCACCAGCACAAGGTAACAATGTAGAGCCATTTAATAACACAGCTCATTAGGTTGCTGACAACAGGAGATGATGGAAATAAAGCCTCAAACATGCAGCTTCATGAGGCTATTTGTGCAGTTTCGGGCTGGGTATGTTATACTTCCCAGCACATGAGGAATGAGTGCCTGACATAAGAGCTAGAGGGAAATTCCCTAGGAAAATCATGTAGGAATTCCCCTGAGGGAGCAAGATAGTATGCTCAGAAAAGTGCATGGAAAACAGTTCACATGAATCAGGTAAAGGTGACAGAGAGGAAACAATTTCTTTGGCTTCCCAGGGTCAGGAAAGCAGACAGATCCCAGTTATGTCAGCAAAATTCCAGCATAACCCTTTCCGCCTGCTCCAGACTAGATTACAACTTGCCTCCCTGCCCCAGGACCTTGACCCTCGTTTCTCTGTTGCTTCAAATGCTAACATGCAAGGATGAAGAGAGCCATTTTGCACAGCCAAAGCGTGGTTAGGGACACTCTGTGGTACCACTGCAAGAGTCTAAGCTTAGAAGCAGTTTTCACACAGAGGATGACCAGTCCCTGTACCAGTCAGCAAAAGGGAATAAGAAGCATCAGGCTCTACAAGGTACAGCAATCCTGGTGGAACCATTGTGTCACGGACAAAGGCTGGAGGAACCAAAGCAATGAGGAGTAAAACCCTGATCCCTTTGAAGCTGGTGACCAAGCCACCACCGACTTTAATGAGCTGTGGGACTTTATCCACAGCCTCTCTATACACCCTTTATAATGCTCCAAGAAGGCAGATGTGATGTGGAAGCAGAAGCAAGCTAGCTCTAGAAGAAAGGGAACACTTTGATCATTAACCTGCATAACACAGACTCTTACCTAGTACAAGCTAGACACAGACCATCTCATTTCTGCAACAAGCCATCTAAGATATATACCTTTTGGAAAGATCCCCAGCCTGATTCAAAGCCATCTACTAACAAAACATCCACCCTAACCAAGCTGTTCCAATTCCTGATTTTTGCATTGTTTAAGTTTGATTTCCAGCCTGAGTCATAGGAGACACACTTCCAGCTATTCAGCTTCCAGTCACTGGATCTCACTGTGGGAACTGCCTGCTAGATTAATGAGCCTTCTATTATCAGAAATCTTTTCCTTGTACTTGAAGACTGTGATCAAGTCACCTCTTTAGCTTCCTTTGTATAAACTACATGTAACTTCTTGGCACTGTCACATTTCAGAGTTGTATGAGGATAAATGTACACAAGCTGTGATTTTACCATGATGGAAAACAGGATTTCCAGAGGTGCAGTCATTATTCAGAGCTCTTCACTCACTTTATCTGCACTGGACATAAAATCCTGTCAAAAATCCACTGGCTTGAGCAGCTCTTCTGCTGCTGGTGGCTGGGGAAGTCAGAACAGTTTCAATTGAAGAGCACAGAAGTGTGTAAATGTTCGTGTTGGCTCCTCCAAGTGCTTGTGTAGCTTCAAATGAACTTCAAAATCCTCTAAACCAGCAAAATGCACCTGCTTAAATACTTGGGAAAAGAAGTATGGAGGGCAAACTAAAAGCCAGGTTTCCCCCTTTTGACAGGAGGGGCACCATGATTTCGGCAGCACACACAAACAGATTCAGTGTCCACAACAGGCTTCATGTTCTCAGCAGAGCTCAGCACCCAGTTTAATCAAGGCAGCTCTTTGGAAAAGCACTGCATTAGCAAGTTAGCTGAAATCATGCAGTTTAATCATAATGCAGCCTGCTATTCCAGTCTCATTCCAGCTCTTCAGCTGGTGCCACAGCTTTCGTTTTATTATTCTTATTATATTTCCCCCCTGGACATCCTTTAGGAATGCGGTGACTTATTTCTCTTCTCCCTCTACCTCATGAGAGCTCATAAAACAGCATGACTGGGAAAAGAGCTGAAATACATTAACAAACATGGCGATGAAAGAAGAATCAGAATTAACTCAGTTTGGCTCTTGTTTGGCCAGTCCTTGGCTTTCTTATTCTCCCCACAGACACACTTCCCTCAGCTTGAAATTAGCATTCCTTTTAAATGTTTCCGCACTTGAAAACTGTTCCTAAATGTGCATATTAGGTGGTGAAACAACTTGGTTAATCTACCCAAGCTAACATTCATCTCAGCAAAGCCTATTACACTTAATATGCCTTCACTCCTCAGGATCATAAAACTCAGAAGCACTAATGAAACCAGCTCACTGACTCTACCTGGAACTAGGGAGTTCAGGATGCCAAAGACAGGAATAAAGCACACATTGGTTATTTAACTGCAGAAGCACATTAGTGCAAGTTTAGCCAGACCTCTATGTCCATGCTTTTCTCAACAGCTCAAACAGCACTAACATTTCCCGAGGGAAAGGGGCATAGACACTGCTTCCATACCCCTTTCCACACCAACCAGGGCTTGGAGGGAGAACTGTAGAAACAGTGATCTGAAAAAGCAAATTGGAAAAAAAATGGTGTTTGGGGGTAAGTTTTAAGGATAAATGCAGCCCAAAAAAGTCAAGTCTGCCAAGCTGGGCCTCACCTGAGGACCAGTCTGAAGACTCAAACAGACCTTGTTGTCAGTCAGGGTCTGCAGGACACTTCTGACAGTGACAGCACTCCAACCTTTACCAAGGCACTTGGAGGGTACAATGTCTGCTCTGACCATTGGAAAGGACTCAGTGCTGCTACAGTTGAACCACCTGCAAAAGCAGCTCAGCCTGCACTGGAAAATCATGGGATCTCTGCAGAGCTCTGTCCATGTAGGCTTTTTCACACCTCTTGCTGGTATGGCTACCTGGTAAAACATTACCTTTAGATCTGGGATTACAGTGACTTTCAACTGCAGATCTGCCAAGGACACATAACTATGAAAAGCAGGAGTTTGAAAGCACTCAACTGCAAAATGGGAAGAGGGGTGATTTTAGGGATGAGTTTAATCCATATCTGAGCCAGAATTGAGTCAGACTCCTGGGAAGGTAACACATAGAACTGGCCAGGGAGGAGGGAGCTGGTAGCCCTTGTCTTGCCTACTTACCAACAGTGAAAGGGCTTTGCTCAAGCTGCAAGTATAACATCCCATCAGGAAATGTCTGGCAGGTTTAAATGTGTCCTTGCATTGTTCCTGTAACTGTTAAGCAAAGTTTAAAGAGATTTTGGCAATTTAAGTTTGGGCAGAGAAGGAAGAGGGCAGATTCAAACGGGTTTGGAGAGCAGAAAGTAGGAAGGCATGCTTGGGATGCTTTTCAGATGCTAGGGATTGGGCTGGGGGTATGTTTCAAGCTGGATATACACATACTGAGGACTGGGAACTGCTGATGGGCTGCTGCCTCTGTGGTGGCAATGAGACAGTGTGAATAGTGGGGGAGCCCAGCTGGCAGCCTCCATCATCAAAAGGAGCACAGGATGCTCCCTGCGGGACATAACAGCACTAGAACCATGATGCATGTATTCTGCTCAGATCACTGCTGCTACTCCACAGGAGAGATGAGTTTGGGGGAGAGCTGCAGTCCATGCCTCTGCATCGCAGTGAGCAAGCAGAGCCCCAGCCCTCCACAGAAGGGGAAGGGATGAATGTGTTTCGCCCCAGCACGCTCCCACCCCTCTTCCCCAAAATTACAGCTCAGAGATCCAGCCTCGCTGGCAAGTCTCCCCCGCTTCTCCTCTTTCTACCTACATGTTTGCCAGGGATAGCATAACGGGGGCAGAGAATAAATCAGGTGCTATATCAGAGTATTCTATCCCTGACTGTGTAAAGAGCAGCTTTTGTGACTTCCTGATGTGATTTACCATACAATGACAACCTAAAGTAGATTATAACACCAGTGTTATAATCTACTTTATCTTAATACAATCTTCCCCTGCTGAACCCTCCAGAATCTTAACAGTTATTTTCAACTGAGGGGTTTTATTATTATTATTATTATTATTATTACCTGATCCTGTGATTCCTGTCGCTCTCCTGCTCTTTGGGGAAAGGGAAATTAATAAGTTTTTCTTAAGCACTTGGCACCACGGCTGAATACCAATCAGCCCAAAGCTGGGTTCCTGCACCTGCTAGATTCCATTATGAGCCTTTGCTCTAACTTTCCAAGACACAGCAGTTTTCAGATCAACAGCATATCAGCACACAAGGCCCTGTTCCACTTCCACAGGCTCCGAGTGGGGGAATATGCAGCTTTTCCTCTATTCTCCTTTGCCTGCCCCATTCATAGTTATCTCCACGGACATGTCCCTGGATCAGGGCATTCTGGTTCATCATGCCTTGGAGAGGAAAGTACTGCCATTGATATGAATTATCTTGCTCTTTTGCCATCCTTGCTCAGTCTCCCCCAGATCTCACCTTCCTTTCTCATCACTGCACAAGGCTATACCACATCTCACTGCTCAGATAGTGCTGACATTGCACTCTCCCCCAGTGCCTAACTCATTCTATTTGACGAGGGTCAGGCCATGCAATCAAAAGATTCCACTAGTTGTAAAATACTACAGGAAGAGATCACAGCACAATCTGGTCACTGTGCCTAGGCTCTTTGTGGATGATGCTATAGCATTGTCTGTCCCTCTCCTGTTCTTTAAGGACTATTGAGCCCTCATCATGTCCCAGCTGGCTGATCGCTAAGGCAGCAGAACAAGCATTGGCTGCAGGAGCATGCAGGCTCAGGGCCCAGGCTGCAGAGTGCCGCTATTGATCAGGAAAACTGGAATGAAGTAACCAAACTTTCTGTGATTACTCACCCTGATGGATGCCAGTAGGTTTGTTTGCTGCCTTTGCAGATGCCAATAGCCTAATGGATCAAACATTGCCATCATGTAATAAAACCATACAGGTGATTAAAACACTCCTGGCAGGACTACAAACAAGAACCTTATCTGTTAACTGTTTCAGTGGAGCAAGAGGGAACGGAGACTGAAAATTCTGCTTCATTTGAGGGGAGGCAGATTTTAATGCAGCTCTCAAAACGTTCTCCACCCAGGCTGTGCTTGTGCTTGGGACTGCCCTGACCCATGTGCAGGACATTGCACTTGGCCTTGTTGAACTTCATGAGGTTCGCACGGGCCCACCTCTCAAGCCTGTCAAGGTCCCTCTGGATGGGAATCTAAATCCAGGCTTCAGCGAGGCTTGGGTTTGGCTGGAAATATCACAGACTTCTGACAACTCATGGCTAAATATTGTAAATAACTCAGATTTTGTTCCTCCTGTGTACCTGAAAAATACCATCTTTCTATCAAGGATCACGAGCAAGCAACTGTGACCTTCATGTGCATCAATATGAAAGGGCAACTCCTCTGGCCAGCAGCTTAAGAGGAGATTTTAGATGAAAGGTTGCACACCTATGCCATGTGCAGCACAGATCAGACAAGATTAAAGTTAGAAAGCAGCATTCAATGACTAAAGGGGTATAGCTACATCTTGCTATTTCCATCTGTGAAAATAAGTTGGGAGGCCTCGGGTGACCTTTTTCTGCCTCAGTTCCCCCTCAATCACAGAACAATTAATTTCTTAATGCTCATGCAGCATTAAGGCTTAGCAGACAGTGCTATGAACATGTGAGCTATTCCTTTGCCAGACACAGACCCTGATGCAAAGTTCTGACATGAGCAAAGATTGCAACAGAATGTGAGACTGGGTAAGTAATGGGAAGAGGCAGAGATACACAGATTAAAGCTGTGTCAGTTGGGTGACTCACTAGAATCCATAGTAGTCGCTAAGGCTTAAGCACAATTTATAGCTGCTATGAGCAAAGAGTTGTTGGATCTCTGGATGACAGCTGGGAGAGGAAATGTGGATTCAAGTTATTTTACCTCTGGAGAATGTTTCTTGCTCACAGGAAGAGATGATTAAATCAACTTAATTGTTGATTTAAATGTGTTGATTAAATTGTTAAATTGTTGATTTAGCCACAGAGATCCCCAAAGCACAGACAATGGTGTCTTGTATCTGACCTCTTCTGCCTTGCTCACAGAGCACAGAGGTGATCTTGCGGATCTAAGAAACTTAACTGTCTGGTGATGGAAGTCATAGCCAGCCAAACCTGGGGAGTGGGAAGAAATCAAGGCAGCAGCCAGGCTGTCCTGGAGAAACATGGGGTGTGCAGGAACGGCGCCAGCTTTGAATCAGCTCAGCTGAGCCCCATCATCTTGGGAGGCTTGGACGTTACATAAAATTGCAGTGAGTTTTTCAAAGTGCACATGGACAGAAAGCATCAAACTACTCTGATGGAAGCAAATATCTTCCAATTCTGCTCCTTCACGCCTAGGAGACAGACAGCCCTGTAACAGGCAGTAGCCTAGGAGCTAGAAAACAGCACCACAGGGCCTCTCCAGCCAGCAGCCCCAAATGAAATAATACTGTTCCTATTCTTTATCACCAAGAGCTATCTCTCATCTACAGAAAGCCTGAGACTCCTTTACCTCCACACAACAGGCAACAACTTTTTTTTATTGTTTATAAAAGCAACATTAAAGAAAATTGTAAGCAGGGGAAAGTAATGATTTAAAGGCAGAATTCCTTCTAATAACATTTTTCAGTGGCAAAGCAGCTTCATCAGTGGATAGGAGAATTCCCAAGGCAGTTGTATTCTAAACCATGTGGGAAATAACATCTCTCAGTGACTTTTCTCCAACACAAAAGGGTTTGTAACAACAGTGCTGACAGGATCTGAAGCTGGAACTCCAGATATTCAGCTTTGACAATGGAATTATTCCACACTATTATTTCTAAGTAAATTGAACCCATTAATCATCATAATTAGTAAGAGTCTGTGTCAGTGATACGGTAACAGAGCTACTCACTGTTTTGTGCTGTTAAGAAACTACAGAACTATACTACAGTCACTACATGCTGCTGCTGTCACTGGCTGGCTGCAGAGGAGTATTTTAATGCCCAAGGCTTAAGAAGGACTCCAGCTTCCAAGAGATACGAGGCAACAAGAGATACCATCTTTCCCGTGCTGGCTTTAAAGCCCCAGGGATGCTGAGAGATCACGGAAGAGAACAAAGCCATCCTCAGTGTGATTCTGCTTGAGCCAGTTCAAGCATGGCAGAAATCATTCTGGCCCTTGAGGTTTCCCTCTTGATTTATATGTAGAAAAGCCAGTAACATTAAAGTGTGAAGACAAGCCCAAGCATGTATCCCCAGGGATGTACTGGCTTGCATGCAGAGTCCATCAGGATGCTGGATTTGCCACAATTGCCCTGATGCTGCTTTTTCATCACCATATATATCACAACTGCATTAGTAATGTGGTTACTAAACATTAAAGATAGCCATTAATAAATGACTAGCAGATTTTGATAAATATCATGATGCAAGTGCCTTATACTAACCCCTAACATGTAATAGTCAGACACTAGACACATCTTGAGTCTTTACAACCTATTTATGAAGTACCTTCATCCAGTTGTAGTCCACTTCTACTTGTTTGAATTTAGTTATATGCATAGGCCACAAGTGGCAGGTAACCCATGTGCTAGGTACAATATAACCACAGTAAAAAAGACCCCTTATGATTCCTACCCCAAAGAACTTACAGGTAAAACATAACATGGTTTTCTTCTTTCTTTTGCAAAATGTCTCTGGAAAGAGGGAAGTTTCTTTCACCTAACAGATTTGTCACTTGAAATCAGTTACCAAAATGTTTCCCTAATCTCATTTTCTCTCCTGCTCACTACTCAAGGCTGGGTTGCTTAGCTACAATTGTCATTTGGAATTATTTTTGCTCCATGACTCAACAAACTATGAGTTTCTTGATTGATTCTGATGCTGACAGAAATGGAATTCAAGAGTTCCTTCTCTCCTGCCTTGTATGATTGGATGCTATGAATGTTATAAATTGAGCACAAAGGAACCAACGTGCCCACCTCCCTTTACAGAAAGTATGCTCCTCCCAGTGATGTCAACTTGCCTGGGGTGTGAGAAAGGCTGAAATGAATTGATGCAACAGACGACTATTTGTCCTTTTATTCTGTGCTGTGCATCTGCCTGTAGAGACAATGTACCCACGTATACCTGTGCTTGGTAAAATGCCATCATCCTGTAGTAACTGTCCTTCACAATCATATTTCTGCAATATGCTCTTAGGCCGGGTGTCCAAACTATACACAACTATGAGATCCTCAAAGAACAACACTGAATGACAGCTTAAATCTCCATCCCAAAGCAACAGCTCTCAACTGCATGATTCCTCATCCCCAATACCCTAGTATCCGCCTTCTTCTAACACATGTTCCACTCTGTTCCCTTCGTATTACATCTTTCCCCCACGTTAGTTTGCCACCCCTCCCACAGCAGTTTCTTCTGAAATAGCCTGCTTAGTCAGTAACAGCATTTAGCGTTAAGTCAGGTATTTCTTACGTTGTGAGCTCCATCTAGTGATGTAACCGAAGCCTTAACTCAACACTGCATCCAAGGTATTGATGCCCTAGGATTGAACAGAACTGGAACAAAAGCCTTTCTGCTTGGTGGAATTTCTCTGAAGACATCAGTAACCACAGCATATCAACATCTAAATGCTGTTATGCAGCACACACAGTGCAGCCAGCTGGGGAGCTAGTAGAAAGCTAAAGGAAAACTGGATGAAACAGCCCAAAGTAGCTTCAAAGAGGATCGATTGTTTTTATATCCATCACAGACAGGTCCTGGCAGTTCTCTGCAATGAGACACATCTCCCACCCCAGGTTTCTACTACAGCCATCAGTTGCTAATCCATTCTGAGCAGTGCTTTTTCAGCAGTCAGCTCAATGACCTGGACTCCTGGTGTTCCTGAATGGTGCTTGTGGATTTGGTCAAAGCACACTGATTGCGGAGCCTGAGGAAAACAAGTGTTACATCTAACCATGTTCTGTAGCTCCAGAGCATTTGGGCTTGATTCGATGATTCCAATGCTGCCAGCACAAAGCCTTCCAGCACCACTTATTAAAATTGAGCAGAGGCAAATAAAAAGATGCCCAGGAAGAATAAAGCAGTTTTCCCCCTGCATATTTGGCTAACTTCATAACAGAGCGTAACACTGATCTGCAAAGCACAGCATCATGGATGAGAGAACACTTCCAGAGAGATTAGGATTTGGTGGAAACCCTCAAAATATTCTGGGTGCCGTTCCACCTCTTTGCAGGGTCAATGCAGCATCTAGCTGCATGCCCACATAGCAGCAGAGAAAACCACTCAAAGGTAAGTTTCTCACTCAAAGATAAGTTTGTTCAGCTGAGGGCTCTATCAAGTATAGTGCAATGCATCCATTTTAACCAGATGTGCCAAAAGTTTCACAGGAGAAGGATGCCGAGTGCTTTCTTAGCCTCCAGAGCTCTTACAGTGCAGTCTCATAGCACTCTCTAGAGCAACTGAAGAACCTGAGGCTCAAAGCAGAGAGAAAAACATTGCCTACAGAAGAAATGGACTTAAGATCTTACTATGCAGACTTTCAAATACCCACACCAACAACTAAACTTCACTGTAGTTCAGAGACTACATCTGTGAAGATGAATGGGTCTTGAGGTACTATTTATGGAGGGAGCAGACACAGAAATGGCATAGAAGACTAGGGAAGGGAATGAGGATCCTTTATGAATCCTCAGATCTTTCCAGTTCTAGGCACAGCATCTCTGGACACAAGGCCAAGGAAGCCCTAGCATATTTCCCTCTCAGTGCCTGCTCCAAACCCACTTGCTGCCATATCATCATGCCACTGACTTTTGACCTCGTGTCATTCCCCCCCTCCCACTACTAACAAGCTGGCAATGAGCCTGACACACTTTTGGAATCCCAGGCAAAGCTCTGCAGGTCAAGAAGGATTAGAGTCCCAGCGAGGGATGAATACAGCTACTTGGAATAAGAACTTTCCTGTAAGCCTGCAAATCCCCAAATTGCCTCCTTTCCTCCACAGCCCTTCTCTACTAAACCCTCAGCCCACAGTTTCCATTGAGTAATCCTGTATTGCTTGGTTGCCACTCCTCTCTTTCTGAACCTTCTGGAGAGAAAAATGGGTTGTATCTCCTGCCTAATCCCTTGTTAGCACCACAGAGCAGAAATCATGCAACATGAATTAAACCATGCCATGTCCCAGCTTTCCTGGGCACAGCATGGCTGCCTAAGGCTGTTGGCCAGGTCCCAGTCCATCAGGGCTCAGTTCTGACACAGACTTCAGTGATATCTGGCTCTGACCCCTTTACAATGACAATTGTAATAGAAGTTGCAGATATGAAGAGAAATGCACACACATTATGCATCCTCCAGCTGCTCTCCCCAGGTTTCTCCCTGTTTCGAAGACTGGCACATTTGGTTTTCTGGAGACATTTTCCTAGGCCATCAGCAGGGAATAAGGGGCACAAATCAGATTATTTACTGCAAACTGGAACTGCAGAGGTTCCACAATCAACTGGGCTGCAATCTCCTTTACCACCTTTATCCCATTCTTGCTATGGAGTCACAATTTCACAGCTGAATCTGTTGTTTAATATTTCAAATGTTCTCCCTCCCCATTCCCTCTACTAAGAAAAAGAATAGGAAGAAAAATAATAGAAACTCAAATCAGATAGTTCCTTAATTTCAAAAGAGAATAATTTCAAACAATAGATCTATGTCTCACTCTATCTACAGTGTTTAGGATTTCATCCCTCATTTTTGTAAAATTCATGAAAGATTTATGAGTTATTCAGCTCATGAGTTCCTGGGATACTGTTAATAAACCTTCTCCTTATTCCCATTGTTACATCTCATCAGCCTCTCAGCCATTTCAGGCTTTTGAAGCATACAGAGATTCTTTTTTTGTTGAAGTATTTTAATATCACCTTCCCTAAGATGAACATCAAGTTTTGCTACTCCATCAAATCCATCATTCTCCACTCCCCCATCATAACTTAGAAACCAGGGAGAAGACACTTTAATCCCTTGTTAAGACAGGAGTGGAGTTTGATGTGAGGAACCTCTGAAACCAGACAATGAATCTCTACAAGTGCTCCAGCCCTTAAATAATTAAGCAAAGGTGGCTTTGCCTGAAAGTAAATTCAAGCCTCTTACTGCTACAAAGGACGTCCTGATACACTGCCAGCATTCAAGTCAGCCACATGAAATGTTTCCAACACCTTTGAGGACCCATGCAAGTATAAATCTTGTGCAGCAAAAAAGATGCTGAGATTTTTATTTTGTTAACTATTACTCAACAGTTCTCTTGCCAGACCTATCTCCATTGCCTCCTTTCCCCCTGCCACCAGTCCTTCTCAATTCCTAAGCAATTCCTACCATTAATCTCAAGGAGATCTCTCAGTGACTGTGGATAAGCCACGAACTCTGTATTTGGCAGACCACAGGTTTCCCTCTTCTGCAGATCTCAGCTGAGATGTAGTGTTTGGTCTAAGTCCCACTCACTCCCCAAAGGTGAGCTGGCATGAGAAGGCTGCACCTGCCTGCATTCAGCCACAGGACATGCTCATGACCAGTCCACAGTGATTAAGATGTTTTCAAAAGAACTCCAACAGCAAATCAGAGAAACTCTTATTGTGGTTTCCTAGGGAAAGAAAACTAACATTAACCCCATCACATACTGTATTACCCAGGGCCTAGATGTTCCAGTTTAAGCTTCCAACTCTGCCTGTCTTTAAGGTCCCCTCCAGGCTATGGAATGAAGAAACAGATGCCCACGTGTCTGATGAAACCAAGGCACAGGAACACACTGCTCTGCCTTAACAGGGACACAGAGACATTCTCCTTGTCAAAACTAATATAGAGATATACACAGCTTCTCTAAGAGGCTTCAGTTTGAGCAGATTCTCCAGAGCACATAGTGGATAAGCCCTTTAAAAAGCAAAAGGATTAAAATCTAATCTTTTTTTTCTTCTTCTTCATAGTCTTGTCACGCACTGCAGAGTTTCCAGTGGTTAAACCCACAACAGAAGGAGGTAAAATTCCCCTGTAGACAACAGGAGAAAAAAGGAAGCAACTCCTGATTCATCCTCTTGTCAATAAGCCCTTCTCCAGACCCAGGCCTGGGTAGATCACCTACAAAAAACATCTAAACTTCCATCTCAAGTTATTGATGAAGCTTTCATCTCAACAGTATCTGTGTATCTCAGAGTCTTAACAGATGTGTCATGACAATGTTCTGGCAAGATGAGAACGATTATCCCTGTTTTAAGATGAGGAACTGAGAAGAGGAAAGGGAAGCAGCTGATCCACTATCCATTGAGCAAAGCATCGAACATAAGCCTGCAAGCTGCAGAGTAATGCCTGAACCACTAGCTGCTTCGATGATTTACTTCCTAAACACAAAACACAGTTTGAAGCAAGCCTTTTTCTCCCTCAGTAACACTTTGACCCTCTCCCCAGGACAAATCACTGCAGTGAGCTTAGTCTTGAGCTGAGTTTCATTGCTTGAAGCTCTCAGTGCTGAGAATCCCCTCCCATAATGTACCCAGTGTAGCTTTTACTGGTGATAACATTCAGAGCATCAACCAAGCAGACCATGCATCATTACTGATTGACCCCACAGCCTCATAATTCCCATCTTCTCCACAGCCAAGTTTGGGGCCACCCAAACATGTATTTATGCACTGTGAGACAGCACACCTGTATGTCAGAGTACATAGACACACCATACTCACCGATAGTCCTGTCTGATGTTTGTGTGACACAAGCATAGCAGAAGAACTCCAAGCAGAACACACCCTGGGGATTAAGGAGCTTTCCCATATTTGTCAGAGATCATAAGCATTAAGAACACTTGAGATTTCACTTTCTTTTTACATAGAGAGCATTCTGTTCTTAATTACAGCTGGCAGTCACAGTGACCACCTCATCTGGCTTTGTCAGGGTTGAATTCAACTACATTCAAAAGGGGAAACAACACATCTTCCTTAAGTCCAAATCACCTTGGACACATGTCCAAAGCATCTCTGGACAGCTGCTTCCTTTGTGAGGAGTTCCAAGTAATAGGAACAGTGTAATGGCAAACCCTTTGGGGATTAGAGGTTTGCTGCCTTTTGGCAAAGAATGATCCTTTATTGCTTGCCTTGTATCTAAGCACATCTTCCCTCCTTCATGAAATGAACAGGGAACAAAAAATGTAAGAGACCAGAAAATAGGTTCACTTCCTGGCTCTTATGTATCTGCCACACGACTGACACAGCATACTCCAGCACTGCTCTTAAGTTTCCCCAGTGGCAGATGGAGATGTGCAGCAAAGATGAGTGGCTGCAGGCAACCTGTTACCCTCTACTGGAGAGGATCAGAACCAGTCAACCCATGTATTACAGATGCACATTTATGCTGGAATTTAAGGTTCTCCTGGATGTTTTAAGAGCTGGAAGAACAGAATTTGACATCTCCTGCCAGATATAACACAGTCACACCCTGAGAATAACACAGCCTAGAGGAGTTAACCAGGATTTGCCCTGTAGGAATGCTCCTAAAAATACCTGGATTTGCAAATTGGGATCTCTACGCTATAGAGACAGCTATATAGAGGCTATCTAGACAGCTCAAGAACTAGCAGAGTAAAGCTCTGGGGGCATCTGAGGTCTGGCCTACTCCTGGGGAGTCCCATCCCTGTAGTTGTCTGCCTGTCAAAAAGGGGAACTTTCAATCATTCCCTTCCAAAGCTTTCCAACACAACTAAAACCTTGATACCTTGAGATGGAAAGAAAAGAACCTGTACTACATGTCCAGAGAGAAAACATGAAACAAATTCAGTGTCACTCTCTCTGCCCTATCTCCCTTTATTCCCATTTGACAGGCCCTGGAAGCTGCTGGGATTTAAGCACTCAGCATAAGGTAGACTGAAGGATGGGAAGGCATATGAAGTGCAATAGAAGGAGAGGGAGACTGACAAGAAAAGCAAGAGGGATGCAGGTGTTCCGAGTACACAGGGTGTATGGATGACTTATGCAGTAATACACCATCACTTATACTGGTGCTGTCTCAGCTGGATTAACTCATGGTGGACAGGAGGCAGCTGGGGAGATGGATTTGATTTTCTGTCATAGAAACATAGAACGGTTTGGATTGGAAAGAATCTTAAGAACATCCAGTTCCAACCCCCTGCAATGGGGAGGGACATCTCAACCTAGACCATGTAGCCCAAGGCTCTGTCTAACTCAGCCTTGAAAACTGCCAGGGATGGAGCATTTACCACTTCTCTGGGCAGCTTTGATCAAGAGCAGTGTAAGTGTTCCCCACTCCTCAAGCAGATACATATGTGCTTGGTTCTGCAGAGGAGTTATTGACAGCTTCACAAACTGCTGCAGTTCAATGGCCATCTACTGCTTTTCTACCTAACACCACTGCTTCACCTTCATATAATACTGCTGCTGGTCTGGCACAAACTCTCCATGCTCAGTAAGCATAACTGCAAACTACTCCCTACATCAGAAGGAGATGGGGGCTCAAGTCATTCCAGCATTTTAAACTCCTACCTAGAATGCACTGTACCGTGAGATGAGAAGCCTCCCTGATAGCTAGAGTGCTTTCAGACCCCTGGAGGGAAGGATTCCAACAGGACATAGCGTTTACCACAAGCACAGCACCTCACACACCAATGTCTAAGCCCCTACACTAAGTTCCTAAGCACGCAGTACAAGAAGGGAGAAACTATGCCTGCCCGTTTTCTCTTCAGCCTTCCTTGTTGGTCCCTGTCATCACTTGTTTGCTGTTTGTGAAGGGAGTTTTTGTTCTTGTGGATTTCTGGTCCTATCTGGATCTACAATAATCCTATAATTGTGATGCCAAGCAGCGCCTGCAGACAGTTTTATCACAGTCTGTATAATGTGTAAATTGCATTAAGTTAGACGGATTTTCTCATTAATTCTCTGTCCCAGTGACAAGCCAGGAATTAACACAATTGATTTTCCAGTCCCTGCTCATTATCAATCATCCTAGAACTTCGTCCCATCTCACCTATTCCACCTGGGTCCCAGCATTTATTTGTAGACTTCAACATATATTAAACTAATAAAAAACAACGGCCACAATAACCCCTGTGCTCAAGGCCCAGATAAGAGCAAACGATGGATGGTCCTAACTCCTTTGGTGGGGAGCCTCCCACTATCCTACAGAAAACAAGCAGTGGGCAGGTTAAGGAACAAGCAATTCATATAGGTTGCATTTGAAATAAATAGAAGCTGCATAGTGTTCACAAGGGACCTCCACAATTGAACCCAAATTCTCTCCATTACCATCCTGAAATGCTTCTGACTTTACCACTTGTCTGCACTGACTGCAGAGGGAGTGCTGCAGTCCCTCAGCAAGGGGAAAGACACCCATTATCTGATTTAACAGGTTAAGAGAAGAAAGTGAAAGCCTGGGAACAAATGTGTAAGGCCAAAATGAAGAGGAATCACAAGCAGTAGTGCTGAAGGGAATAATCTCAGAGTCTCGTTTCTGTTCTGTGGTTCCTACCAAGCCTGTCCTGCTGTCAGAACAAACAGGCAGAAGGAAGCATTCTCATGGCATGCTGGAATTTTGCACTCTTTGGCTTTCTTGATCACCTTCATTACCATCTCTTGGAGCAGGAGTGGAAGTCTGGCTCATACAGACTTTTCTGCAGAAATCTACAGGTAAAGTAGATGCTTAAATAGCAGCCTGGCAAATGCAAGCCCTCTGCTGTGAAACAGGTATGCGTTCAGTGCACACAATCCTCACTGAGCCTCTGTATAAAACAGACTCTTTCGGATCATGTCTTATGCTCTTGTTCCCATACCTGCATCCTCAGCCTCCAAGTATTCTTTTGCTTGTTCCATATCATACTGCTCCACTGGATTACATACTGTGCAAATTTACCCATCCATCTATCTGTGGCTCACCCACGAAACAGGAAACCCAGAGAGTCACACACTTTTTGTAAAGAGAGACAAGTAGAATGCTGTAGACATTAAATAGCTCTGAATCCCCCTTACTGAGGGCATCTGTTCTGGCATACGCAGTCAGAAGGAGATTCATAGACCAAAATCAGCTCTCATCCACTGCACAAAGAAGCATTCACTCTGGATATTACAGGCTGGTTATGAGTGATGAATGCTTTTGTTATGCTAAACTGTGGAGGCAAACTTCTTGATACAACAAGAATTTAAACTTTGCAAGTGTTTATTCACATGTTCACAAATACCAATATAAGGAAGCAGCTGCCTTTTATCTGTATCTGCAACACCATCTGCAGTTTTGCTCTTGTAGATAGTTCTCAGTCCTGTCAAGCACTGGTGAGTTCCATAAATGAAACATGAAATAGTGGGAAGGAAAGAGGAAAGTCTCGTCCTTGGCATGTGAAGTGCACAGTTAGTACCTCAAGCTCTCTGCTTCACCCTGGAGGACTTGTGACTGAGTGTAGTCTTTTAAAGGCATTAGCTCTCCTTGGCTCATCTGCATCCCAAGTACTCAAGACAGACTCAGAGATGGAATTATCACTAGATAATAATAATCCTTATGGAAGCTATTTAAGGATAATTCTAATATTTTTTTATTAGCTGACTTATGAAACTTCCAATGCAGAGAGATGGCACAGGTTTAGAATATTAAGCAATAAGAGGTTAGAAGGGATAATTCAATCTGGTCGCCGTTTCTCCAGGTGATTGGATTCCTAATCCCTGAAAGGTTGCGAACCCAGTTTACTCTGCTGGGACAGAAGGTGTCCAATTAGTTTTTCGGCACATGATCCAGTGCAGGCTTTGGCACTGCCTGCAAGAGATTGGTAACAATTTGCAAACCATCACAGCAGGGAAAAATAAAGCTATTGCAGACAGAGGTAAATCAGGCTCTTGATAGATCAGCTTATCTTTGTTTCTTACTGGAACAGAGAATGGGATATGCCTTTCTCCCAGCTGCTGCAAAACAATAGCTCTCAACATCCACAAACAAAAGGATGATGAAGTGCATTCTCTAAGGGATGCTGGTGTCTCTGTATGCAAGAGTCTGTTCCCATCTAAACAGAGCTGGATAAATACCTCTCCAGCCCAGATCTGGCAGCCCACCATGAAGTGCTCAGAAGATAAGCTGTCTAGGTAGTATTGCTGCTATGTTGTCAGCTTTCTTCAAGGTTATGGCACTGAAAGGTAATATCATGGGGGATGGGGAAGTGTTTTATTCTTTACAGAAAACCCATATTAAATCATCAAATAATCTCTCAAGGACTGTGAAGTGTTTGGCTGCAGCACAGCAGAGCTTGCAAATACAGTGAAATCAATCTAGCTCTTGTAAAACATCTTCTCAAATGTGGAACAAAACACTGAGAGCAAGTCAACCACACTATCCCCATCTCATCAGATCAACATCGGTGGGGTTAAATCTAGTCCTAAATTAGATTAAGAGCCAAAATTGGCAAAGGTGTGTAAGGATCACTTCACAGAAACATATAATCTGGTCTATGAACTACATCTGGCATCTTCTTGGTAGTATTACTGCTATTAACCACCGCTGAACGTTCCATGCAAGGACTTCACCAATGAATGAGAAAGAACATGTCTCTGGAAAAGAAAGCATCCTCAAGGAATTGCTCATTTCTGAATGAGACACTAAACAAAGACTGATGCCAAAGGAAGAATAAAGATCACAAACAATCAGACAAAACCTAAGTGGTTTGGCAGAACAGATTGGAAATAATTCTCAATAAGTGTGCTAACAGCCTGCATGAGAGAAATACGGACACCTTTTAAGGTTATACTGAAAATAAAACAAACAAAAATGTCTGTCAGAAACCAAGACTTTCTCCTTTGTAAATGGGTGAGCTCATTTCCCCCTGCAGCCTGGTAAATACATTTATGTGTAACTAGTTTTATGGCAGATTTCAGACTGGAACAGATTTTTATAGCCCAACCTTGAACTCTAGTGAGCACAAAATCCCCATTGGTGAGGCAAGAAAATAAGCTGCAGCATCAGACACAGAACCCCACTCAGGGACAAAGCACAGGGACTAATATTAGGTGACCCACAGGGCACAGTGGATTGCTGCTAGCCAGCTCCCTGTGTCATCCCTGACACATCCCAGCATGTGCTAGACAGCTCTGCCAGATCCTCTCAGCCCTATTCTATTTTCAGTCTTGGTTCCCCATACACAGCTCCTCCAGCTCACTTTAGTCCTGCCTTGCAACCACGTATCCATGCTATTCTGTCCATCCAGGATGTGAACAGGGAGCACCGACTGAAATGAAATTCATAGGCTAGGCAGCAAGCCAGGGGACTCTCTTTACTGTCACTCACTTGGCAGTGACATTCAGAACAATTTATAACAAATTGAAGTGTAAGAACTTGATAATGAAACTATTTCATTTCCATCTGATTCAGCTGCCACCTGTAAAACTGCAGCCAGGAATGGACTCTGGAAACGTCTTACAAAACCATCAGACATGCACCAGGCACTGCCTTCATCTTTATGCCTTTAGTTCCATGCCCACCTGCATCAGCTTTGTTATTGTAAACAGCTGCTCCTCTAGCTGATCCCTGATCAGTTCAGGGACCCCACACTGATTTATTGCCATAAAGACATAGAATAATACATCCATCTGCATCTTTTACAGACAGGTATCACATGGAGTGCTCAAAGCTCTCAGCAGTCAAATGTCCTTTCCTTTTCAAGTGGACTGTCAGGCCAGAATAGGGGAAGCAGTGCCTCCTGGAACACGGTAGGCTTTTTTTGGCCACTTGTTTCACATCAAGGACAAAAACTGGGGCACAGGGTGTGTTTGGCCATGACATTTCACAAATGCCTGTGCTAGTATTGTGAACAGTCCTCCTGTCAAGGGAGACAGTTTCTGACATTCACACCTGGATTAGCACCATTTGATGGTGGCCCTTTCCATTAAGGGCAGCCCCATCTCCAAGGTGCTTTGTGCTGCTATTTCAGCCAAACTGTTCAAAGCTGCACAAGTTCCAAATGCAACATTTCTATGTGGACCACTAAAGCCTGACAATTTGGGTCAATTTTACTATTAAAGCTCTTATTTGGCAGATGAAAACTGAAGAGCCTTATTTCCAGCATTCCCATTGCAGAATAGACATTTCTACTGCACTCTCTCGCTGGAACTCAAACTATTCCCTGTCTCTTCCCCACACACAGAAGGGACTCACAGAATTCCCATTTCCCCCCCAGAACTGTTAGCAGAAGAGTGGCAAGCAGGATGGACAGGTTTTGAGTGTAAGAAAATCTACATCAAATTCAGTTTTCCCTAGAATAGTACAAAGCCTTGCTAAGTAAATGCTGAAAACATTTCTTCCCTTCAACGTTTCCTTCATAAGATGCTTTTTACACAAGTTGGAATGCAACACATCCTCTCCCACACAGCAGAAGCACACAGATCCTTTGAAAACAACATTTTTTTTTCTCCTGTGGCTTAGCTTGCTAGAGAGATTGATATTATTCTTTTTATATCTGAATCCTCAGGAGACATTCAGGGCTCCTAAATTACTTAGATGCATTTTTGCACCATCTGGAGAGGAGTTAATTCTCAATGGGAACGTGCATCACCTTCATATATGTATGTGCAATCAGCCCTTCCTGACTCACAGAAAGCAGTAACATGTCAGTGCCGCTGCCTCCAGCCCAGTACTCTTCTGTCAACGTATCCATGTGTTACCTACTCATCAGAGTCTGCAGAGAGGGACAGAGGATTTAGGACTTGGCTATTTCAGGCCATGAAGTGGGTACAGACCCATTTCCTACTTTATGGTTTCCCAGGACACAGTTCTGCAGAAGACAAGGAGCAGACCAGTAAACAAATGCATGCTTGTAATCTCAGAAGGCACGTACCAAGTTCACATGCTGGGGCAAGTCACCTTCCTTCTCCAAACCCCCTGCTCTTCAGTCATAACTAAAAATGGTGAATATCTCTGGATGAAGCAGCACTATAGAAAAATGTTAAAATGCCATACATAACAAGATTATTTTTTTTTTCCTCTAGAACACCTGAATTTCAGTGTATCCACATTTTACGCAGGGATACTGACAGAACCACTACAAAACTGGAGCAGTTTTGGTTCAGCTTTCCCAGTTTATCCTCTCTTGTATTTGAACAAATTAAAATCCTTGAAAATTAAGTAATTTGGGATATGGATTTTAGAAATCAGGCTATCACTGCTGAAAGGACAATAGAGGCAAGGAAGCTCTGCATGCCATGCTCTCACACAGCAGCATGTGATTCCTGCCCTGTATGCTAGTGGAGCCATAGGGGAGGAACTAAAACATTCTGGCAGGAAGAAAAATATTCTGGCACAAAGACAGACAGGATTTCATCTTCTGAAGTTCATTAATATATAATTGTCCTTTCCAACTCCTTCTTCATCTTTCCCTTTAATCCTGCTCTCCCCATCATGTGCAACTGTTCCACCTTTTTCTGGAAACAGGGGTGCTGCAGGGGATTCATGCAGAAAGGAACTTTATAGAAAGCCTGCAGCACATCGCTGGGGAGGAAGCTTTGTGTTCCTGGGTGGCTAACTAACTTCTACTTAAGAACTAACCTAAATAAAAAGACAGACCAGATGAAAAATGGTATGGCACAGAACCAAGTATTCTTTTAAGGCTTTATGGAGCTCTAGAAACACAGAAAAGTAAAAGCACATGAATCTCAAGCATGTTATTCCCAGCCTTTCCTTTATTTATGTTGACCCGAGCTAAGGTTTCTACAGCAGTAGACCTATCCCCCACAGGTTAAAATATGACTCAACTGTGGCATTATGCTACATAACAGTAATTTATAATCTATCTGAAGTCATTTCATCAACCCCTGGGACAATGGCTAACAAGGCTGAGAAGATGTTTTATCGGACCCTCTTTCCACTAGGTCAAAGTCTGAGAAACTGCCTATTTCCCACAGTGTGATGATATTTCACAGCCTTATTTGCAAATACTGCATGAGATGTAAATTGCCTGAATTTGTCCCTTATATGCAACAGGCAGTTTGTTCCCTTACCACTAGTAAGGCAGCTGATTCATGGAGCAGGCTTGTTTTTTGCTTAATGGGACACTAAAAACATGCATCATCTTTATACTTGTGCTAAGTCAGTGATAAGGCACTGTTTCCCACACAAATCAAACCACTGCCTACAAGAACTTTCCATTCTGCCCTAGTAGAGGAGGAAGAGAGAAGAGTCTATTAAAATTGCCTTTATTAAAATTGCTGGGCTATTCAGCATTTCCCAATTAAACTGGGCACTGATCTAACATAAACCAAAAAGCAGATGCTGGGATCTCCCACCACAATGAACACCTAAACCCACTGCCAGAGCAGCAGAGCTGCCCAGTACTGTCTAGCCTAGGACAAGACATCTGAAAGCTGAAATGTGCCAAATATAGAAGGAGACAGATCCCAAACTCTTCTCCTGTTGCTAAGCTCTCCTCACTTTCAAGCTCATGGAGCAGTGTGCCAGATCCTGTGTTTTAACAAGGTTCTCACTGCTGTCCTTGCTCCCTGACAATGTGACACATCTATCACCCAGCATGTTCATCTTGATCCGCTATTGACAGACCCCTCTGATTAATAACTAGATTCTCTTCCTCGTTTTCATGAGAAAGTGATACAGTGGTACCATAGGGTTTTGATTCTTCAAGGCACTCTGTCTTTGGCAGCCTGATGAGAAGTCAGCAGAGGACAGGCAGGGTTATTTCTGTTTGAGTTTGTTCTGGTTTTAAGAACTACTTGGGTCTTCATGTGCAGAGGTTGTGAACTCCAGTGTGTGAACTTCTCTCTCAAGACAGTACAAGCACAGATTCTGGGACACATGGCCCAAGCATAGGTTTCCTTCCAAGGGAACAGACAAACTCAGTCAGCAACCCACTGTGCCTGCAGATCATTGAGAGCTGGATGTTGAAACAAGCTGACCTCACAGGAATGCTGAACTATGTCCTTCAAGTATTTCTTATTCAGACAAACCCATGTGGCCACTGAAACATCTGGGTTAAAACATGGGCTTTCCTGTAATCTAGCTATATAGAAAGGCAACTATACAGAACGAATAAGCACTAAGGATTAACATCAGAAGGTATAAAAGAAAACCTAACAAACACATTCATTTTGGATCTTTGAGTTACACGGAAGAGAAAAACCCTTATTTTAGGCAGTAAAGCATAGGCATTACTCTGTCCGGTGCTGGGCCCGTTTCCTTTAGATATACGGCTGCAATAAGCTGCTGTGCTGGGTTTTATTGAAGCTTAAGAATTTTTTAGCAGCTCTGGGAGCTGTAGATTTTAGATCTTGGTTAGATATTTAGCTCCACCTTCAACTGAAAAATTGCTTTAAAAAGCCAGAGCAGCATTTCTTAAATAGGTAATTGAGCAGGAAAAACACTCCAGTATGAAGGTCTAAAGCAATCAAAGGTGATTTAAATAATATCTACCATTAACCTAAAAGACAAACAGGTATGTGAAGGGAAAAGCCTAGTTATTAAGGTACCAGACTGGAAAGGAGAACTCTTATGTACTCTTACTTGATTAAGCACCAGTGACTCAGTCTACTCACCCAAGAAATGGGAAGGATGTAGTCCAAGCTCCTAAAACCACTATAAAAGTATTAAGATTTTCCACCAGTGATTCAAGATGTGTTAAAAGCAATTGACTGAACAGAAGTACATGTCATAGAATGTGCAGACACTGCATTTTTTCCCCCATGAGTGTATTACCCATTATGCACACCTTACCCACACTCTTTTGAAAGCTCAGCCCTCAGCATCTGACCAGAATAAGCCTACTAAGCCATCAGCAAAGGCTTTAAAAATGTAAGATACAGCCAGCTGGCTTTCTTCAAATGCCTACTCCTTCCATTACCTGTCTGGGCCAGAAGCATCTGCCCAGAAATAATCTACACATTAGAAATTCATCTGCAGCCATTTACCTTCCAAGTTTCCTTATACCAGATACCAAATAAGGTACAACCAGACAGGCACTAAAAAAAATCTTGCGAATGCAACTAACATGAATTCCTGTAAAGACAAAAAATGAGGCAGTTTTAAGTACATATTTGGAAAGTCTCCTTCTCCATTACTCTGAAATTTTTTGACCCAATGGCTGTAGAGGGAAAAATACCCCCAAAAATTCATAGCCATCGTGGCTGTAAAAAAACAACCTCCCATATAAGATAGATGTGCTGAACAATGCAGTGACCTGAGCCTGGGCACCCCCTAAAACCATAGTGCAAGCAGAGACACCCTTCCTTCCTCCTCCAATAAAAATAGCCCGCTACATAAACGTGTTCTGCCACTCAAAAAGCAAAAGGATTGTGGATCATCCTCATAGAGCAGCAGAGGAGCAGCAAGACCAGAATCTAGTCCACCTCTCATGGTGAATCA